>NW_027363325.1:600000-1073537 GCF_046119375.1 Phyllobates terribilis
GACAGTGGGAGAAAGCACTACAGTTTGCAAATGTGCCATCTGTATAAAAAAGCTGGCTTCAGGGCATAAGAAACCCCTATGCTGGAAATGCACTGACAACATTGTGAAGGAAGAACAGCCTTCCCTTATGGAAGAAGTCAGGGGAATGGTTCGGCAGGAAATACAATCTTCCCTAGCCTCCTTCTCACAAGCCAGAGCTGAAGGTCCATCTCCCCCCAAAAGGAGAAAATATACGGTTAGGGAGACCTCTGATTCAGAATTAGGGTCTATGGAGGAACCGGAAGAAGGGGTCCTAAGTGAAGATCATGAGGAAGATAGGAAATATTACTTTTCGTCTGAGAATATGGAGGAATTGTTGTCGCAGGTGAGAGACACGATGCAGGTGGAAGAGGAGAAGGAAACCCGTACAGTTCAGGATGAAATGTTTGGCGGTCTGAAATCCAAGAAGAAGGTAGTGTTCCCTGTGCATGACAACATTTGGAGTCTTATTTTGGATGAATGGGAGTCACCTGAGAAAAGGCTTAGTATGGCAGGAGAAATGAAGGATAGATTCCCTCTAGATGAAAAGGCGGCTAAGCTATGGATGGAAGTCCCGAAGGTTGATGTACAGGTGGCAAGGGTTGCGAAGAAAACAACCCTTCCCTTTGAAGACTCGTCACAGCTCAAAAATCCTATGGATAGGAAGATGGACAGCCTTCTAAGGAAGGCATGGGAAACATCGGCGGCTTCACTGAAGACTAATATCGCTTCAACTTGTGTAGCTCGTTCCATGTTCCTCTGGCTCCAACAACTAGAGGAACATCTCTGGAAAGGTACCACTCAAGAGGACCTCCTAGCATCTCTTCCTTTTCTGCAGAAGGCCACTGGATTCCTAGCGGATGCCTTGGCGGAGTCGGTCAAGATTGCGGCAAGATCGGCAGCATTATCAAATTCTATGAGAAGAGCTCTGTGGTTGAAGATGTGGAGTGGGGACAACGCATCAAAATCTAAGCTTTGTTCCATTCCATTTAAAGGAGAGTATATGTTTGGGGCGGTGCTAGACGAGTTGTTGGAGAAAGCATCCGACAAGAAGAAGTCTCTGCCAGAGCCAAAGAATCCAAAAAGTTTCAGAAAGAGACCATTTCTTCTCCCTCAACAACAACAGCAGCAAGCATTTCAGTACAGAGGCAAGGGTAAAACTGGTCGCTGGAGTTACACAAAAGGGGGAAGAGGTAGGAATATCTTTCAAGGTTCTAGGCAGGACAGACAATGACGCCAAGAAGGTAGGAGGCAGAATTGCGAGCTTCCTTCCTCAATGGCAGCTTATTGATTGGAAAAGGATTTGTCGTGGCAACAGTAGACCAGCCAGAGGCTTACTACCACGTGCCAATTCATCCGGATTACAGAAAATTTCTCAGATTTGCTGTAACTCAGAACCGAGAGGTACTTCATTTTCAATTCAATGTACTCCCCTTCGGCATTTCGTCAGCACCCCGCCTGTTTACAAAGATCATGGCAGAGGTAGTAGGTTTATCTAAGGAAACTGAATATCTGCATCGTCCCATATTTAGACAATTTTTTGGTGATGGTTCCCTCGGTTTCAAGTTTGGAAAGAGACCTCCAGATGACCCTCCAGATCCTGGAATCCTTGGGATGGTTGATAAACTACCAAAAGTCAGATCTGATTCCCTCCACCAGGAAGACCTCCTTGGGAATTCTCCTGGATTCTCAGCAACAAGCCTCTTTTCTGCCAAAAGAGAAGCAGATTCAGTTGAGGTCGAAAGTTTATGCACTAAAGAACCAGAGAGGAGTGTCATTAAGATTCGCCATGTCCGTCCTCGGGTCCATGACCTCATTTATTTAGGCGGTACCTTGGGCTCAAGCGCATTCAAGGGTCCTTCAAAACTACATCCTTTCCTGTTGGGACAGATCTCCAAGTTCCCTCTCCAACAGAATTCATCTGCCAGAGAAGGTGAAAGCATCTTTAAATTGGTGGCTCTGTCCAGGAAATCTGGAGAAAAGTTCAGCATGGATTCAACTTCCCTTTGTTATCCATCAAAACAGACGCAAGCAAAAGAGGATGGGGAGCAGTAGTCTCCCACGTGGCCTTCCAAGGGGTCTGGTCGCAAGAAATAGCAGAGCAGTACTCAAACTTAAGAGAAATGAAAGTGGTGGAAGAAACCCTATGGGCAGCCACTACTGTGCTTCAGGGGTCGAATGTCAGAGTCTACTCGGACAATATGACAACTATAGCCCACTTGAGACATCAGGGAAGTACAAGAAACAGGAGGTTACAGATGATCTCCGAAAGGATCTTCCCCTGGGCGGAGCATAATCTACTATCCTTATCGGCTCTGCATCTGAGGGGCTCCGACAACTATCATGCAGATCTTCTGAGCAGAAAATACATTCATCCAGGGGAGTGGAGCATGAACTCGAAGATATTTCAGATGATTGTTCAAAAGTGGGAATACCCAGATGTGGACATGTTTGCGAACCAGGAAAATGCAAAAGTAAGAGCCTTTTTCTCTTTGAAACCCGAGGATTCAGCAACAGGGATAGATGCATTCGCTCACCCTTGGAAAGTTGGGCTCGCTAATGCTTTTCCCCTGATTCTGTTAATACCAAGGACTTTACAAAAAATCAGGTCGGAAGGGCTCAAGACTATCCTAATAGCTCCAATGTGGCCAAAAAGAGCATGGTTCGGAACATTGAGCAGTCTAAGAATGGATGATCCATTGATGCTTCCTCGAATCCACGATCTGCTGCATTAGGGCCAGATTTTCCATCCGGCCCCTCAGAATTTGGCTCTAGCAGCTTGGCTTCTGAGACCACCCTCTGAAAAGCCAGAGGCTTCTCAGTACAGGTGATCCAAATGTGGCGCCCTGCTGTGCATTGGTGCCACAGAACCCAGAAGGGTGCATGGATGGATTTCTCCACAAGAGGCCCTCACTAGATACAAACACATCTACCTTCCAACTCATACCAGCAGAGGGAGCCCAGATAGGGATATATATAGGGAAGGTGGAGCCAGGCAGCTCAGTTGATTAGTGAGTGCTCAGAGTCAGAGCAGAGCAGGCAGGCTGAGAGAGAGCCTGAGAGCGTGCCGACACTCAGATAGCGGTGAAGACGCAGCACGTCAGCTGCCTAGTAGTGAGGGCCCCGAGTGTGGCCGACGGCAAGGAGAAAAAGGGGAGTGAAACCAAGGGGGCAGAGGAGCACAATAAGCTCACCCCATTATATCTACCGGACACCGGATCCGCGCCTACAGGGACCCTTTACACCCAGTGGGGATAACCGGAATCCCAGGAGGACTACAAGTCCCTGACAAACCTGAAGGCTAGACACACACAGGATCAGGAACCACGAAGGCCCCGACGTCCAGGGAAAGTGGTTACAACCAGAGGTCCTATTTCTGAGCATCTGGTGAAGTAAAAGCAGGACACATAAGCTAGGCCCAGTTGCAGGCTGGCCAGGAGCATACATAGGGACAGACACGGATCAGGAGGCCCTATACCTGCTCCCTGGGGAGAAGTCCAAAAGTGCGCCCTTCATCTGGAGTACCCTGGACCGTACCTAACAGCTGTACCAGTAAAGGAAATGAAGCAAATCTCCTGTCTCTGTCCGTTACTCCTGCTGTGCCATCGCTTTCCCTGCACCACAATGCTCAACCTGCATCATTTATACTGCCCTGAGGCCTGCTCCACCTGTGGGGAGCCGTTCCATCTCAAGCTGTCCTGACATCTGCCTCAGAGAACTGTTGCAGCGCTGGTGATCCTCACCAGACACCACAGGTGGCGTCACAACAAATTCCCTACAAATAATTCCTTTTGGCACTGACCGCCCTGGGCCAGCCACCGCGATAATCCCCGCAGGCAGTCTTAGGCCCGGCTGCCGGGTGCCCCGCGACACCCCTGGGGGCGAGTCACATACACTGCAGAAAAGCAGAAAACCAGTCACAATTTCCATCTATGGAAAAATCTAGAAAGCTTTCAAGCTATGGTATGAGCCTCGTCCATTAGATCCCTTTCGGCCTGACGTGGCCAGAATCTTGGATTTCCTACAGAACGGTCTGTCTAAAGGATTAAGACCAAGCACGCTGAAGGTCCAAGTCTCGCCTTTAAGTTCCTATTTTGATGCTGATTTGGCCCAAAACAGATGGATTAAGAGGTTCATGATAGCTGCTTCTTGGATTAATCCAACAAGAGCTAAAATAGTTCCACCTTGGGATCTCAACGTAGTTCTTAGAGGCCTAACTATGCATTCTTTCGAGCCAATAGCCGAGGCACACATAGACAAATTGTCTTGGAAAGCGGCATTGCTTATAGCTCTGACTACAGCCAGAAGAGTGAGTGAAATCCAAGCCCTGTCTATCAGAGAGACTTATTGTCGTATTTTGGAGGACAGGATCATCCTCCAGTTGGATCCTTCTTTTCTACCTAAAGTGTCGTCTAATTTTCATATGTCTCAGCCAATAATTCTTCCGTCATTCTGTCAAAATCCATCAAATAGCAAGGAAGAAGAATTCCACGCGTTGGATGTAAGAAGGACTATAATCCGCTATTTGAGGCAGACTGAAACCTGGAGGAAGGATCAGAACCTATTTGTCCAATATGGAAGTGTGGCACCCCAGGGGTCTGGTTTCCACAGTAACAGCAATGTTATGTCTGAGAGCAGGTGGGAGGTCTCTTGGTCAGGGATCCTATGCATGCCACACCTCCTGCGCAGTCCTGGGAGGGGAAGAACTTCCCCTATATAAACCTAGGGCTGAGGCAGGGTTAGTGTGTAGAGAAGAAGTAGAGACAGAGAAGAGCAGTGCTATAAGGAGTCAGGGGCTGGCAGCTGCAGAGCTCGCCCTGACTGAGAAGCTATCACCGGACCCGGAGTCCGAGGCTGTGGGGACTAATCTTTACCCAGCAGCAGAAACCGCCCGGCAGGGGATTTCAGGTCCTCTGGCCAAGAAACCCGAAGGCACGGTCACACGCGTGGGACCAGCACCGCCGTCGTGGAGCGGACGCCACTAGAAGGCCCCGAGTCACCGGCCATACGGGTGAGCACCACACGGTACACTCAGGGACGTGGGCTACTTATACCCGCCTCTAGCAAGGTAGCCAGAAGAGTACAGTCAGTTTGGGAGGCCTACAACTCCGCCTGGCCAGGGGAGATCCCATCTGCTCAAGGACTGACCAGGCCCCGATCACTAGCCAGTACTCCGGGAGGGTCTATCTTTATCACCAGTAAAGACCCTGAACTACACCGCATCGTCTCTGAGTGATTCCTGCTACCCCCATCATCCACGTCGGCTGCCCTGAGGCCATACCCCTCCCGTTGGGGGTGATACTATCACGCTGCACAATCCTACCACCGGCCTCAGCGGTCTGCCCTGCAGCGGCAGCTCCTTCGCTGCATTCAACGGGTGGCGTAGTCGTCCAACATCTACCGCTAATACAACGCCACTTAGTCTGACTCCCTGGGCACGGACCGGGTCACCGCCACGAGACTACAACCCTCAACAGATCCGGCTTCGGGTAAGCTCCTGCATGCGCAACGCTGTGCGACACAGGCCCAGGGGTGCGTCAGAAGCCCCAAAAAAGGAAAGAAAATTGCAAAAATATGCTAGCAAATTGGATTAAGAAAGCAATTTGTGAAACATACATAGTTCAAGATTTGCCTCCTCTGAAATCTTTGAAAGCTCTTTCTACTAGAGCTATGTGGGTCTCCTGGGCGGAAAAAGCTAGTGCATCCATTGAGCAGATTTGCAGGGCAGCTACATGGTCGTCTGTCCATACCTTTGCTAAACATTATAGACTAGATGTAATATCTAATAGAGACTTAGCATTTGGAAGGAAAGTCCTTCAGGCTGTTGTCGCTCCCTAAAATTCATTCTTTGGTATTACTCCAGGTGTGCTGTCATGGAGGGGATTGGAGAAAATAGAATTAGACTTACCAGTAATTCGGTTTCTAAGACCCTCCACAACAGCATGGGTAGTTCCCTCCATCTCTTTATTGATTGGAAAAATCCTTAGTGTTAATAAATATTTAGAGCATTCATACTGTGTGGTCCTTTGAAAACACTGGGGATTGTAGCAGAGAGGGGCTATTTAACATCTTGTTTTCCTGTCCCTAATTAGGATGGGGAGGCTACCTCCAGGTGTGCTGTCGTGGAGGGTCTTAGAAACAGAATTACCGGTAAGTCTAATTCTATTTTTTTTTTTTTTACCATTTTTATTCTTTTTTTCAACTATTAACTTGTTCACACTATATAAATACATGCCGGTTGCAAGGATTTATATAGTGTGACCAAGTTGTCAAGCACTTTCCAAGTGATGCTAAAATCGCTTGGAAAGCGGTTGACAACCCGCATGCGGACATGCATGTGAAAAATGCTTCACTTACGTTTGTCCCTGGCAGGAAAAACGCATGTAAAATCTGCATGCGTTTTTTCTGCCAGGGAGATGCAGAAACACTCAGGAAAAATCCGGAGCATTTCTGCATCGTGGGCATGTGGCGCCCCTGAGGGTTCAGTCGCCACAGAGGTACTGCACCTCACCCAGAGGTGTGGTGTCTCCCTTCACTCAGGTAAGATGGGAGTGCTGCAGAGAACCCCCCAAAACACCTGCATCCAACATTACACTGCTTCAGACCGGCTGGAAGGGCAACATGCAGAGCGCAGCTGCTGAGCCCTGTCCCTGGCTGGAGTGGGGGAAACCCAAAGGTAGGGGGAACCAGTAGTGGGTGTGGGTGGAGGAAGCAGTTAGAAGGAGCACACAGTAGGTATATAATGGGAAGCAATCTTAGGGTGGCAGTTCAGAACAGAATGGTCAGTCAGTACAGTACAGACGGTCAGTGAGGACTGTCTGGGAGCAGAGGCTCAGCAGGAGCTCTGCTCCACAAGAAGGGCCCGGGATAGAGGCCCCGGAGGGGAGAAGGGAGTAGGCTCCATTCTAAGAAGGGATCCCAGGGGTACGGCGCGTGCAGGACAGCACCCATACACCCCGCATCTGTCAGAAGACAGAGGGATCGGTTGCCCCATTCTAATCTCCAGGGGGTCAGGTTGGTCCCGGATCCGACGTACAGGAAGGACTTCAGCATACCCGAGCGGGATTGAGAGTGGGCAGCGCAGGGCAGCAGGGAGAAGGACCTAGTGTGAAGACGGTCAAAGTAGGAACACGAGAAAGTGGGGTTCTGCCAAGCATTCCTAAACTTCCTGAGGAAGGATTGAACCCCTGTCAGGGTGAACATGGCGCAACGTGGGAGGCCTTCACCTGTAACTTGCACTTTTGTGTTTCCTGAAGAACTGTGAATTAAAATCTTGGACGACTGCACTGAGTTGCCTCCGTCTATTCCTTCACTGGTGCCATTTCCCTCCCTGCACTACAACGCCCAGCGCACCCTCCATCTATTTACACTGCCCTGAGGCCCGCTCCACCTGTGGGGAGCCGTTCCATCTCTAGCTGCCCTAACATCTGCCTCAGAGGACTGTTGCAGCGCTGGTGATCCTCACCAGACACCACAGGTGGCTTCACGACAAATCCTATAAATAATCCCTTTTGCACTGACCGCCCCGGGCCAGCCACCGTGATATTCCCCAAAGCAGCCATACGGCCCGGCTGCCGTGTGCCCCGCGGCCCAGGGGGCAGCGAGTCACCACTTGGCATCACGAACAGGATACGTGACCAGCCTGCCATCTGCGGGTAATGTGCGCCTAAAGAAGTGTTTTCTGCCTTGAATGTGGCGCCCGCCGCAGAAGAACGGGCGCCATTATGTGCGTGCTAAAGAACAACAGAATGGAACCTCCCGTCGTGGGCCGGGTCCCAGAATGGCTCCAAAAGCAGGCCCTGCCCCTTGCAACAGTGACTGTCCGCATAGATGTGTCCGTCAAAGCGGGGAGGCCGACACAGGGAGTGACCGACAGCAAAGTGCCATGGGACCGCCCCCGAAAGAGGAGAGGCGGTGGAGAGAAGCTGTGTAAAGACCGGGAGGTGTCAGGCCGAGCTGACGCAGTCGCGGGAGCAGGTCGGAGTGATGTCCCTGTCCCAAATGCGGCTGGCGCTGCTCCATCCCTGGTCCCCCTGCAGCCTGAGGCTGTTGACCAGGCTGGGTCAGCCTGCAGAAACCAGGGGTTCCCCCGGATGGGGCCCCACTGTTAAACTGTTTTAGTTAACTGGACTGTACATAAGTTGCCCGGAAGGGTGCAGTTGACTTCATGTTTGCTACCCAGTTACCCGTCAGGGTACAGAGACTGACAGGCTGAGGACTGTGAGAAGCCGGACGTTGACATTGTACATAGTTTAGCACTTCTTAAAGTGCATCCTATTGGTTTTATAATTACAAATATACCTCAGAACAAAAACCCGTTTGGCGTGGCGGAAGACGAGGTCCAGGATTGGATCGTCTATGCCCTGCAGCCATGCCCAGGGCCTACGTTGAGGGTTTGTGGACGGGTCCCTCATGCTGCTACTGTTGCACCCTGGTGCTGGAACTGTCTTGAAAATTGTTTTATATGACAATACTCTTATGATGTTTTATAATGTAACCAGTAACGTTAAAAGAAATGTGCCTCCCATAAAGGGAAGAAATGTTGTTTTATGGTCAAATATGCTGATGCATCTTAAAAATTTTGCATGTCAGTTATGCCTGGTTTTGCTCTGTTCCAGCCCGCGGACGTGCTGCGTTTTACCGGGAAGGGGGGAATGTGGCGCCCCTGAGTGTTCAGTCGCCACAGTAGTACTGCACCTCACCCAGAGGTGTGGTGTCTCCCTTCACTCAGGTAAGATGGGAGTGCTGCACAGAACCCCCCAAATCACCTGCATCCAACATGCAGAGTGCAGCTGCTGAGCCCTGTCCCTGGCTGGAGTGGGGGGAACCCAAAGGTAGGGGGAACCAGTAGTGGGTGTGGGTGGAGAAAGCCGTTAGAGGGAGCACTTATACAGTAGGTATATAATGGGAAGCCATCTTAGGGTGGCAGTTCAGAACAGAATGGTCAGTCAGTCTACCATTGGGCCCTATAAGACGTTCTTCATCTCCCGTTGCAGTGGGGTTTTTATTTGTCAAAAAAAAAGACTGGGGGTTGCGCCCCCGCCTTGATTTTCGCGAGTTTAATCGGATCACGGTCTGGGATGCATATCCTCTCCCTCTCATCCCCGACCTCTTTAGAAAAAAATTTGGCTCCTACGATTTGATTAAACTAGACCTCAGGGGGGCTTATAATCTCATTCACATTGAGGAGATGAGTGGAAGATGGCCTTCAATACTCCTGAGGGGCACTATGAAAAGCTTGTGATGGCATTTGGGTTGACTAATGCTCCCGCTTTCTTTCAACACTGTTAGTGACATTTTTAGTCATCTGGCAGGTAGATCACAACAAACCAATCTTGATGACATATTAATTTACTTACCTCCAGTCACATCAGGTACATATCAGGCAGGTCTTACAGATACTCAAAGATAATGAATTATTTGTCAAACCAGAGAAATGTATGTTCTCCATTCAGGGTTAGTTCTTATCATTCACCGTTTTTGCATGGATCTGGCCAAAGTCCGGACGGTACTGGATTGGTATTATATTCAAGACTTAAAGGCATTACAAAGTTTTTTGGGTTTCGCCAGCTACTACTGTAAGTTCATCAAAAACTTTTTGGTAGTGGCCAAACCTCTGATGGACGATTTTGCCAAATAGAAAAAAAAAATTAAGATTTTATTATTTTACTCTCCATTCTTGTAGCTAAACACAATCCAGCTAAGTTTAAAATTGAAATGAAGCCCCTGTACCCCCCTCTCTAGGTGCTTCTGTACCAAGTCTTCCCTGGTCCAGGATGGTCTCTATATCACAGGCTCCAGCAATAACCTATTGACACATGATTGTGGCAGCCCTCACGTGCTGATATATCACAGTGCCAATAGAAGTGGGAAGCGGCACAGAAATCACAAAATAAAGGCAGTGTTTGTGGTAATGCAAGAATCCAGCAAGCAGAGTAATCCACACGTCATACAACAGCCCAACATGGATGATGAAAAGATGCGTCTTCAGGCGTCTGTGTAAGAACATCACATTTTTGTTTTCCTTCCAGAATAAGCACCA
This sequence comes from Phyllobates terribilis, assembly GCF_046119375.1. NCBI lineage: Eukaryota > Metazoa > Chordata > Amphibia > Anura > Dendrobatidae > Phyllobates > Phyllobates terribilis. Next base: position 610,061 of record NW_027363325.1, read on the forward strand.
AATGGAATAGCTGAATGCCAGGATACGGAGACCGGCGGGGGACAGGGAAGCGCTGTCCGCTGGATTTTGTGCTGGTTTCACAAGCGGTCACCCTGCAGTTTTCTCCGGATAATGCTGTGGAGACTTTTCACAACACATCTAATAATTGTGAACCTTCCACTCACATGTTTATTATCTTGTCCGCTGGTCAGACTGGGGGGGATGAAAGCTGGACAAGGGATGAAGAATGATCCTTATTACATATAATGGGTGCACTGAGCGATTGTGAAAAGTCTCAGAGGACTGAGAGCAGAAGGGCAGAGGGTTTCCTCTTCCTCACAGGGACCAGCACAGAAGCCGGAGCAGAAGGGCAGAGGGTTTCCTCTTCCTCACAAGGACCAGCACAGAAGCCGGAGCAGAAGGGGAGACAAGGGCTGAGCCACTTACACAGACAGAAAGCTGAGGAGAGGAGGGCATGTTATTACTCCAGGATCCGCTCCATTCATTCCCTATGTGGCATTCAAGCGCTGAGCTCGGCTTTTCCGGAGCCCCATAGAGAATGAATGGAGCAGCAGTTGATCCCTGACTTTCCACTCCTTCCCGATCAGACGATGGCTCGCAGCGGTCAGACCCCACGATCAGTAAGTGATCACCGAGCCTGTGGATAAGTGATAACTTGTTTTCTACAGACATCCCCTTTAAGTAATGGAGCATGCCAGCAGAGAAGGTGGGAGGAGGCGCTGGTTACAGGGGAAACTTTACCTCTGGAGGCCGCATTTAGGGCATGTGAGGGGCGGACACTTCCCATATTCATCATTACTGAACCCCCGCTCTGTGCGGCTCTTATCTGAGCTGCAGGAGACGCAGCAGTTACTAATCAGCCGCTCTCTGTTCACTTGCAGCCGTCCGAGCTCTGCTGTGCCTGTTAGGGGTGAAGTTCGGGTCCTTCGAGGCATCTACTATGCAGCCTGCACAGCAGATCACAGCCCGAGCACAGCGTCTCCGGGTAAATCTCCACCTTGTGAGTTGCTTCTTGTGCAGCAGCCCCATGCAAGTTGCTCTGCTCTCCTCGGCCAGCTCCTGCTGAATACTGAGCTCCTCTGCCCAATCTAGGAGCTCAATAGCCCTGATCACGTCAGTGGTAGCCCAACGCTGCTGGATCAGATTTACAAATGGCAAACTAATCAGCCCTAGGTATTTCTAATATGTGCAGAGCAGGCGACATAAGTCTGACCGGTGTCCTCATAGACCTTTCCTCAGCCGGGGTCTAATAGGAGCAGTAAAATGGCCGTCATGGGGTCCATTGTTAGATCTCAGCTGCCATAGAAACTCATTGGCACCATGATCATGCCTCCCTCTCCTGTCTAAAGTGCCTAAATGCTGTGGAAGCCCCCTACTGTGTCATACAATGGATTAAGCTGCCAGGATCAAGGTTGGCTCCACTGTGGGCAGCTGAGGCAGGAGCAGGACTGTGTTACACAGCCACACTTCTGCCGCAGATCTTGTAAGGACCTGCCTGATGATAATGTGTCCTATAGAGCAGGTCTTGGTACCGGACTGCCCTGTACATATTTACCACTAGCTGGGAACCAGTTACTTACAAGGTCTAGTTTCGAATGTGTTTCCAGGATCTGTAGTTATCAGCATTTTATCCTTAAGGCCGAGTTATAATATCACTGTAACACTCTCGCCCTGTACCTGTATACCTGCCCTGTGTGCTGCACAAAAGTATATAACAAAATGTGTGTACACAGATATCTCCTGAATGGTATTACTGCTAGATCTCCTGTACATAGAAATATGAGGTTCTTAGCGCACATTTTGAGCAAATTGTGCGAGCCCATCTGCCAACGTCAAGGCGACCTCTTCAGATGGGTCCCTACACTAACATTACACTAACTTACTAACTGGGACTAGTTTTTTGTATTATTATTATTACCACCATTTTTACTATTTATTATTATTGCATTAATGCAATTAATTGTAACTGTTATAAAACGAATTAAAAAAATGTAATTCAAATTTTTTTTTATTAATCTTGTGATTCTAATAATGGTATTACTAAAATCCCTATGCCTAAAGCTGTTGATCCAGAAGAAGGCAAAAACCCCAGGACACCTTCAGCCAATTTGTGTCACAGGGGAAAAATTCCTTCTTGACCCCGGGAAAAGGCGATCAGTCCTAGGACCCTGGATCAAACCTAATAATGTTATTACAAGTTATATAATATTACACTAATTATTGTACTACTGGAGTTATTTTAATTTGTTTTTATAAATCTATTTGATATGGTTATTATTACATTGTGCTATCTTATTACAGTATTATTCTTCTTTCCTTTCACTACTAATACTGCCCTATACCTACAGTGTTGATCCAGAAGAAGGCAAAAACCCCAGGACACCTTCAGCCAATTTGTGTCACAGGGGAAAAATTCCTTCTTGACCCCGGGAAAAGGCGATCAGTCCTAGGACCCTGGATCAAACCTATTAATGTTATTACAAGTTATATAATATTACACTAATTATTGTACTACTGGAGTTATTTTAATTTGTTTTTATAAATCTATTTGATATGGTTATTATTACATTGTGCTATCTTATTACAGTATTATTCTTCTTTCCTATCACTACTAATACTGCCCTATACCTACAGTGTTGATCCAGAAGAAGGCAAAAACCCCAGGACACCTTCAGCCAATTTGTGTCACAGGGGAAAAATTCCTTCTTGACCCCGAGAAAAGGCGATCAGTCCTAGGACCCTGGATCACACTGCTATTCTACCTACTACTATTACTACTGTTATTTTATTACTTTCTTACTATTATCACTAGTATTATTACTCATATTACACTAATACGGATATACTACCACTATATTACTACCATCCCTTTCCCCCTAGGGATCTTAAGGTGCAGTTCTGTCCTCCTCCTCCTATTCTGTCCTCCTCCTCTTCCATCCTCCTCCACTTTCGTCCTCCTCCTCTTCCGTCCTCTTCCTCTTCCGTCCTCCTCCTCTTCTGTCCTCCTCCTCTTCTGTCCTCCTCCTCTTCCATCCTCCTTCTCTTCCGTCCTCCTCCTCTTCTGTCCTCCGCCTCTTCCGTCCTCCGCCTCTTCTGTCCTCCTCCTCTTCCGTCCTCCGCCTTTTCTGTCCTCCGCCTCTTTCGTCCTCTTCCTCTTCCGTCCTCTTCCTCTTACGTCCTCCTCCTCTTCGGTCCTCCTCATCTTCCGTCCTCCTCCTCTTCCATCCTCCTTCTCTTCCGTCCTCCGCCTCTTCCGTCCTCCGCCTCTTCTGTCCTCTGCCTCTTCCATCCTTCGCCTCTTCCGTCCTTCGCCTCTTCCGTCCTCCTTCTCTTCCATCCTCCTCCTCTTCCGTCCTCCTCCTTTTCCGTCCTCCTCCTCTTCTGTCCTCCTCCTCTTCCGTCCTCCGCCTCTTCCGTCCTCCATCTCTTCCGTCCTCCGCCTCTTCCGTCCTCTTCCTCTTCCGTCCTCCTCCTGAGACGTAATAAATAGCATTAAAGCTGCAGTAATTATTTATATTATATATACACACTGCTCAAAAAAATAAAGGGAACACTCAAATAACACATCCTAGATCTGAATGAATGAAATATTCTCATTGAATACTTTGTTCTGTACAAAGTTGAATGTGTTGACAACAAAATCACACAAAAATCATCAATGGAAATCAAATTTATTAACCAATGGAGGCCTGGATTCGGAGTCACCCCCAAAATTAAAGTGGAAAAACACACTACAGGCTGATCCAACTTTGATGTAATGTCCTTAAAACAAGTCAAAATGAGGCTCAGTATTGTGTGTGGCCTCCACGTGCCTGTATAACCTCCCTACAACGCCTGGACATGCTCCTGATGAGGTTGCGGATGGTCTCCTGTGGGATCTCCTCCCAGACCTGGACTAAAGCATCCACCAACACCTGGACAGTCTGTGGTGCTACGTGACGTTGGTGGATGGAGTGAGACATGATGTCCCAGATGTGCTCAATGGGATTCAGGTCTGGGGAACGGGCGGGCTAGTCCATAGCTTCAATGCCTTCATCTTGCAGGAACTGCTGACATACTCCAGCCACATGAGGTCTGGCATTGGGCACAACCCCCATCTGTGGACGTCTGGCCCTCATCCCACTCTCATGGAGTCGGTTTCTAACCGTTTATGCAGACACATGCACATTTGTGGCCTGCTGGAGGTCATTTTGCATGGCTCTGGAAGTGCTCCTCCTGTTCCTCCTTGCACAAAGGCAGAGGTAGGGGTCCTGCTGCTGGGTTGTTGCCCTGCTATGGCCCCCTCCACGTCTCCTGGTGTACTGGCCTGTCTCCTGGTAGCGCCTCCAGCCTCTGGACACTACGCTGACAGACGCAGCAAACCTTCTTGCCACAGCTCGCAATGATGTGCCATCCTGGATGAGCTGCACTACCTGAGCAACTTCTGTGGGTTGTAGAGTCCGTCTCATGCTACCACGAGTGTGAAAGCACAACCAACATTCAAAAGTGACCAAAACATCAGCCAGAAAGAATTGGTACTGAGATGTGGTCTGTGGTCTCCACCTGCAGAACCACTCCTTTATTGAGTGTGTCTTGATAATTGCCAATAATTTCCATCTATTGTCTTCCATTTGCACAACAGCATGTGAAATTGATTGTCAATCAGTGTTGCTTCCTAAGTGGACAGTTTGATTTCACAGAAGTTTGATTTACTTGGAGTTATATTCTGTTGTTTAAGTGCTCCCTTTATTTTTTTGAGCAGTGTATATTTTCTCATGTCATGTATTTACTGCTAAAAGTAATTTTTTACATTTAGGTTTCATTAAGTGTTTTACACCGACTATTACAGACTTATTGTTTCCCTGCACAAGTTTTGTGTTTTCTTTGGGCATAGATCAGCTAATAGGCACTCAGGAAAAAAAAACAGATTAAAGATCTACAAACTCTCCCTTAAGACTAAGGAGCTCACTGATAGATTCTCAGTTAGCTAATTTTGCAGCCAGCAATAGACAGTGCAGCACAGATGCTACAGAAGGCAACATTTTTAATGAAACTCAATTACAGAAATCGATTTTAGCCCCAAATACTTGCATTAAAGTAAAAAAAATGGCCCCAAAGCTGGACAACCGCTTTAACTCCTTACCAACATCTGCCGTACATGTATGGTATAAGTCAGTAGCGGGTGTATGGAGCAGGGTCAGCTCGCCCCGTACATGGCAGATAATGGCTGTGACAAACAACCAGGACCTGCCTCTAACAGCTGCGAGTGGAGCGAAGATCTGCCCACCACTGTTAACCTGTTCAGTGCTGCTGTCAATCTCTAACAGCAGCATTAACAGTGCGCCAGCATTGGGACGCGTCATTCCATACGCCCACCGGCGCTCCTGTGACGCGATCATAGGGCGCCGATGGACTGCTATGACATCCGGGGGTCTGCTGAAGCCTCCGTGCCTGTCATCATAAAGCTTCATTTGGGCTGTAAAGAAGACCGTGGTTTTGCTATATGGAGCATTACTGTGGTATCGCTGTATATAGCACAAGCAATCAGATGATGTATACAAATACAGTGAAAAAAAGTATATATATATTTATTAAAACCCCACACGTTCAACTCACCTCCCACTAAAAATAAAGATAATAAAAATATACACATTTTGTGGTTTGGTCTCTTTCAGAGAAATACAATCTATCAAAATATAAAAAAAAAAAACGATCAGTGAACACAGAAAAAAATTCAAAAAGACAAAATTGCATTTTTTTCGTTCGCCTCAATACTGCAGAAAATCCTGTAAGAAGCGATGACCATGACATATGTGTCCCAAAATGTTATCAATAAAGTCCTCTTGCCCTTCAAAAAATAAGCCCCCACTCAGCTCCATCAACCCGGAAACTGAAAATGTTTCGGGTCTCAGAAAAAATGGTGACAGCATCAAAAAAAAGTTCTTTTCTTTTGCCAAAACTATTGGAGAAGTTTGGTCTTGCTGTAATCACACTGAGGAGTAGGATCCTATTACCAGGTCATTTTTACCACACAATGTGCGCCGTTAAAACCGTTCCCAGAAAAAACAATGTCAGGCTTTTTTTTTCGCACTTTTACTGCACTTGGAATGTTTTTCCCGTTTTCTAGCACTATGTGGTAAATGAATGGTGTCATTTATAAGGACAGCTCATCCTACAAAATAACAAGACCTCACACTATGTGGACAGATATCAAAAAGTTAGAAAAGTTGGAAAAAGCGGAGGAAAAACAGAAAAAAAACATAAATTGGTTATGTCGGGAAGGGGTAAAGCTGAAGAAACGCATGTAAGAGCAGAATATGGAGGAAGGTCAGATATCACAGACTGGTGGATACTACCTGCTCCATCGCTGGCAGAATACTCCACCCCCATGGTGTCCGCTGATATCTTCTCTTGTAGCAACGTCTCCAAACTCTATAAAACATCAGGAACAGTCAGCAGAGGGTTTGATGATTGGCTCATATTGGCGATATACTCAGGGGCATTACTGGGGCCAGGGAAGATTGGGAATGAATAGCGTATTGACTGTTAGAGATGTGATCTCTTCCATTAAAGGGGATGTCTAGTTGGAACAAGTTATCACTGATCTCTGGATAGGTGATGACCTGTCCCAGTGGGAGCACCCCTTTATTATGTGGTATATATGGAGGATGTGATATCATGCAGAGTTCTAGCAGTATTACACTTCGGTCCGTTCTGCGTGCATCTGGGCCATTCCCTATGGAGGAGCGGAGCTGGGGGGAAATATCAGGATCTCGTCGCTGGATCCATCCAGATGGGAGATGTAACGAGTGCGGCGCCCCCCACTGGTGTCTCAGCGTATTATGTGTTGGGGAATAATAACTTATTGTCTGGTAAATGTGCTGATTCCTGTCAGTTGTGATCGCTGAGTGCGTGTGATGGGATGTGGCTCCGTCCGTTATATTATATCACGTCTTATACCTATAATCTCTCGCTGATCGCAGGTGTCTGTCTTCACACTCAGATGAGAAGGAACAAACAGACGATATAGGACTCTTTTTTTTTTCCCAAATTCAAACCGAGCAATCCTATTGGCCGAGTATGAATGCAGTTACCATGGTGACAGAAGTAGCAGCAGATTTAAAGGGACAAAACACTAATATTGTACTAAAGTGTATTTTATTATATATTTCACATAACTGACTGGGTACACCTTGGTGTGGGTGGGATGGCTTTTTTTAAATCAAAAACCATGTTTACTAAGTACCCTATATTATATATATTCACTATTGCTTTTTACTTACTTATAGCAGGGTATATGCTCATATTGTTTCTATCCTAAGTTTGTCTATTTTCTAATAGAGACATGACCAGTCCTCTTTAGAATTTTATAGTGACCCCATTGAGGTCATGGACTGATATTGGGGATTGCAGAGTTGGGGCAAGGTGACAGGTGACAGTAAGTGACATCAAATGAAGGCTATGGTGCATACACAGTAAATCAGTCGTGTTATTCCACAGAAATGCTGTTCTATAATGCTGTGTGCCCACGTAGCATTTTTCAAGCGTTTATGCTGCGGAATTTCCGCAGCGGAAACGCTTGTAAAACGCTAGGTAATCCGCACCCCATGGTCCCCAAGGGGATTCCGCATGTTCTATGCACATGCTGTGGATTTTTGCGCAGCGTTTATGCTGCGTACAAAAATCCGCAGCATGTCATTTAATTTTGCGGAAGCGCAGCGGAATTCCCGCCATTGACTTGCATTGAGACGCACAGAAACCGCGACTGTACATTTTTACAAGCGGCTTCTATGCGTCTCTATGTGCGGATGGTACCCAGTTCTGGAGGAGAGGAGACTCTGATCCAGACCTGGGTACCATTGTACCTGTAAAAAAAAGAATAAAATAACAAATAAAGTTTATATTCACCTGTCCGGCGTCTTCTCTCTGAATGCCAGCAGCGCTGAAGGACCTTCGGTGACGTCACAGTCATGTGACCGCAGGCCCTTCACCGCTCTGTGTCGCGATATGCCGGCAGCCGGGAACCAGCCAGGAAGCAGAGCTGCAGCCACGCCGGGGCCTCGGGGGTGAGTATAGCTTTATTTGTTTTAATTTTTACGGTTCACACTGTATAAATCCATGCTGTTTCCATGGATTTATACAGTGTGACCTAGTTGTCAAGCACTTTCCAAGTGATGCTAATCGCCTGGAAAGTGCTTGTCAATCTGCATGCGGAAATGCATGTGAATCCGCATGTGGATCCGCATGTATTCTGCAGGAAAAACGCATGCACAATCTGCATGTACAATCTGCATGCGTTTTTTTCTGCCAGGGAGATGCAGAAATGCTGCAGAAATTTTCTGCTTCATTTCTGCATCGTGGGCACATAGCCTAAAACACAAAATATCTTCATATGGTGAGGAGTTGTGTTGTGTTTTCATCATTTACATTCTAGCGTGGTGATCACATAAAATGTAAAATTCCTATTAAATAATTACTGAATGACAGTAGCCTGTATCCCTGGAGGACAAGTCATTTACCGCTTCACCAGGTTTGATGTTCTAATGCATTTAGATGTTTCAGTATTTGTATATATGTATATATATATTTTTTCCCCTCTTAAGGGTATTCAAGCGTAGACGGTGACCAACTTCTTCCTCGCCTTTGAAGCACAGCTTTCAATTATTCCTGTCGTAAACAAGGTAAAAAGCTTAGAGCCGAGCACTATCAGACTCCTTCAGTCCCGCAGCAGGTAAATCTTGTGAACATCGCTGGCACTGCTGCTGTTCCTAGTACCGATCCCTCTATGAGCGGCTGTGCAGTAATGAAGGCAGGATTCACCCAAACTTGCTCGTCTTTTTTTTCGATTTCCAGTTCTGGTAATTAGTTATACACATGTATATATCCAGTGGTCAACTCACAACCTGTGTATGGAAAATGAATTGTTTGCTGTATGCATCGCATTTGTAGGATGCACACTGTTCATTTCATTATGGAGCGGAGTAGGAGGAGACTTTCATTACTGTTCCCTTTACTTCCTCCCTGCTGATAGGAAATGCCATGCTGTTTGCTTGTGTCCTGTGATTACAGCAGCCTGCAACAGTTTTCAAGCGTGCACTTCCCGGCTCAGGCATCAAGCAGTAAATGATAAAATTAAAACGCTGCTATCCCTTTGTTAGTCACTTTTTTATCTTCTTCCCCCTTCTACGAATGCTGTAGTCCATTATTCTAGAACTGCTCTGAAAATGGTTCTCTCTGGAGTGTTGGGATTTGGGTTTAGGGTGGGTTAGGGAATTGAAGTTCAGATACTTTGTTCATGTTTTATACTATGGAATTACTATGTCATGTATGTTATTTGAAAGATGGAAAATTTGTATTTGGAGTTTTTCAATAAAAATTATTTGATTAAAAAAAAATCATGAAATTAAAATTCCTCCCGTTCTTGAGAAAGAATAGGATTTTTACTAAGAGGTAAATTGCACGTTCCTTGTTTTACAGGCACTTTACATTTTTGCTAGTTTTGTGCGATTACACAATCCCTTTTAAAGGCCAGTGCCAGTTGTACATCTCTCCCTAAACTCTTGTTCAGCACTATATTTTATGCCAGTTTTATTATATGGTTTCTAGATTTTGTCCAGCTTTGATAAATAATTAGTATTTATACTTTTGCTTTTAGGCTGCGTGCCCACGTTGCGGATTACAAGCGTTTTTGATGCGGAATTTCCGCAGCGGAAATGCTTGTAAAACGCATGGTAATCCGCACCCCATGGTCCCCAAGGGGATTCCGCAAGTTCTATGCACATGCTGCGGATTTTTCCGCAGCTTTTATGCTGCGTTCAAAAATCCGCAGCATGTCAATTAATTTTGCGTTTCCGCAAGCGGAATTGCCTTGTGCAATGCATTAAAAACGCAAGGCAATTCCGCATGTGGAAAACGCGAGATAAACGCATGAAAAACGCGCGATAAACGCGTGCGGAATTCCGCATGCGTTTTTCCGGGAGAGGACTTGCAGAAATGAAGCAGAAATTTTCTGCTTCATTTCTGCAACGTGGGCACATAGCCTGAGGCTGAGTTCACATGATGCGTTTTTCATGCGTTTCCGCGGCGTTTTTGCAGTTGCGTAAACGCCGCGGAAACGCATGAAAAACGCATGGTAGAAGGGCAGCAATGTTCCCCAATTGAAATCCGCATGTGCAGGTTTGCCTTGGTTAAAACTGCACAATCCTTTACTGGACTGGTCTACTAATGAGATTAAGTCTTGGAGTCCTAAGTGCTATGATAAATGTTGTAATGGTCGCATTGCGGCTGTGGAAAAAGGGGAATTACCTGTACCTATTCAGGATTTTTGGAAGGTTTTTTCAGAGGAGGAGTCGCAAGTTTTACCTCCTCATAAGAACTATGATTGCACCATTGAGTTTGTTTCTGGAGCTACTCTTCCCAAGAGTCGCTTATTAAATCTGACTATCCCTGAAAGAAAGGCCTTGGAGGAATACATACAGACGAGCTTGGCTGCTGGTCACATTAGACCTTCTAAGTCGCCTGTGGCTGTTGGATTTTTCTTTGTTAAAAAAAAGACGGTGGTTTACGTCCATGTCTGGACTTTCGTGAAATTAATAAGATAACCGTACGCAATTCCTACCCATTGCCGTTAATTCCAGACTTGTTTAACCAGTTAGTGGGGACCAAGTGGTTCTATAAAATTGATCTCCGGGGGGCATACAATTTGTTACGAATGAAGGAGGGTGATGAATGGAAAACTGCTTTTAACACTCCGGTAGGTCATTTTGTGAATCTGGTGATGCCCTTCAGTCTTACCAATGCACCCGCGTTTTTTCAGAACCTTATTAATGACATCCTGAGACCTTTGATTGGCAAGAATGTGGTTGTGTATTTGGATGACATTCTGATTTATTCACCAGATCTGGATTCCCATTGGCAGAGCGTACGTGAGGTGTTGCAGTTATTGAGTGATAATTCGCTTTTTGCTAAGCTGGAGAAATGTGAGTTCGCTGTGCAGAGAATTAGTTTTTTGGGCTACATTATCTCCAGCGAGGGCTTTGAGATGGACCCGGTGAAAGTTCAGGCTGTGCAGGAATGGCCTAGGCCTATTGGTTTGAAATCGATACAGAGATTTTTGGGTTTCGCCAATTATTACAGGAAATTCATTAAGAATTTTTCTATAATTGTTAAGCCACTGACTGATCTCACCAGGAAAGGTGCGAATACGGTCCAGTGGACTACTGAGGCCATTGAAGCTTTTGTGTATCTCAAGGAGAGGTTCAGTTCTGCACCCATCCTTATGCAGCCTGATGAGACCAAGCCTTTTTTGGTCGAGGTTGATGCTTCTTCGGTGGGGGTCGGTGCAGTTTTGTCTCAGGAGAACAAGGATGGAGTACATCCCTGTGATTTTTTTCAAAAAAATTTTCAGAAACCGAACTTAATTACGATGTTGGTAATCGGGAATTGTTGGCTATTAAACTTGCGTTTGAACATTGGCATCATTTCTTGGAAAGTGCTAAATTTCCTGTTCACAGATCATAAGAATTTGATCTATCTTGGATGCTGCCAAACGCTTGAATGCCCGTCAAGCTAGGTGGGCACTTTTTTTTTCTCGGTTTAATTTTTCTGTTACCTATATCCCTGGTACTAGGAATGTTAAAGCCGATGCTTTATCTCGCAGCTTTTCCCCCATGGTTGGTACCGAGGAGGAGGAGAGCATTTTACAGGAAGGAGTTGTGGTAGCAGCATTAGACTCTGTTTTGGAAGAAGGGATTCTGAAAGCCCAAGAGGATGCCCCATCTAACACTCCTCATGGGAGATTGTTTGTGCCTAGAACCTCTAGGAGAGATTTGTTTGTGGGGTATCATGAGTCTTGGTTGGCAGGTCATCCAGGAATTTCTGGGACTAAGAGACTTATCAGTCGCAGTTTTTGGTGGCCCGGGTGGCAGAAGGAAGTCATCAAGTGGGTGCGTCAGTGTACGGTGTGTGCTAGGTCAAAGGCTTCCCATACCCCTGCTGCGGGGTTGCTTTGACCTCTGGAGGTTCCTAGTGCGCCTTGGACGCATTTGGCAATGGATTTTATTACTGACCTTCCTGTGTCCGAGGGTTTCACTGACATCTGGGTGGTCGTGGACCGTTTTAGCAAGATGTGTCATTTGGTTCCATTCATTAAGCTACCCTGCGCTAAGACACTCGCTAAGGCGTTTGTTAAGGAAATTGTCAGGCACCATGGCGTTCCCACCAACATTGTTTCTGATAGGAGACCTCAGTTTGTGGCTCGCTTTTGGCGTGCTTTTTGTGACAGGTTGGGAGTCCATTTGTCATTTTCGTCTGGTTGTCATCCTGAGTCTAATGGACAGACTGAAAGAAAGAACCAGGATGTGGAACAGTTTTTGCGTTGATTTGTGGCAGACAATCAAGAAGGGTGGTCTGAGTTTCTGCCACTCGCAGAATTTGCTCTTAACAACCATACATCCTCCTCTGCTGGGTGTTCTTTTTTTGTTGTACTGGGAGACATCCGTCTTTTGGTTCGTTCTCCAAATTGCGGTCGGCGGTGCCGGAGGAGTAGAATTTTTCCGGTGACTTGGAGAGAGTTTGGACTAATGTACGTTGTAACCTTCAAGAGGCTAACAAAAAGTCCAAGAAGTATTTTAACAGGAAATGTAAAGAGGTTTTGTTTACTGTGGGTGACATGGTTTGGTTGTCCTCAAAGAATCTGCGATTGAGGATTTCCTCTAAAAAATTGGGTCCGAAGTTTGTGGGGCCTTTTAAGGTGCTTCAGGTGGTTAACCAGTCTGCTGTTAGGTTGGAGGTTCCCTCCTCCTGGAAGATTAATCCTGTGTTTCATGTTTCCTTGTTGAAAAAGGCTGATGTATCGGATAGGGAGGCCACTGTCACAGTTCCTCCGGTAGTGGAAGACGGCGAATATGAAATTTCTCGTATCCTGAATTCCAGAGAGCATAGAGGGAGATTGCAGTATCTCGTTGCTTGGAAAGGTTTCGGTCCCGAGGAATAACTCCTGGGTTAAGGCGGATGATGTCTCTGCCCCTAGACTTGTCAGAGCTTTCCACAGGAGATTTCCAGATAGGCCTGGGCCTGGAGGATCCGGAGGATCCTCATAAAAGAGGGGGTACTGTTAGAACCCTCCTGTTTGTTTTTGTTTCTATCTTGTGTTTTGCGGTCACGTGACCATCTTCCTATTTATTCCAGCTCCACCCTTCTGGCCTTGCTAGACTTCAGTGTTGTTTAGACTGTCTTTCTAGCCAGGTGCTTTTGTGCCTATCTATCTCTAGTTTGCTTGGTCCTCTGGACCTCTAGTACTTTTGTCAGTTTTTCTTTTGCTCTGCAACAACTTCTGTTAGGAGGTGTCCCATTTTTGTCCCAGTCCTTAGTTCTTTTAGGGACCCCTTCCTTTCTCTATAGGTCTCCGTTCAGACTAGCCGAGGGCGAAGGCGGGTCTGTTCACAAGGAACAGGTTGCCTGCTACAACGTAGGGACTCAGCTTAGTCTTACTGTGGGGACAGCTCTCCCCTTCTTTCCCTAGTTTATGTTGCAGATCATAATAATCTTGGATCTACTCATACTTAACAGACAGAACCTTCAGTGTTTCTCACTCACACACCACCTCCTCATCTCGCATCCTATCTGTCAGTGTTCCCCAAGGTTAAGTCATAGGACCCCTGCTCTTCTCCATCTACACCTTCGGCCTGGGACAGCTCATAGAGTCCCACGGCTTTCAGTATCATCTCTATGCTAACGACACACAGATTTACCTCTCTGGACCTGATATCACCTCCTTACTAACCAGAACCCCAAAATGTCTGTTCGCTATCTCATCCTTCTTCTCTGCTAGATTTCTAAAACTTAACATGGATAAAACAGAATTCATCATCTTTCCCCCATTTCACTCAGCCTCCCCATCTGACCTATCCATCAAAATCAATGGCTGTCCACTTTCCCCAGTCCCACAAGCTCGCTGCATCAGAGTAACCCTGGACTCTAACCTCTCCTTCAAGCCACATATCAAAGCCCTTTCCTCCTCCTGCCGACTCCAACTCAAAAACATGGATCCGCATATTCCTCAACCATGAATCTGCAAAAACACTAGTGCACGCCCTCATCATCTCCCGCCTCGACTACTACAACCTCCTGCTCTGTGGCCTCCCCGCTAACACTCCCGTACCCCTCCAATCTATCCTAAACTCTGCTGCCCGACTAATCCACCTGCCTTCCGCCTACTCCCCGGCCTCTCCTCTCTGTCAAATGCTTCACTGACTCCTCATTGCCCAGAGACTCCAGTTCAAAACCCTAACCGTGGCATACCAAGCCATCCACTACCTGTCTCCTCCATACATCTGTGACCTAGTCTCCCGGTACACACCTACACGCAACCTACGATCCTCACAAGATCTCCTTCTCTACTCCCCTCTTATCGTTTCTTCTCACAATTGCATGCAAGATTTCTCCCGTGCATCCCCCCTACTCTAGAACTCTGTACCCCAAAACATCAGACTCTCGCCTACCGTGGAAACCTTCTAAAGGAACCTGAAAACCCACCTCTTCCGAAAAGCCTACAACCTGCAGTAATCATTGCTCCACCACACCGCTGCATGACCAGCTCTACCCTCACCTACTGTATCCTCACCCATCCCTTGAAGATTGTGAGACATCGCAGGTAGGGTTCTCTCTCCTCCAGTACCAGTTTGCCATTGCGTTTTTGTTCAAGATTTTTGCAATTGTGTTTGCTATGTATACCCCCTTTTTCACATGTAAAGCACCATGGAATAAATGGAGCTAGAATAATAAATAATAATAATAAAGTGCCACACACAGTGTCCTGGTATCTCATCCATGCTCTTTCTATTTTATCTTTCATTTGCAGAGATATTAGCAATGAAAGTATTTGGCGCCTAATGAGTTAAAAAAAATTAAGTCCAAGTAGATGTTATCAGAGTTTTCACTGGGGGTGCGAAATTCTTCTCCCTGCATGATGCTGACCAATTATAAGCAGACGACAACACTGAAAAGAAAGATGATCACATCCCCACCATAGCTTAGAGCAGATTTCTCAGTGTCTAAGATGTAAGGATACAGACCTGGTCTCCTGGGCTAACCTCCTGCATGATTAGAGCACACAACTGACTAATACCTTTCAGTTAAGGTCTCTGTGGGTGAAGGGGCAGCACAAGAGAGTTTAGTTGTGCAACATTACAAACCTTTCTAACAGCTTTCCTCCTCTTATGGCACTCTCACCTCTGCTGTTCTGCACCTATCCCAAACTGCCTGTCCAGAAATGAGAGCACAGTGTCAGTATCACACTTAGATCCGTTGTGCTCAACTTGTACTCATTCTGCAGTGAGATTAGAGCAGACTGTCATTGCATTTCACCATAGAAGTAACCCAGAACACACTGCTCCTGTGTGAGGTGTAATAACAGCCTAATATCACTGCAGAAAGAATACAAGTTGCTTGAGCACAGAAGACATAAGTGTGATACTGGCACACTCCATAATCAGGAGAGTCAATAAAAGGGTTTGTAATGTGACACAGAGAAACTCAGCTGTGCGGCTCCTTACTTGTCTAAGAGCTGTTACCTCTGCTTTCTAATCATGCAGAAGGTTAGACCAGGAGATCAGGACTCTCCATCATTACACATCTTAGGCTAGGTTCCCACGATGAGCTTTTGGTGAGTTTTTGATGTTGCAAAATTTCTGCACCCATTAAGATAGGTTACTTGCATTATTTCTAAAATATGCAGCGTAAAAACTCACTAAAAACTCATAGTGAGAACGTAGCTTTATACCCTAAGAAACCCGCTTTGAGCTATGGTGGGGGCGTGTTCTTCTTTTCTTTGAGTGTTGCTGCTTGCTTATGATTGGGCAGCATCATACAGGAGAAATCTGCAGCATATTTCAGGATTTCTCACAAGCCTCATTCGGGTAAGGCTGGGTGCCCACGTAGCGTTTTTCAAGCGTTTATGCTGCGGAATTTCCGCAGCATAAACGCTTGTGAAACGCTAGGTAATCCGCACCCCATGGTCCCCAAGGGGATTCCGCATGTTCTATGCACATGTTTCGGATTTTTCCGCAGCGTTTATGCTGCGTACAAAAATCCGCAGCATGTCATTTAATTTTGCAGAAGCGCAGCGGAACTCCCGCCATTGACTTGCATTGAGACGCATAGAAACCGCGACTGTACATTTTTACAAGCGGCTTCTATGCGTCTCTATGTGCGGATGGTACCCAGTTCTGGAGGAGAGGAGACTCTGATCCAGACCTGGGTACCATTGTACCTGTAAAAAAAGAATAAAAAAACAAATAAAGTTTATATTCACCTGTCCGGCGGCTTCTCTCTGAATGCCGGCATCGCTTGAGGACCTGCGGTGACGTCACAGTCATGTGACCGCAGGCCCTTCACCGCTCTGTCTCGCGATATGCCGGCATCCAGGAACCAGACAGGAAGCAGCGCTGCAGCCACGTCGGGCATCAGGGGTGAGTATAGCTTTATTTGTTTTCATTTTTACGGTTCACACTATATAAATCCATGCTGTTTCCATGAATTTATACAGTGTGACCTAGTTGTGAAGCACTTTCCAAGTGATGCTAAAATCGCCTGGAAAGCGCTTGTCAATCTGCATGCGTTTTTTCTGCCAGGGAGATGCAGAAATGCTGCAGAAATTTTCTGCTTCATTTCTGCATTGTGGGCACATAGCCTAAATGCAAAAAGGTAAATAAAATTACCAAAATTTCCACAACAAAAGTGTAGCTCTACCTACAGCATATTCACACCCAGACTATAAGATTATGGCAGGTCTCTGGGTGGGTGTTTTTTTACACAGTAGTCAGAACCTACAACATTGTGGTGCCGTGCATTACATGGGCTATACTAAGGGAGCGCCTGTCAGCATAGAGCGAATACGTCCATATACCGACCAGCAGAAAGTGTAAGAGAAGAACTATAGAAGGATGGACCATAGTGGAGCATTCCGGACTGGAGCAACATAAGGAGCCAGAAGGCTTCCCCCCGGTATTCCATGCTATGTGCTCCTTATAAAGTGACATCTCTCCATAGACCCCTCTGTGAAGACCACCCCCTTATCCAGATGATACATTCTCACTTCCACCATATATAATGCATACTGGCCATTTTTTTTTTTTTTTCAGAAAATCCCCAATTTTGGGTCGTCAGCTGTAAAAGAAGAAATGCTTTACACCAGTGCTGGGAACCTATGGCAGCGTGCAGAGGGGGCAGCAGAGCCCTCCTGGGGGGCATCATGGCCGCAGCACTAGCGCTACTGGATCGGGCCGGCGGGGAGAACTCTGAGCCGCCGAGTGCCGGCACCAGCTCCGCTACTGCAGCTAGATGTGCGATCTCTCTCGGACGGAAACACATCGAGCTGAAGTGTATTGCAGCGCACGAACTAGCCAGGCCCGTACGCTGCAATACACGCTGCCGGCCAATCAGAGGCCAGCGGCTGCCGGCCAATCAGAGGCCAGCATGACGTCGGCCGGTCAATCAGAGGCCAGCGGCTTCCTTCCAATCAGAGGCCAGCATGAATTCGGCCGGCCAATCAGAGGCCTGCGGCTTCTGGCCAATCAGAGACCAGCATGACGTTGGCCGGCCAATCAGAGGCTAGCGACTTCCGGACAATCAGAAGCGGCTGCCGGCAAATCAGAGGCCAGCATGACGTCGGCTGGCCAATCAGAGGCCAGCGGTCGCTGGCCTCTGATTGGCCGGCAGCGTGTACTGCAGCGCGCACGGACCTGGCTAGTACGTGCGCTGCAATACACTTCAGCTAGATGTGCCGACTACAGGAGAGGATGCTGCGCGGGAGAAGAAGGAAGGTGAGGAGGAGGGTTTATTATGTGTTTTTTTTTTTTTTTTAATATGGGATGCACAATGGCTGGGGGGGAGAGGGAGCATGTATACCAGGACTGAGGGGAGGGCCAGCATATATACCAGGATTGAGGGGAGGGCCAGCATATATACCAGGATTGAGGGGAGGGCCAGCATATATACGAGGATTGAGGGGAGGGCCAGCATATATACCAGTATTGAGGGGAGGGCCAGCATATACACCAGGATTGAGGGGAGGGCCAGCATATATACCAGGATTGAGGGGAGGGCCAGCATATATACCAGGATTGAGGGGAGGGCAGCATATATACCAGGATTGAGGGGAGGGCCAGCATTTATACCAGGATTGAGGGGAGGGACAGCATATATACCAGGATTGAGGGGAGGGCCAGCATATATACCAGGATTGAGAGGAGGGCCAGCATATATACCAGGATTGAGGAGAGGGACAGCATATATACCAGGATTGAAGGGAGGGCCAGCATATATACGAGGATTGAGGGGAGGGCCAGCATATATACGAGGATTGAGAGGAGGGCCAGCATATATACCAGGATTGAGGGGAGGGCCAGCATATATACCAGGATTAAGGGGAGGGCCAGCATATATACCAGGATTGAGGGGAGGGCCAGCATATATACGAGGATTGAGGGGAGGGCCAGCATATATACAAGGATTGAGGGGAGGGCCAGCATATATACCAGTATTGAGGGGAGGGCCAGCATATACACCAGGATTGAGGGGAGGGCCAGCATATATACCAGGATTGAGGGGAGGGCCAGCATATATACCAGGATTGAGGGGAGGGCAGCATATATACCAGGATTGAGGGGAGGGCCAGCATTTTTACCAGGATTGAGGGGAGGGCCAGCATATATACCAGGATTGAGGGGAGGGCCAGCATATATACCAGGATTGAGGGGAGGGCCAGCATATATACCAGGATTGAGGAGAGGGCCAGCATATATACCAGGATTGAAGGGAGGTCCAGCATATATACCAGGATTGAGGGGAGGGCCAGCATATATACCAGGATTGAGGGGAGGGCCAGCATATATACCAGGATTGAGGGGAGGGCCAGCATATACACCAGGATTGAGGGGAGGGCCAGCATATATACCAGGATTGAGGGGAGGGCAGCATATATACCAGGATTGAGGGGAGGGCCAGCATATATACCAGGATTGAGGGGAGGGCCAGCATATATACCAGGATTGAGGGGAGGGCCAGAATTTATACCAGGATTGAGGGGAGGGCCAGCATATATACCAGGATTGAGGGGAGGGCCAGCATATATACCAGGATTGAGGGGAGGGCCAGCATATATACCAGGATTGAAGAGAGGGCCAGCATATATACCAGGATTGAGGGGAGGGCCAGCATATATACCAGGATTGAGGGGAGGGCCAGCATATATACGAGGATTGAGGGGAGGGCCAGCATATATACGAGGATTGAGGGGAGGGCCAGCATATATACCAGTATTGAGGGGAGGGCCAGCATATACACCAGGATTGAGGGGAGGGCCAGCATATATACCAGGATTGAGGGGAGGGCCAGCATATATACCAGGATTGAGGGGAGGGCAGCATATATACCAGGATTGAGGGGAGGGCCAGCATTTATACCAGGATTGAGGGGAGGGCCAGCATATATACCAGGATTGAGGGGAGGGCCAGCATATATACCAGGATTGAGGAGAGGGCCAGCATATATACCAGGATTGAAGGGAGGGCCAGCATATATACCAGGATTGAGGGGAGGGCCAGCATATATACCAGGATTGAGGGGAGGGCCAGCATATATACCAGGATTGAGGGGAGGGCCAGCATATACACCAGGATTGAGGGGAGGGCCAGCATATATACCAGGATTGAGGGGAGGGCAGCATATATACCAGGATTGAGGGGAGGGCCAGCATATATACCAGGATTGAGGGGAGGGCCAGCATATATACCAGGATTGAGGGGAGGGCAGCATATATATCAGGATTGAGGGGAGGGCCAGCATTTATACCAGGATTGAGGGGAGGGCCAGCATATATACCAGGATTGAGGGGAGGGCCAGCATATATACCAGGATTGAGGAGAGGGCCAGCATATATACCAGGATTGAAGAGAGGGCCAGCATATATACCAGGATTGAAGGGAGGGCCAGCATATATACCAGGATTGAGGGGAGGGCCAGCATATATACCAGGATTGAAGGGAGGGCCAGCATATATACCAGGATTGAGGGGAGGGCAGCATTTATACCAGGATTGAGGGGAGGGCCAGCATATATACCAGGATTGAGGGGAGGGCCAGCATATATACCAGGATTGAGGAGAGGGCCAGCATATATACCAGGATTGAAGGGAGGGCCAGCATATATACCAGGATTGAGGGGAGGGCCAGCATATCTACCAGGATTGAGGGGAGGGCCAGCATATATACCAGGATTGAGGGGAGGGCCAGCATATATACCAGGATTGAGGGGAGGGCCAGCATATACACCAGGATTGAGGGGAGGGCCAGCATATATACCAGGATTGAGGGGAGGGCAGCATATATACCAGGATTGAGGGGAGGGCCAGCATATATACCAGGATTGAGGGGAGGGCCAGCATATATACCAGGATTGAGGGGAGGGCAGCATATATACGAGGATTGAGGGGAGGGCCAGCATTTATACCAGGATTGAGGGGAGGGCCAGCATATATACCAGGATTGAGGGGAGGGCCAGCATATATACCAGGATTGAGGAGAGGGCCAGCATATATACCAGGATTGAAGAGAGGGCCAGCATATATACCAGGATTAAAGGGAGGGCCAGCATATATACCAGGATTGAGGGGAGGGCCAGCATATATACCAGGATTGAAGGGAGGGCCAGCATATACCAGGATTGAGGGGAGGGCCAGCATATATACCAGGATTGAAGGGAGGGCCAGCATATATACCAGGATTGAGGGGAGGCCCACCATATATACCAGGATTGAGGGGAGGGCCAGCATATATACCAGGATTGAGGGGGGCAGCATATATACCAGGATTGAGGGGAGGGGAAGCATATATACCAGGATTGAGGAGAGGGCCAGCATATATACCAGGATTGAAGAGAGGGCCAGCATATATACCAGGATTGAAGGGAGGGCCAGCATATATACCAGGATTGAGGGGAGGGCCAGCATATATACCAGGATTGAAGGGAGGGCCAGCATATATACCAGGATTCAGGGGAGGGCCAGCATATATACCAGAATTGAGGGGAGGGCCGGCATATATACCAGGATTGAGGGGAGGGCCTGCATATATACCAGGATTGACGGGAGGGCCAGCATATATACCAGGATTGAGGGGAGGGCCAGCACATATACCAGGATTGAGGGGGGGGGCAGCATATATACCAGGATTGAGGGGGGGCCAACATATATATCAGGATTGAGGGGAGGGCCAGCATATATACCAGGATTGAGGGGAGGGCCAGCATATATACCAGGATTGAGGGGGGGGCCAGCACATATACCAGGATTGAGGGGAGGGCCAGCATATATACCAGGATTGAGGGGAGGGCCAGCACATATACCAGGATTGAGGGGAGGGCCAGCATATATACCAGGATTGAGGGGAGGGCCGGCATATATACCAGGATGTGGGCGAGCACATTCTTTATTTCTGCAGTCTCTTACCCCTGCTCCTGTCTGTGGCTACTCTATGCTGCCCTCGCCTGCTCTTTGTATCAGTTGTTTGTATCAGTAAAACCTCAATATTTAGGATAAATTGCCGTGTTGGCACTTGGCGATAAATAAGTGGGTTTTGGATTGCAGTTTGGGCACTCGGTCTCTAAAAGATTCGCCATCACTGTTTTAAACCAATCAATGTGCAAATATCAACATTTTTGAGAAAATACAATACATTTGATCAGATGTCAAAAAATATTCCAGAAAAAAAAAATTGTGATCAGAAATCATAAAGAAAAATTAACTGTTTAATACCATTTTTACCAAAAATACATTGTAAAAAAAAAGAAGTGTAATTTTCTACAGTACAATATTTATTTCTATTTTTCTCAAATGAATTTTCATTTTAGGCCCCCCAAAAATTGAAAATCAATGTAAAAAGTGTATTTTAATACAATAAAAAAAATCAGGGTAATTGTTCAGTTGTATTGCCAGTTTTACAGCACGACCCGTAGCGATTTACGATCCCACAGTCCGATGAGCTACAATCTTCCTGAGAAAGGATTCATCAATGTATCAGATGCTTTCTTGCATGTTTCTACATGGAGCAATACACATATGTTCCATGTCCCTTCCTCTAAGAAACCTTCAATGAACCCTGATAGGATCTACAGAGAATAGACAAGACGTCCTTTACAGTGTTACACACTTACTCGATACTCAGTCTAATTTCATCATTCATTTTACTTTCTGCTTATAAATGCATTCATTAAAATAATGAATATCTGCATTGAGGACAGTAGAAGAACGAGTTTGTGTTTGTTCATCAAGATGCATTATCTTGGTTTCGTCTTGGCACTGTTAACTGTTGGTAGGTAGGCAGAGTACTGGAGAGGTTGCTCCCGTCGTTCAGAGAGTTGCTCCGGTGCGGTGTTCTGTTGGTAGACTGACCGCTTTGTTGGTTTGCTATCAGGTGGTGAATCATATCGGTTATGAGATTGAGTTTATGATCCATTTGAGTTACCTACAAATATATAAAAAAAAATTCAAACAAAGAAAATAGCATAGATACAGACCACACTCCATACACATTTTACACTACCCATGAGCGCTGCCTGATATTGTAGCTTATCCCTAACCAAATCAATGGGGCACTGAGTTGCAATACCAGACACACCCCATGGACAAGAGAGGCACAGTTTTGGGGAGAAATAAAGTAGATAGATCCTTTAATGCAATATTGGTTAGCCATTTAGACATTGTTGTTTTATTTGAAAACTAGAGTTGGTGCGATTCGTTTCGCAGCACTGGGTCCATCAGCCACGTCAGTAATCTTTGGATGCTGGACAGGAGCCTCAAGAACTGCCTTCTACCTTCCAAGATCCCTGCTTCTCTTCTGATTAGCTGCATCTTTATGGTTACAGCATGATGCATATGTGACATTGCATCAGGCCGGCTAATCAGTAGAACAGCTGTGGATGCCGGGATGTAGGAGGTGGTTCTCAGGGCTCCGATGCAGCCGTCACAGATTATGGATGTGGCTGATGGACTGGGTCCTGCGAATTGACTCGCACCAACTCTATTGGAAACCTTTGTCAGATTGAACTACTTAATGAACTCAGAAAGAGCTTTCTGTCCACATCCATGAAAGTAGTAGCCAACACTTAAAGGGGTTTTCTACTACTCGGACATCTCCTTCTCCATATATATATTTTTGCCCTCAGTAAAATAATAACACCTATACTCCCTTCCAGTATTCCAGCCGTGTCGGCATTGGCTCTCCTTGGGATCACGTGACATTGTTATGTCAAGTGATCCCTGCTGCCAATCAGCGCTGGCTTCACTCTTCCTGCCTCCAGTTATAGCACATACCTGTACATCCGGAGGAAGTAAGAGCAGCAACATCTCTCACTTCCTCTGGATGTATGCAAGTTGGCCAAAGGCGGGGAGAGTAAAGTCAGCACTGATTGCCCCTAGGAATCATGAGACATAATGTCATGCTGTCACGCAAGGTGTGGGAAAGACTAAGTGCAACACAAAGGGAAAACGGAAAGGGAACCCAGACTAGGGAAAGTGGGGAGTGGAGAACTCCTAGGCTGATCTAGTGTCACCCTGTCTCCACTAATGTCCCTTTATTGGTTCTTCACCAATCGCCGCACGCATACCTCAGCCTGTCTATCCCTGGCATTAGGCTCAGGCTAGGGAGCAGAAAGGATGAGCACTAGTTGATCCCCACTGAACACTAAAGACAACAAGGGGGGACAAACAAGGGAAAATCGCTTAGCTTTACTCGACTCCAGACAAATGCGCACACGTTCTCTAGCACCAGAGAGATAGAAGTACTGCTCTTGCTCAAGCCTTCACAAGGGGCAATGAATATCGCTGGCACCTCCCTCTGGCTCACAACAGGTATTTATACATCCAGGCCAGGGTGTTAATTAGCCCGAGGAAGCTAGCCCCTGGGTCCTAGAGATACATATTCTAAGAAGTTGTCTGTAAGGCCAAATGAAGAGATCTCCTGCAACCAACTGCAGGATGACTGTCTGTCACTTCTGACACACCCATGACACACGCAATCCCCAGGAGAGCCAGTGCAGACACCGCTGGAATAGTGCTGGCACTGGAGGTGAGTATAGGTGTTATTATTTTACTGGGGGACACACATATGGATTGAGAAGGAGTTGTCTGAGTAATGGAAAACCCCTTTAAGCCTCCATACACAATAGACTAAGCTATTAGTCTAAGGGGACATCCAGACTCTTCCCTGACAGATGAGGTCAGAGGAGGTAAAATTCAAACTGCCTGACCCTTAATGCCTGACCCTTTTGTTATTCAGATGATAAGCTGCTGCCAGAGCCGTTTGGCAGTGATTTTCACAGTTCTCCACTTTGAAAACACATGAACATTTAACCAAGCCAAACCTTCTCGTGTATGAGAGTTGGGAGAGGTAGTGGACGGCCGAACCAGCAATCAACTTTCAGTTATTGTGTGTGGCCACCTTAACTTGTGTGTGCAAGTCACAGATGACCACAGGTATTTAGACTCTTTGCAGTGTATGAGCAGCGCTGTAGAATTGGTGTCTGGATGCACCATTATGTATTTTACACTTTTTCAGAGAGTGAGGAATATTCTGTATGTAGTATGTGGTAATTGTCTGTATATCCTGTACTCCATGTGTGTATGTGTAAGTAGTAGCTGTGCATAATATAAATATATATGGTTTTATCTTATTTTCTTACCTTGTCCTCGACACGGTTCAATCTTGACCCAATTGTATTAGAGCCTCGATCTTTCACTTTATCTGGAAATAAATAAAAGTAAAAAAAAGTCATTTTTAAATTTACTATTAGAAATTAGCATTTTTGGGGTCTACTGGCATTCAACCAAATTTGTGAAACTGTTTACGATTTACAGTTCAGAGAATATAACATGAGAAACGATTTACCTATTTTTCCACAAAGCGATGAAATATGGCATCCTTATTCTGGACAACCTCTTAAAAAAAGGCTTTCCCATTGTTACAAATGACGGCATGTTGCTTGGATTTGCCATCATATGGTGTCAGATTACTACCATTACTATTGTTAATTTCTCTAAAACATAGCATTTATTCCATTTCATAGTGGTAGGAAGTGGAATCTATCCAGAAAGAAACAGTGAGGGCTTCCCCAATGACTGGTCCAGTCTGTAAGAAAGGAAAAAAATCACTGGTGTAATCAAAAAGTATTTTTATTGAAGAGAAATTCTACCCAAAACTTGCAAACTGTCTCTTCCAGTGCCACCTATTGGAAGTAGCAATCCTAAAAGTCAATATCAACCTTTTAACAAGCCTTTCCACATGATTTAGGATAAATGGGAAACTAGAATCTCAATTTGCAGCCATGGTGTTTCGGGGTGTTGCCCCTCAGCAGTGCAAAGCATGAGATCTGATTTAGCTGTGTGAGAGACTTCAGAAGGAAAAACTTTACCCCTTAGATCCTAGTGAGGAGAGTGAAATGCCAGAGTAAGGAGGCTTATAAACCATGCAATGGCTCCCCGGGGAGCTTACGAGCCTCTTTACACTGGCATTTTTTAGACAAATCATCTTACTTTTCCTCTAAGGATTCAATTTTCTTCCTTTTTTTCTATTATTTTATCACTGTTGATGACTCCCACTGATTTGCTATAGCAATGAGATGTGCACATATATACATATATACAGTTGAAACCAGAAGTTTACATACACTATATAAAAAGACACATATGCATGTTTTTCTCAAAATCTGACATGAAATAAGAATAAACCTTTCCCGTTTTAGGTCAATTAGGATTACCATAATTTTTAATATTTGCCAAATGCCAGAATAATAAGAAAGATAATGTTTTAACCACTTCGCTCCAGAGCCTGTTTTTGCCTTCGTGACCGGGCCAATTTTTTCAATTCTGACCACTGTCACTTTATGAAGTAATTACTCTGGAACGCTTCAACGGATTCCCCTGATTCTGAGATTGTTTTTTCGTGACATATTGTACTTCATGATAGTTGTAAAATTTCTTTGATATCACTTGTGTTTATTTGTGAAAAAATCGGAAATTTGGCAAAAATTTTGAAAATTTTGCAATTTTCAAACTTTGAATTTTCATGGCCTTAAATCAGAGAGATATGTCACACAAAATAGTTAATAAATAACATTTCCCACATGTCTACTTTACATCAGCACAATTTTGGAACCAAAATTTTTTTTTTGTTAGGGAGCTATAAGGGTTAAAAGTTGACCAGCGATTTCTCATTTTTCCAACAAAATTTACAAAAACATTTTTTTAGGGACCATATCATATTTGAAGTCACTTTGAGGGGTCTTTATGACAGAAAATACCCAAAAGTGACACCATTCTAAAAACTGCACCCCTCAAGGTGCTCAAAACCACATTCAAGAACTTTATTAACCCTTCAGGTGCTTCACAGGAATTTTTGGAATGTGGAAGAAAAAAATTAACATTTAACTTTTTTCACAAAAATGTTACTTTAGACCTAATTTTTTTTATTTTCACAGGGGTAACAGGAAAAAATGGACCCCAAAATTTTTTGTGCAATTTCTCTTGAGCGCGCTGATACCCCATATGTGAGGGAAAACCACTGTTTGGGCGCACTGCAGGGTTCGGAAGGGAAGGAGCGCCATTAGACTTTTTGAATGTAAAATTTGTCTGAATAATTAGCAGATGCCATGTTGCGTTTGGAGAGCCCCTGATGTTCCTAAACAGTGGAAACCTCCCACAAGTGACACCATTTTGGAAACTAGACCCCTTAGGGAACATATCTAGATGTGAGGTGAGCACCTTGAACCCCAAGGTGCTTCACAGAAGTTTATAATATTGAGCTGTAAAAATAAAATTTTCACATTTTTCCCACAAAAACGTTTTATATCCCTTAATTTTGCATTATCATAAGGGTAATAGGATAAATTGCACCATGAAATTTATTGTGCAGTTTCTCCTGAACACGCCGATACCCCATATGTGGAGGCAAACCACTGTTTGGGCGCACGGCAGGGTTTGAAAGGGAAGGAGCTCCATTTGACTTTTTGAATGTAAAATTTGTTTGAATAATTAGCGGACGCCATGTTGCATTTGGGGAGCCCCTGATGTGCCTAAACAGTGGAAACCCCCCACAAGTGACACCATTTTGGATACTAGACCCCTTAGGGAACTTATCTAGATGTGTGGTGAGCACCTTGAACCCCAAGGTGCTTCACAGAAGTTTATAATATTGAGCTGTAAAAATAAAATTTTCACATTTTTCCCACAAAACCGTTTTTCATCCCTTAATTTTGCATTATCATAAGGGTAATAGGATAAATTGCACCATGAAATTTGTTGTGCAATTTCTCCTGAACACGCCGATACCCCATATGTGGAGGCAAATTACTGTTTGGGCGCATGGCAGGGTTTGAAAGGGAAGGAGCGCCATTTGACTTTTTGAATGGAAAATTTGTTTGAATAATTAGCAGACGCCATGTCGCATTTGGGGGGCCCCTAATGTGCCTAAACAGTGGAAACCCCCCACAAGTGCCACCATTTTGGAAACTAGACCCCTTAGGAAACTTATCTAGATGTGTGGTGAGCACCTTGCACCCCAAGTGCTTCACAGAAGTTTATAATATTGAGCCGTAAAAATACAATTTTCACATTTTTCCCGCAAAAAATGTTTTTCATTCCCTAATTTTGCATTATCATAAGGGTAAAAGGATAAATTGCACTGAGTACGCCGATACCCCATATGTGGGGGAAAACCACTGCTTTGGTGTACGGCAGGGTTCGGAAGAGAAAGGAGCGCTATGTTGGCTGGGATAGGTGGCAGACACCATGTCACATTTGAAGAGTCGCTGACATGCCAAAACAGCAGAAACCCCCACAAGTGACCCCATTTTGTAAACTACATCTCTCAAGGAATTCATCTAGGGAAGTAGTGAATATTTTTTAATTTTTAAATTTATACCATTGGGCAGTGAAAAAAGCATAATTATATTTTTACCACAAAAAAATGTTTTACCCTCAGATTTTACATTTTCACACAGGGCAATGGGTAAAAATGGTGCCGAAATGTGTCACACAATTTCTACTAAAAGTGGCAATACCCCATATGTGGCTGTATTGTACCGCTCAGCCATACGGCGAGATCTGGGGGGACGGAGTGCTATTTGACAATTGGAGAACAAATTATTGTAGAATAGGCATTTGAATTTGGGAGCACAACATTTTCTGAATTTCTTTTGGGGGGCAAGGGCCATTTCGCTTTTCCAGAGCCTTTCTGCTACCAGTAACTTGGAAGTCCCTTATATTTTTAACAGATGACGGACCTGAGTGGGGACTAGCTTTTTTTGAGGACTGAGTTGAAGCTTTTATTGGGAACATTTTACGTAACATTTATCCGGCGCTCTAGGCTGAGCACTTACATCGGGGTTTCCATCTAAATTTCCAAGTGATGTAATTCAGATGAAACCCCTGCGGGATCCATTCACTATAATGAGGCAGCAGAGTTACTCTGGACTCCGTCTGGCCTCTGTTTAGCGGTGTCCTTTTTTTCAGAAGTGCACAAAACTGTGGCCAACCGCACTTTTATGCACGCCTAAAACAAATGACACCGTGGGATCCCAGGCCAGACGGCATCCACAGTGGCCTATATCTGCCTCATTAGAGGGAATCTTCCGTCATGGGTTTTGTCTGAATCACGTATTTCAGAGATTTACACGGAAACTCTTGTGTAAGCGCTCAGCGCAGAGCGCAGGATAAATGTGGGCAGAGCCTTACTGCGATCTTTGGGAGACATAATAAACAAATCAGTAGCCGGTGAAGAATTGGTTTTATTTATTTTTTACTCCTTTCCTCGTGTGATATAACTGATTAGATTACTTTATTCTTCGGGTCGGTGTGATTACAGCGATACCAGAATCATATCGGGTTTTTATGATTGACAGCTGTCACAGACTAAAAGACGCTTTTTTTTGCAAAATCTAGTTTTTGCATCACCTATTTTGAGAGCTATAATTTTTCCATATTTTGGCTGACAGAGTCATGTGATGGCTTGTTTTTTGCGGGACGAGTTGACATTTTTATTGGTACCATTTTTGGGTACGTGACATTTTTTGATCGCTTTCTATTCCGTTTTTTGGGAGGTAAAATTAACAAAAACCAACAATTCAGGAATTGTTTTTTGAGGGTTTTTTTTTATGCCGTTCTGCGTGTGGTAAAAGTGATCAGGCAGCGTTATTCTTCGGGTCAGTACATTTACAGCGATGCTACACTTACTGTATTTTTTTTATTTTTTGGCGCTTTTACACAATAAAACAATTTTATGCTTTATTCTGAGCGCTATAACTTTTTTATTTTTCGGCTGATGGAGCTGTATGGCGGCTTTTTTTTTGCGGAACAAGATGACGTTTTCAGCGGTACCATTTTTATTTCTATTTTGCTTTTTGATCGCATTTTTTTCCACTTTTTGTTTGGCGATATGATGAAAAAGCATATTTTTTTGCCACGTTTTTTATTTATTTTTATTACGGTGTGCACAGAAGGAGTTAATTAGTGTGACACTTTTATAGCTTGGGTTGTTTCGGACGCGGTGATACCAAATATGTGTACTTTTTTTGGTTTTGTAAAAATATACGGATTTATTGGTTTAATATTTTATTTATTTTTTATTTATTTTGTGATTTTTTTTAAACAGTTTAAAAACTTTTTTTTAACTTTTTTTTTACATTTTTACTTAGTCCTTGTATGGGACATTAATTTTTATTTTTCTGATCACTGATCTCATGTAATGTAATAGACATGTATTACATTACATGAGATCTTTGCTGACTGTTTCACACCGTGTCTCCTGCCAGGCTTCAGCTGCAGGCTGAGCCAGGCAGGACACCATATATGGCAGATCTGGAGGTGGTCATGTGACCTCCAGCTGCCATAGCTACCCCAGGTCCTGGAAGGTATCAGGGGTCGTCGGAGAGGTAAGTAAGACGACCCCCTCTCCTCTGTCTATCTTCTATATGCCGCGATCACTATAGATCGCGGCATATAGAACATAGCAAAGGGTTAACATCACTGGGACCTGATCCAATCAGGTCCCGATGATGTCCCCTGTCAGAGCTAACGCTCTGCACCGGAATCGCAGCGCTTGCAGGACCCTGGGGGTCCTGAGCGCTGCGAGACCACCCACCGTTTTTAAACGTCGGCGCTGCACAGAGCCCAGCAAGCGCCGACGTTTATCTACAGTGGGCGGTCGGGAACCGGTTAAATAATTTGCCTGCTCCAGTGGTTTTGGGGTTACCTTGGTTAAAATTGCACAATCCTGTACTGGACTGGTCTACCAATGAAATTAAGTCTTGGAGTCCTAAGTGTTATGATAGATGTTGTAACGGTCGCATTGCTGCTGTGGAAAGAGGGGAATTACCTGTACCTATTCAGGATTTTTGGAAGGTTTTTTCAGAGGAGGAGTTGCAAGTTTTGCCTCCTCATAGGGACTATGATTGTACTATTGAGTTTGTCCCTGGAGCAACTCTTCCCAAGAGTCGCTTATTTAATCTTACTATCCCTGAGAGAAAGGCCTTGGAGGAATACATACAGACAAGCTTGGCCGCCGGTCACATTAGACCTTCTAAGTCACCTGTGGTTGTTGGATTTTTTTTTGGAAAAAAAAAGGACGGCGGTTTAAGTCCATGTCTGGACTTTCGCGAAATTAATAAAATTACAGTACGCAATTCCTACCCACTGCCATTAATTCCTGACTTGTTCAACCAGTTAGTGGGGGCCAAGTGGTTCTCTAAGATTGATCTCCGGGGGGCATACAATTTGTTACGTATGAAGGAAGGTGATGAGTGGAAAACTGCTTTTAACACTCCAGTGGGTCATTTTGAGAATCTGGTTATGCCCTTTGGTCTTACCAACGCACCAGCTTTTTTTCAGAACCTTATTAATGACATCCTAAGACCGTTGATCGGTAAGAATGTGGTGTTGTATTTGGATGACATTTTGATTTTTGCGCCGGATCTGGAGTCTCATTGGCAGAGCGCACGTGAGGTATTGCAGTTGTTAAGCGACAATTCACTTTTTGCTAAGCTGGAGAAATGTGAGTTCGCTGTGCAGAGAATTAGTTTTTTGGGCTACATTATCTCCAGTGAGGGCTTTGAGATGGATCCGGTGAAGGTTCAGGCGGTGCAGGAATGGCCTAGGCCTATTAGTTTGAAACCAATACAGAGATTTTTGGGTTTCGCCAATTATTGCAGAAAATTCATTAAGAATTTTTCTATAATTGTTAAGCCGCTGACCGATCTCACCAGGAAAGGTGCGAATACGGTTCAGTGGACTACTGAGGCCATTGAAGCTTTTGTGTATCTCAAGGAGAGGTTCAGTTCTGCCCCCATCCTTATGCAGCCTGATGAGACCAAGCCTTTTTTGGTCGAGGTTGATGCTTCTTCGGTGGGGGTCGGTGCTGTTTTGTCTCAGGAAA
The DNA here is from genome assembly GCF_046119375.1 of Phyllobates terribilis. NCBI lineage: Eukaryota > Metazoa > Chordata > Amphibia > Anura > Dendrobatidae > Phyllobates > Phyllobates terribilis. Next base: position 641,518 of record NW_027363325.1, read on the forward strand.
ACAAGGATGGAGTACATCCCTGTGCCTTTTTTTTCAAAAAAATTTTCTGAGACCGAACTTAATTCCGATGTCGGTAATCGGGAATTGCTGGCGATTAAACTCGCATTTGAACATTGGCGTCATCTCTTGGAAGGTGCTAAATTTACCATTCAGGTTTTTACTGATCGTAAGAATCTGATCTATCTTGATGCTGCCAAGCGCTTGAATGCCCGTCAAGCTAGGTGGGCACTTTTTTTTTCGCGGTTTAATTTTTCTGTTACTTACATCCCGTGTACCAAGAATGTAAAAGCTGATGCTTTATCTCTCAGTTTTTCTCCCATGGTTGGTAGCGAGGAGGAGGAGAGCATTTTACAGGAAGGTGTTGTGATAGCAGCATTGGACTCCGTTTTGGAAGATGGGATTCTGAAAGCCCAGGAGTATGCCCCATCTAACACTCCCCATGGAAGGTTGTTTGTGCCTTGGAACTTTATGAGAGATTTGTTTGTGGAGTGTCATAAGTCTCGGTTGGCAGGTCATCCAGGAATTTCGGAGACTAAGAGACTTGTAGGTCGCAGTTTTTGGTGGCCTGGGTGGCAGAAGGAAGTCATTAAGTGGGTGCGTCAATGTACTGTGTGTGCTAGATCTAAGTCTTCACATGCTCCTGCTGCGGGGTTGCTTTGCCCTCTGGAGGTTCCTAGTGCTCCTTGGACGCATCTTGCTATGGATTTTATTACTGACCTTCCTGCCTCTGAGGGTTTCACTGTTATCTGGGTGGTCGTGGACCGTTTTAGCAAGATGTGTCACTTGGTTCCCTTCATCAAACTGCCCTTCGCCAGGACACTCGCTAAGGCTTTTGTTAAAGAAATTGTCAGGCTCCATGGCGTTCCTTCCGACATTGTTTCCGATAGGGGACCTCAGTTCGTGGCTCGTTTTTGGCGTGCCTTTTGTGACAGGTTGGGAGTCCATTTGTCATTTTCGTCTGGTTATCATCCTGAGTCTAATGGACAGACAGAAAGAAAGAACCAGGATGTTGAACAGTTTTTGCGTTGTTTTGTGGCTGACAATCAAGAGGGGTGGTCTGAGTTTCTGCCACTGGCTGAATTTGCTCTTAACAACCATACATCCTCTTCTGCTGGGTGTTCTCCTTTTTTTTGTTGTACTGGGAGACATCCGTCGTTTGGGTCATTCTCCAAATTGGTATCGGCTGTGCCGGAGGAGGAGAATTTTTCCGATGATTTGGAGAGAGTTTGGACTGATGTACGTCGTAACCTTCAAGAGGCCAACAAAAAATCCAAGAGGTACTTTGACAGGAAACGTCAAGAGGTTTTGTTTACTGTTGGTGACATGGTTTGGTTGTCCTCTAGGAATCTGCGGTTGAGGATTCCTTCTAAGAAATTGGGCCCGAAGTTTGTAGGTCCGTTTAAGGTGCTTCAGGTAGTTAACCAATCTGCTGTTAGGTTGGAGGTTCCTACCTCCTGGAAGATTAATCCGGTGTTTCATGTTTCCTTATTGAAAAAAGCTGATGTTTCTGATAGGGACGCCACTGTCTCTGTTCCTCCGGTGGAGGAAGAAGGTGAATATGAAATTTCTCGCATTCTTAATTCTAGATGGCATAGAGGGAGATTGCAGTATCTCGTCGCTTGGAAGGGTTTCGGTCCCGAGGATAACTCCTGGGTAAGGGCGGATGATGTCTCTGCTCCTAGACTTGTCGGAGCGTTTCACAGGAGGTTTCCTGATAGACCTGGGCCTGGAGGATCCGGAGGATCCTCATTGAAGAGGGGGTACTGTTAGAACTCTCCTGTTAGTTTTTTCTATTTTGCTGGTCACATGACTTTTTGCCTATATAATCCAGCTCCGCCCTCCTGGCCTTGCAGGACTTCAGTGTTACATTTACTCTTAAGCTAGCCAGGTGCCTTGTACCTTACTCTGTAGTTTGCTTGGTCTTTTGACCACTAGTACTTCTGTTTGTTTGTTTGTCTTTGCTCTGCTACAATTTCTGCTAGGAGGTGTCCAACTATATCCCAGTCCTTAGTTCTTGTAGGGACCCCTCCCTTATATCTATAGGTCAGCGTTCGGACTAGCCGGGGACTTAGGCGGGTCTGTTCACAAGGAACAGGTCCCCCGCTGCATCGTAGGGAATCAGCTTAGTCCTATGGTAGGGACAGTTTTCCTTTCTTTCCTTAGTGTTTGTAGCAGTTCATAACAGCTCCCTGCATTCCACCGGTATGGGGCCACTCAATATTCCCACCGCGTGAAGGAGGAAGACTTAACAACCATCATGATCAATCCCCTACCTCACCACAGCTGGGCCAAGACCCAAGATAGTGACCCTGCAGTCCGCATGGTGAAAGACCTGCTGACCCGAAAAGACGTCCGTCTAGATCCGGATGCCCCAAAGGAAGCCAAGCAGCTATGGAAAGAGAAGAGCAGGCTGTTCCTCTATGAAGGTAAGCTGTGCAGAAGACTCGTCAACCACCGGACGCACGAGCTGACCTGGCAAGTCGTCCCAAGGCGAGATGCAGCTATGGTCCTGGAGGCTTACCATGACAGAGCGGGGCACTTCGGCTGGAAGAAACTGGAGTTCCTGCTAAGAGGACGGTTCTTCTGGATCAGCATGAGAGGGGCTGTAGAGAAGTGGTGCAGAGACTGTGGCCCTTGTAATCTAAGGAGGAAGGACCGCACCAGCCAGAAGACACCCTTGAGGCCCATCGTCACCAAGCAGCCTCTTGATCTGGTAGCTCTGGACCACGTCAAATTGGCTCCAAGCCGGTCAGGATACGTTTATGCCCTGACAATCATGGACCACTATTCCCGATTTCTAGTGGTGGTCCCGGTAAAAGACTTGACAGCTCAAACGGCGGCCAGAGCCTTCCAGCAAACCTTCTGCCACCCACACGGGTATCCAGAACAGGTCCTGACAGACCAAGGTCCTGGATTCGAGGCCAAAATCTTCCAAGAGTTCTGCAACCTCTATGGCTGTAAGAAGATTCGGACAACGCCTTACCACCCACAAACCAAAGGGATGTATGAGAAAATGAACAATATAGTCATTGATCTCATGAAGACGTTGCCCCTGGAGGAATGCAGCCTGTGGCCAGAAAAACTGCCGGACCTGATAGACTTATACAACCATATCCCGGTGAATGCTACAAACTGCACCCCGGCTTACCTGATGAGAGCCAGACCAGGTAAGCTGCCCATAGACCTGGAGATGGGAGTCCTAACACCCAAGGACACCTCCCCAGATGCGGACTGGGATACGGAAAGGCGACTGCAGTACAAGAAGGTACAGGAGAGTGTGGAGAAGAGCCTGGCCCAGGCGAGACAAAAGCAAGAGAGGCTCTTCAACCAACACGTCCCTGCTTGTCCCCTGGAACCTGGTGAGCAGGTTCTGAAGCGAAAGAGAAGGCTACATAAGCTGGATGACCAGTGGGAAAGGGAACCCTACACAGTACTGCAGTCTGATCACGACAACCCGAAGGTGTGCGTGGTCACTAAGGATGGAGGAGAAACCACTAGTACCGTCTCCAGAGACCACCTAAAAATGTGCCCCGAGCAACTCCGTAGTGCAGAAGAGGATCAAAGTGACCTTGAACCCGCAGAGGACAAGGAAGAAATGATCAGCACCATTCTCGGAGAATTCCCTCAGTCCTGGACTCGAATAAACAGTGCCATAGTGGTACCCGTCCTGCATTTCCTGCAACCGGCTCAGCAACAACCTACACCAGAGCAGGAAGGTGGAGAAGAACAAGCAGTTCCAGAGGCAGAAGGGCCTGTACCAGCAGCCCAGGAGAGTCAACCCTCTGCTGACAGTGAGCCTGCCATGCCTGCGGTAAGCCAGAGGACCCGCAGACAGCTGCCTGCCCTGCCTGTAAGTTTAGCCAGTGACTGCACCCCGAGCGCTAGTGAGAAAAACCAGGTTAGACCACCACCAGACAGTGGGTTACGTAGGTCAACCCGAAGCACTAAGGGGCAAATGCCAGCTCGCTGGAAGATCTAAGTGGATAATGTATGTATTTAATGTGTTATGTTGTACCCTGGTTATTAATTATGTTTTTCTAGTTTTTCTAGCTCATGGACTGACAGGTTATGGACGATGAATAACCGGAACTATCATGTAGATAGTTGCAGTTGGTGCCTCTTGCGAAGACGGCCACGGAAGAAAAACCTGTCTGGCGTGGCCCCGTGTGGTCCAAAGTAGGTAGTTTTGCCTTGCAGCCACGCCCAACGTTTGGGGTTTGCTTTGGACAGGTCCCCACATCGCTCAAAGACTTCGCCTTGTTGGGTGAAATGGACACCCGGTCGCGGAAGCGCCGTTTCCTTAAGGACAAAATGCACTTGTACATATGTTATGTTGTTGTTTATAACCTATATTTGTGTTTCCTGTTAGTCCCGGAGTACTAAGTTTTACTAGGGGGGAATGTGTCACCCTGGCCTGGATGCCACAAATGTATAATAAAGCTGTGTCTGAGAGCAAGGGGGAGGTTCTCTGGTCAGGGACCATTAGCATGCAGCACCTCCTGTCCCAAGTCAGTAGGGGGAGCAGGCTGACCCTATAAAAGCTGGAACTGGGGGCAGGGTTAGAGAGTTCTGGACGACCTGTCTCTGGAGTGAGAGGTGTCCCAGAGAAGGGAGAGCCAGTTCAGCTGAAGCTGAGGAGGTCGTGTGGCAGTAGAGGAGCCACGAGCCAGGGACGGAAGGCGAGGAGAGCCTGTCCTGGCTGAGAGAGAAACTGATCTACCGGACTTGGTGTCCGAGGCTGTTAGGAATCCAAGTCCTACAGCAAATAACCAGCCCGCAGGGGACTGTATGTTCCTTGGCCTAAGAAGCCCGGAGGTTCCGCCACAGCAGAAGGGACCAGCAAAGCTGCACCAGGCCAAGAGTAGAAAGGGACCCAAGTTGCAAGCCATACGGGCGAGAAGACACGGTGAGCTCAGGAACGTGGGCTGTTACACCACAAGGAGGGAAATAGCCAGAAAGAGCGCAGAGAGCATGGTAGGCCTTCACCCTCACCCTGACCAGGGCCAGCTTCCCACTTGTTCTCAGACATCCAGGCCCCCTCCTAGCCGGGACTGTTTTTGGGTCGTCTCACCTGTTCTAATAAAGACCCTGAACTGTTTAAGAGGCCTCCGTTTCCTGGCTATTGCGGTCAGAATCATCCCCTCCATCATCCATCTATATACTGCCCTGGGGCCACACTCCTCCCGTGCGGAGTTATACTACTTAGTGCTGCACACCTACATCTGCCCCAGCGGTCTGCACTGCAGCGGCGGTTAACCCTGACCGCAATCCACGGGTGGCGTAGTCGGACATTTAAAACCCTACAAATAGACTGCCACAACATTTGGTATGACCACCCTGAGCCATGGACCGGGTTGCCACTACTACCCCCATTATTGCCCTATTGCCCGGTTCCGGGTAACCCACGGCCCAGGGGGCGAGTCATATCCATAAGATAGGGCATCAATGTATGATCGGCCGGGGTCCTGCACGCAGCACCCCTGCCGATCAGAAGTTATCGGTGCTGGCGGCGGCGGCCACCGGCCGGAAGTACCTGCCTGCGGTGTTTGGCCATCCATCTGTAGAGGCCGCCGCGGGGTACTGCACATCCGCCTCCCATTCAATTGAGTGGCAGTTTGATGTGCACTAACAAGTGCCGACCACTACAACATGGCGACGAGTCACCGGAAGGTAAGCACTTCCGGCCGGCGGCCACCGCCGGCACCGATAACAGCTGATGGCGGGGGTGCTGTGTGCGGGACCCCGGGCAAACATAAATTGATGCCCTATCCTATGGATATGGCATCAATGTGAAAGTAGTGGACAACCCCTTTAAAGCACAGTGGCCATGAGGTTTCTATAAAATCCCATCCACTTTGCTTGAACTGCAAAACACTCTGTTTTTGCCACAGCAAATAAATATTGTCAAAAACAAACCGAAAGCTCATTGTGGGAACATAACCCACAAGAGTACTATGGGGCCTGTGACTTCCTCCTCTATCATTCTTCCTCAGCGTCTGACGTCTCAGCACAGCGGGCCTGATGACATCACTACATGGCACCCACTGCCCTGAGATGTGCAGGCGCTTCAGAATGCTTGCTGCATAGACCGGAGCAGCGGGGAACAAGGAGGAGAGGTGAGTATTTTTTTTTTTTAAATCAATGAGCACATTTTGGTAGTCATAGTAATGTATAGAGGACCATGGGGAATTCATTATACTGTATGGAGGACGATGGAGGTGCATTATACTATATGGAGGACTATGGGGAGTGTATTATACTATATGGAGGACTATGGGTAGTGCATTATACTGTATGGAGGGCTATGGGTAGTGCATTATACAATATGGAGGACTATGGAAGTGCATTATACTACATTGAGGACTATGGGGAGTGCATTACACTACGTGGAGGACTATGGGAGTGCATTATACTATGTGGAGGACTATGGGGAGTGCATTATACTATATGGCGGAATATGGGGTGCATTATACTATATAGAGGTCTATGTGGAGTGCATTATACAGTATGGAGGACTATGTGGATTGCACTATACTATATGCAGGACTATGTATGTGCGTTTTTACCTGCAGATTTTCGGCATCTAATGAAAATCTATGGGGAAAATCCACACATAAAACTCAGCATACTCACAAGAGAAATTGACATGATGTGGATTTGATACACACACCGCAGCTCAGTTTACGCTGAATAAAATTAAAGCACAGTGGCCATGAGGTTTCTATAAATTCCATCCACTTTGCTTGAATTGTAAAACACTCAGTTTTTGCCACAGAAAATAATTAGTGTCAAAAGCAAACCAAAAGCTCACTGTTGGAACATAGGCCACGCGAGTACTATGGGGCCTGTGACTTCCTACTTCGTCATTCTTCCTCAGCATCTGACGTCTCAGTACAGCGGGCCCTATGACATCATTACATGGCATCCACTGCCCTGAGATGTGCAGGCACTTCAGAATGCTTGCTGCATAGACCTGAGCAGCGGAGAACATGGAGGAGAGGTGAGTATTTTTTTTTTAAATCAATGAACACATTGTGGTGGTCATAGTACTGTATAGAGGACTATGAGGAGTGCATTATACTGTATGGACTATATAGGACCATGGGGAGTGCATTATACTATATGGAGGACTATGGGGAGTGTGTTATACTATATGGAGGACTATGGGAGTGCATTATACTATATGGCGGATTATGGGGAGTGCATTATACTACATGGAGGACTATCGGCAGTGCCATATACTGTATGGAGGACTATGGGGAGTGTATTATACTATATGGAGGACTATGAGGAGTGCATCTTACTGTATGGAGCACTATGAGGAGTGCATTTTACTATATGGAGGAGTGCATTATGCTATATGGAGGACTATGGAGAGTGCATTATGCTATATGGAGAACAATGGGGAGTGCATTATACTATATGGAGGATTATGGGAAGTGCATTATAGTATATGGAGGAATATGGGGTGCATTATACTGTATGGAGGACTATGTGGATTGCATTATACTATATGCAAGACTATGGGGAGTGCATTATACTATATGGAAGACTATGGGGAGTGCATGATACTATATCGAGGACTATAGGGTTCAGCACACTATATAAAAGATTATGATTTTGCATTATACAATATGGAGGAATATGGGGCCCATTATAGTATATAGAGGGCTATGTGGGGGCTATTATAATATTTCGGGGGCTATGTGGGAGCCTTTATACTTTGTGGAGGGCTATGTGAGGGCCAATATACTGTATGCAAGCAATTATACAGTGTGAAGGTTTGAGTGGGGACCATCATACCATGTGGAGGGCCGTGAGGGTCATTGCACTGTTTGGTTGTACTGTTTGGAGAGCTAGTGGGGGCCATTATACAGCATGGCGAGGTGTGGGGCCATTATACTGTATGATGACCTATTATACTTTATAGAGGGCTGTGTGGGGGCCAAAGCTGGGGGATCACACTGTGTCACGGTCACCATACTTTGCCGGGGGAGTTGAAGTCGAGTACAGTAGGGTCATCATTATGTGCATGTCCAGGGTACTGTGAAAGAATTCACATACTGTGTTTGTTGGGCACTTTTGTTGGTATCATACTTTAAACATGCAATGAAAGAGGAATCTGGGGCTTCAGTAGGAGGAAAATTACTTTCTAAAGGCTGGAAAGCTGTGAGATATGCTCTTCTGTGACCCCGTCGAATGTTATTTTTTTTGTTGGGTGGGGGGCAACTAGCACTTCTGCTATGGGATCCCATGATTTCTATGTACACCCATGTCTATGGGCCTGTTTACATGCCAGTGTATTTTCACAGTCTTGGGGCTCATTCACCTGTTAGTTTCTGTGCTATTTTTTATTTTTTTCACAGGTAGCATGTGTACCTATGACAGTCTATGGGGATGCTCACATGTCCATGATTTTTCATTGAGATATGTTTTATATTGATTCAAGTGTCAGATCAAATTCATCAATGAAAGTGTCCGGGTCTGTTAAAAGATGGGCCAGAACTCGGATGAAGTTTGTCCGTGTTTGACTGACCGATGGGAAAAGTACTGATGTAATTCTGACCAACCTAAGGTAAAAATCACTGATTAAACTCGCTCCATTTTTCTCGTACATGAAAAAACCTGATGTCTGAATGAGGCCTAAGTGGTCCACACAAAATTATATACAGTATCACCAATGCAAGTCTATTAGGCCGCAAAAAATGTGGACAGCATTTGGATGTCATCTGTGTGCCAGTCATGAAATGGACTGTTGGTTATGAGAAGGGGGAGAAACATTCATCAGTTTTATTTTCAGCTGAGAAAAGCTAATGAACCCTGACCAAACTGTGATGAAACTGATAAAAAACACTCATCACACTTACACCATTTTTGTGAGTAGAAGACATATCACTGTTGTATAATTCAGCACTTTACACACTACAGGGTTAACCCAACAGATTAGCTATGTAGCATCCAGAAGGCGGGAGGAGAAGAGTTAATATAAAGCTCAGTCCCAGGTTTGCCTTTAGAGTAATTAGCTTGGAGGAGCAGAGCAGCATGGAGCAGGGTGATGGCTCCACATTCCCTCTTATCCCTCAAGGAGGAGGATAGGAATTTGTCCTGATCCTCCTCCGCTGCAGCCAGCTGTGCAGGATGGGAAAGCATGAAGATGATGGGAATGTGCACTACACGGAAGGAAGATGTGTAAGGTAACTGGAACAATGAGGCCCACAGGGGAGTTACTGCCCTGTATGGAGGGGAACATACTATAGGTAAAACTGCCACCAATGGATAATGACCGATCAGTAAAGATGAGCAAGACTTTTGAAACTTACATTTGCAGAGTTTTCCCAGGAAATTCCATTCTCTGCAAATGTCTTCCAAAGCCTCTACTTGCCCTGAAAAACATGTATGACGCCATTCCCTTTTTTCCTTAACACACTAATCCCCTTCACTGCATTGATGTCGCCCTCTCTCTCTGTCTGTTTTCTATCATGTTTCATGGCTTTCTATCCCTATTTCTATGGCTAGGCTGTGAGCTGTGATGTACTTTTCTCTATCCAGGTTCACCACAAAATGGCTGCTTCCTTTCCTGCTTCTGCTTTTATACTTGCTATAATAGTCCTTCTTAATTGTCTGATCTATACTATGTTAGGCCTCATTCACATGTGCAGGGTTTAAACCTGTACGTGAAAAAATGGTACCGGTGTCCTCAGTTTTCGATCAGTGTTTTTCACCGATGGATAAAGAAATTACAAAGCTTCTCCTATACAATGTTAAACTTGTACAGGACACTGATGGCACACTGACAGACCCATAGACCACTATTGGACCTCCGTGTCATCCGTGCTGCCGGAAAAAAAATGGACATGGCTCTGTGTGTTCTGTATGGACACAAGGGGTGTGTAAAAAAACACTGGTGTGTGAATAGCACCATACATTGAGTACACGTTCTATCCATTAAAACTGCTACAACTCGTGCGTGCAATGCAGATGAGACCTAATATGATGGCAGCAAGGCATTCTGGGAAAGCCCGTCTTCTCTGACTGATGCAATCTTCTGCAATGTCTCAAAAGGTGACATTCATTTTAGGCACAAAAATTCAACATGAATTTGATTCCCGTTGAATCGATTCGCTCAGATCTAGTCATCAGAAAATGTTTAAATTAGTTTGTTTTCCGTGTGTTTTTTTTCATGTTTTCATACTTTCTTCTCACAATCTTGCAGTTTTCACACTGGCCACCAGGGCTATTTTAGACATTTACTTCTGTCCTTTCAGGAAGAATTTTCAGCAAAGCTTTTTATCAGAGGCCGGATTACAATGACCGGTAACATACAGCTGATAACGCAGGTTCCACCAATCACAGTTGATGTCACACCTGACCTTACTCCCCTTCACCCAATGATCTTTGTACAAGCTCATTGGACGCTTCAATGCAAAACAGAGGCCCTGACTTCCGACCAGTGGTGTTCATGCTAATCTTGATGAGGTCGGTGTGCTAGAGTCATGCAGAGGTCAATGAATCAGGACTATCAGAGAACTAGCGAGCGCCTTGTGTGTCTCCATGTGTGCCTTGCCAATAATCTTACTCCAGTCAGTGACTGGAGTAAGATATGTCGCACAGAGAATGCCACAGCTTATAAAATTTTGCTGGTGCCACTTTATCAGGGCTGGGTGAAAATGGAGTGTGAACGCTAAAAAGTCACAATTTCAGCCCAGCTTCGAGTTGCGCTAAAACTTTGTGACTTTTCAAAGCTTTTTACACTAGTATTCTGGCTTTGAATGAGGCCCATAGTGTCTAAGTGAGTTTATTGCTGTTAATGTAGATTTCCTGAAAGAACAGGACATATGAACATAGAATAGCCTCAGGGGTCAGTGTAAAAAATTCTAAGATTTCTAATTTTAAATATAAATTTTGATATGGGAAAATATCGCCAACTTTTTTGAATGCATTTAAAGAAAACTTTTTTTATGATGCCTCCCCTTTAATTTTGCTTATGAAAATTTGGAGCTCTGAATCTGAAAAACTGAGCACCAACTACTATGAGGATTTACTGTTAGAAATGAATGAAAGGCAGATAAATTCAGAATAACACTTAATGTTTTATATGAATTTGACCCCTTTGCATATATGGGCGTAACTGTACGTCCGCGCTGAGGTGAACGCATGTGGAGGCGGCTCAGGAGCTGAACTCCTTCCACACGTGTCTGATGCAGACTGAAATAAAGGGGTTGTCCATTACTCAGACAACCCCTTCTTAATTACGGTTTCAATCATGTGAAATAGCAGCTATGCTCTCCTCTGGTGCGGGCGCCATTCCAGTGATGTCGGCGTCTGGTCTCCTGGAGCATGCATGACATATCACGGGAACCCTGCAGCCGACGCCATTCCAGTGATGTCGGCGTCTGGTCTCCTGGAGCATGCATGACATATCACGGGAACCCTGCAGCCGACGCCATTCCAGTGATGTCTGTCTGGTCTCCTGGAGCATGCATGACATATCACGGGAACCCTGCAGCCGACGCCATTCCAGTGATGTCTGTGTCTGGTCTCCTGGAGCATGCATGACATATCACGGGAACCCTGCAGCCAACGCCATTCCAGTGATGTCTGTGTCTGGTCTCCTGGGGCATGTGTAGCACCCCGAGGGTTCGGTTGCTACAGGGGTATTGCACCTCAACCAGAGGTGTGATATTCCACTCCCAGGTAAGGATGGAGTGTGGACCAGGGCTCAGTTAGCTGCACACGCACACTCCCCATTTCCGGGGGAAAGCTCGATGGTGCTCCCATTTTTGCAGGCACAACTGACCATGTCCCTGGCTGGAGTGGGGAGGGGGTAGAGAACCCAGTGGTGTAGGAGCAGAAGGGGACGGTTTCTGGAGCATAGGAAGGAGCGCATTGGGTGCAGGTCACCTGAGCTCAGCACAGAGAAGCAGATATAAGGTGGGAGCCATCTCAAGTCTAGGAGAATAGTAGGAGTAGTAAGAGAGAGAGCTGACAGGGAGCAGCAGCTCAGCCTGAGCTCAGCTCCATGAGGCAGGCCTAGAGAGAAGGCCGGGGCCAGAGAGAAGAAGAGAAGAAGGAAGGAAGGAGAAGAGACAGAGGAGTGGAAGGGTTCCAGAAACAAGAAGGCAGGAGGGATCCTAAGAGTGCAGAACGGCCAGCAACCATTGCAAACCCCATTATACCGGGTGAAAGGGTCAGGCCGTGGAAAGGTACCGGATCCCTAAGTTGGTGGAGGCGAATCTACCCTCAGCCAAGAACCGGAGGTTGTGACCATTTATTGGTGCGACCCCCTGCTAAACCTGCTAGGGAGGCACCATATAGGATAGCGGGAAGTGAAGGCCAATGCTTACCCGACACGGTCCGCGGTAGCCGGACAGAAGTCAGGACACTGGTGGGGCACGAGAGGCCAGAGAAAGGACAGAAGGGGGTCCTGTGCCATACTCCTGAATTGCCTGGGGGTTGACCGAGCTCCTCACCTGGTGGACACAGCATGGCTCGGGCAGTCCTTGCTGACAGAAGTGACTTGGATATCAACTGTGAGTAAAACACCCTGGACTGCATCATTGGACTCTGTGTGATTTATGCTGCGCCTGCACCATCACCCCCAGCATTCACTTTCACTGCCCTGAGGCTACACTTTTCCCATGGGGAGTTATCCTATCCCTGTGCTGCACACTAATACCAGCCTCAGCGGTCTGCCTCGCAGCGGCGGTTATCTCTGACCGCAATCCACGGGTGGCGTAGTCGGACATTCACAAAACTATAAATAGACTGCCACAGCATTTGGTCTGACCACCCTGAGCCACAGGATCGGGTTGCCACTACTACCCCCATCAGCACCGTACACTAGAAGGCCTAGTTCCGGGTACCCCACGGCTCAGGGGGCGAGTCACATGCATAACTAATCATAGGATCCCTGCAGCCAATCAGTGACTGTGACTCACCCCCTGGGCCGTGGGGCACTTGGAACCGGGCTTCAGTGTGATGATGGGGGTAGTAGTGGCAACCTGATCCCGTGGCTCAGGGTGGTCAGACCAAATGTTGTGACAATCTATTTGTAGGGTTTTGAATGTCAGACTACGCCACCCGTGGATTGCGGTCAGGGAGGACCGCCGCTGCAAGGCAGACCGCTGAGGCTGATGTAGATATGCAGCACAGGGATAGGATAACTCCCCACGGGAAGAGTGTAGCCTCAGAGCAGGTAATAGGATGCTGGGGGTGATGGTGCAGGCCGCAATAATAAAGGTCCAGAGTCTACTTCAAACAGTCCAGGGTCTTTATTGTAGGTGGTACTTATGACCCAACAGGAGTACAGGGTAGGAATGGGCCTGGGTGTCTGAGAACATTCAGGCGAGCCCCACTGGTCAGGGTGAGTGGGTAGGCCTACCGTTCTCTCTGCCCTTGCTGACTATCTCCCCCTTTAGTGGTGTGATAGCCCACGTCCCTGAGCTGGCCGTGTACTACGCCTGTATGGCTTGCGACTCGGGCCTTAAGTACCTGTTGCTTCTCTGTGCTGTACCAGTCCCTCTGTGTGGCGGAGCCTCCAGGCTTCTCAGGCCCAGGGATCTAAAATCCCTCGCAGGTAGGTTATCTGCTGCCGGGCTTGCAACCCTGACAGCCACGGATCCCAGTGTCCGGTTATGTAGTTCTCTCTCTCAGGGTCCCTTCTGCCTTCTTGTTTCTGGAGCCTTTCTACTCCTCTTTCTCTCCACCTTTCTTCCTTCCTTCTCCTTCTCCTCTTCTCCTTCCTGGCCCCGGCCTCTTCTCTAGGCCTGCCTCGTGGAGCTGAGCCCAAGCTGAGCCTCAGCTCCCTGTCAGCCCTCTCTGGCTGAACTTCTTCCCTCTCTGAACTAACCGACTGAACACTCTCCTAAGATGGCCCCCACCTTTTATCTGCTTCACTGTGTCTGAGCTCAGGTGACCTGCAACCAATGAGCTCCTTCCTATGCTCCAGAAACCGTCCCCTTCTGCTCCTGCATCACCGGGTTCTCTCCCCCCTCCCCACTCCAGCCAGGGACATGGTCAGTTGTGCCTGCAATAAATGGGAGTGACGCGCCCCCTGGGACATATTCCTTTTTGAGGGGAATACCCAGCACCGGATCAGATGGGGGGTTGTAGTCTCCGAGCGGCTGTGACCCAGTCCCGTGCCCAGGGCGTCAAGCTAAGTGTTATGTGGCAGCTTTACAGATGTTACTAAAGTTCTTTTGTGTCGACTACGCCACCCGTTGTGATGCGGTCACTGTGGCCGCCGCTGCTGCAGGGTCCGCTGAGGCTGATGGTGGGTGCGCAGCTTGGTGAGATAACCCCCAACGGGAGGGGTATAGCCTCAGAGGGGACAGGCGCAGAGGATGGGGGTTGTGGTGGTGCGATGCAGCCGGCAATGAAGACAGACTCGGGTTGTGCAGTTAAGGGTGTTTACTTACTGCTGATGTTGTACTGGTCACTCCAGCTGCTAGTGACCACCCGAGCCGTGCTGCGTCCACCAGGTCCTGGATCCGGCCAACCCCCAAACAAGTCCAGAGCGTGGCCCTGAGCTCTCCCTCTGTCCTTTCTTCAGCCGTCCCCACCAGTGATTCACCTAGGTCCAGCTCCCTCGGGCCTTCTTTTGGGACACCCTTGGCCCTGGGTTCCCTGACCCTTCATGTGGTGTGCCTTCGGGGTGAATGTGGTGGGTGACCGTGACAGACACTGCCCACGGTCTCCGGTCTCTGGCTGGGGAATGTCTTTGCCCCCACCAGCTTGGGTTCCGGTACCCTCTTGCTGACTCCTCACCCGGTGCTCTAATTTGGGTTCTTGGGTCCCTTCAGTCTTCCCCCTCTGGGTCTTTCTCTGCTCCACTCTCTCTCTCTCCAGGGCTGCTGTTTCCTTCTCTCTCCTCTCCAACTGACTTGTTCTCAGCGTCTGACCCTGATCTAAGTTGGTGCCCTCCTTATATATCCCTCTATGTGTGAGCTCAGGTGACCAGCACCCAATGAGCTCCTATCACTACCCAGACTGCTCCCCCTATCTGCCCCTACACTACATGGGATGTACCACCCCCCTCCCACTCCAGCCAGGAACAGGCTCGGTTGTACCTGCACATTTCTAAGTGGGAGTACCGTCGGCCTGCTCCTCTGGAATGGGATGTATGTAGTGCATGCAGTCTATCTGAGCTCAGTTCCACACTCCTTCCTTACCCGGGAGTGGAATATCACACCTCTGGGTTGAGGTGCAATACCCCTGTAGCAGCCGAATCCTCAGGGTGCTACATTCCCCCCTGGTAAATCACAGCACGTCCTCGGGCTGTAAGACATAAAACACCAAAACATACAAAATTTTTATATGAACATATAAAACATATAAACATTATATATATATAAAACTTTTTATATAAACATTCTCGTAGACTTCTCTTGTCTCTGGTTCCTCCTCCGGACACTGTGCAACGTGTGTCCGGGAAAAGTGCGACAGTCTCTTAGAAAAATCTGGTTTTCTATAAAACCGGTAGGGGGCGCTTTAGGAAGCGCAACTATATACAGGGAAAGTTGAAAGTTGGCCGCTCTCAGTCCTCGGCCAGGTAGAGGGAAGGGAATGGCTGCTCACAGTCCTCAGCCTGTAGGATGAAGGGGTTAACGGGTAAACAGTTCACTGGTCCCAACGGGGACTATTTTAGCAGTAACGGTTCACTGTGCCCCGACAGGCAACTATATACAGTCTCTACTCCCGTCCTCAACGACGGCTCCCTCCTGCTTTTTCTTAGTGATACGGTGTTGCTTCAGACCCGTCCGGGTCCTCTGGCTCCTCCTCTCCGTACCGCAACTCCTCCTCCGTCAAGCGGTGTACGTGGAGGGCGTAAGGTCCTTTGGCACACTTGTGCCGGGTGGAAGTGACCTCGTCTCCGACGTAGAGGTCACGGCCTTTGTGACCTTCCGGCAGGTGGGACTCGACGTCTCTGCGGGTCACAAAAACGTCACCGCGGTTGTTACGGTCCCGAATAAAGCCCCACCCATGCTGCGGGTTGAACTTTATCACTGTCCCGATGGTGCGGGGACAATGCGCTGCACGGGGGTTCCTCCTAGTCCGGCTCTTCTGCTCCGCGCTCTGGATTTGGGCCTGTTGTTCTCTGACCCGCCTCTCCTCCCGTTCTCTCTTAAACTCTGCCAGCTGTTGACGGCAACACTCTGTACGTTCAGCTGCGGCTGCCCGAGTTTCTCCGGTGAACCCCATCAAATCTTCTCCCGTGGGGTCCCACACGAATTGGGCTTCTGCTAGAGGAGGCGAGACCCGAGCCACGGGCTTCGGAGCCGGGATTAGGGGCTCACACAAGGGCCCTAGTCTTTGCTGCCGCTCCAGCTCAGGGTACCCTTCGGGCCAGATGAAGGGCCGCCCGTCCGGCCATGTGAGCTGGCCGAAGAGGTCCTCCCCCAGGTGTGGCACCCTAGGTATTGCGGGCGCGGGCGCGGTGGTGGTGGCGCCCGGGTTGCCCAGGCCTTGCGGCCAGGCCTGGGGCACCTGGAAGGTGAAGGGCACCGTTAGGACGGCGGCGCCCTGGGCTACCTGGCCTTGCGGCCAGGCCGGAGGCTCCGCGGAGGTAGGGGGCGCTGTTGGTGGTGCGGCGCCCGGGGGTACTAGGCCTTGCGACCAGGCTGGTGGTAATTCCTGCTTTGTCACGCTCCGGGTCGGGGCGCGTGACGTCACAGGGGTCGCTGCGGCGGCTTCCGGTCGGGGCCTAGTCCATGGCGGTGACCTGGCGGCTACGGGCACTGCAGGGGGACTTTCGGGCTCTGCGACGGGGAGCTGGGGCAGGTGGGCGGTTTCTCGGCTTGGGGTATAGGCGTCCCCTTTACCTGCCTCCATGCGTTCGGCTCCCTCCTCGGCGCCGTCTCCGGCCTTGGGTCCTCCCGCGCCATCCTCAGAGGCGGTCTGCTTCCTCTTCCAGGGTAGCGTGCTCCGTTGACTGGTCTCTGCTTGCTGGGCTATCTCCCGGCTCCACTCCGCCAGTATCTCACGCTGTACCCGGGCCATCCTCCTTGCGAGGCCCTCCAGGGCAGTTTGTGCACACTCCCGGTCTCGGGGAAGCTGCGCTAGGATCTCCGCTAGACCTAGCGGGGTTGTGGACTCTAGCAGGCTCCTGACCATCGGGTCGGTGCTGCTCTGCTCGGCTTCCGGCAGGCTCCTGGCCAGCGGGCCGGTGCTGCTCTGCCCTCCTTCCTCGGTCTCTAGCAGACTCCTGGCCAGCGGGCCGGTGCTGTTCTGCTTTCTCTCCATCTCCGGGTGAGCTCCTCCGCTACTCCTTGTTAGACCTCTTGCCTCCGGGTGCGCTCGCTCCAGACTGCTCCAAGCGACACCCATCTTTTCTCTTCTCTTTCCCTCAGGGTGCTACAGGAGCATCTGCGAACTGTCCCCCGGAAATGAGGAGTGTGTGTATGCAGCTAACTGAGCCTTGGTCCATACTCCATCCTTACCTGGGAGTGGAATATCACACCTCTGGTTAAGGTGCAATACCCCTGTAGCGACCGAACTCTCTGGGCGCTACAACTGCATCACTCTTTCATCCTTTGAACAGAACTGACAGCCAGAGAGCAGCAGCAGATTACACTTCTTTAGGGTGTCCCTTTCGTCTGAAGGAAGTGAGAGTGAAATGGCTACTGACTGCGTGATATGAGGTCACTAGAGTCCTGGGAGACTAAGCGCAGACTTGGGTAGAACAGCAACAGCACAAAAGGTGATTATAGCTGTTTTATATGTAGGAAATATTGTGATTGAGAGCTGTTTGAGTAGTGGACAACCCTTTCTATATAGCTGACATTTTATCTCTAACAGTCGCAGTCAGAGCTTCGTTTCGGCCGCAGCTGTTAACCATTTAAATGCCGCTGGCTCCCATTTGCGCTCTGGGATGAGGCCGATGAGTTAAAATGAAAGCTGGTGGCATGCTGAAGGTCCCTGTCTCGACTATATTTGAACTGATCTGAATCAGAGCTTTGAAGGAAACTGGTATTTTCACTATATAGTATAATAATGTGGTATTGCACCGTGTCATAGAAAATATTGCAATTTCTGAAGCCACTAGTAAAGGAGCATTCCTTCACCCCTCTCACCTCCTCTTTTGCAATAGGACAAAAGAGGGCAATCTAAGCAGCCCATATGCAGAATGCCCAGTTGACAAGTAGGAAAATTAGATGTAGCTGGATAGTGAACTATGGGGGAAGGCATCGGCGAGATCTTACAATATCCCACCGCTGCCACCAATTTGTCAGGGATTTGCACACACAGACTATCCTGATTACTCACTATGTAGTTACCGGCAAGCAAGCCGTGAGCGTATGGCGTACACGCCTCCGAATTTCAACGCATTGAATGTGTATATGCCCCCATACGATTATTGCCAGCTTCACGATAACCCAATTAATAGTATTCACTGCCACCACCGATCAGTTCTAAATACAGGCCTGATCGGACTCCTGCTTTCTGGTAGCGTATGGCTTCGGGGGAGGAACGATTACAGAACAGAAGAAACAGGACTAATACATTTTATATTTAATCCAAAGGGAGGCAAGGTTTATGAAAAAATATACAAAGGATTTTACAAAGAGGGACAGTACAATACATATACAGTTACACAAAATAAAAGGTATTAATGGAAGAACTTACTAGACAGATCAGAGACTATTCAATTTACCTGGAGGAGAGGTGCTCCAATGGACTGTTATGGAGCAGGACCTGTGCTTACAAATATGTATCTCACGGCATGAGTATAGACCCATATTCAGCTGGATCTTTTATGTTGAAGGGGTGGCCCTGCCCACACACTCCCCTGTGATGACCTCACGTGGGCTCATCTCTGTCCTTCATGGTTTTATGAAATCTATAATTTCTGCAATAACTTCTCACTGGTTGATCACAGAAGTTAGCAAGTGATGCCATCTTTTTTTATTGTGATTTTGCCTCGAGAAGAATATTGAAAATTTAACCCCATGTCAATCATTGTGCCCTGTTTGGCGGGATTATAGAGGTCTACAGCATACAGTTGTAACTGGACACTTCTGCAGCTAAGAAGGGAGGGGGCAGAGAGGCAGCGAGTGACAAATGTCTCACAGCAGCTCTCAGCCAAGAAGCTGCCACAGCAAGACCCCCTTTGGACCCCAGCCATGCAGCATGCCCTTTGTGTCAGATACAGTATTCCCATAACTCTGTATTGAATTATAGCATGTCCTAGTTATTCATAATCTAGATTTTCGAGATCCCAAGAGAATGGGAAATGTCACGGTCATAGAAATATTGAGAATCTTTCTCCCCCTCCGAAATCCCACTCACTCTTCCCTCCTCCCCTATCTACCATTTGTCAAAGGAGCAAGAGCTTACACTCTTCCCAATTGCCCATATGCAAATAGCGGGATCCACCAAGTGTTCAGGCTAATCACCATATAAAATGGAGACAGGAGTGATGAATTGACACCTGGGTGAAAAGGATACAGCTCCTAGAATTCCTTTGAAGCTTAGCTCATCTCCATTTGCACATGTATTCAAGCTGCAGTCTGGTAGGCACTGAAATGAAATATGGAATATCAGAGTTTCTATAACGCTGATTGTGATAGGATACATATTTTTAGTGGCAGGGTTAGCTAAGGAACAATATACATATTTTTCCTTATCTGAGAACAGTACGGGTGCGCTATGATGCAAGAAGGAAGATATGTCATGTCTAGTCTCTAAAGAAAGGTAAATTTGTAATAAGAAATGTGATATTACATGGAAACTTCTGCGATCAACCAGCGAGGAGTTATTGTGGAAGTTAGAGATCTTAATAAAACCATGAAGTGGTGCCAAGCCCACAGTGAGGTCATGACAGGGGAATGTGTGGGCAGGGCCCCTTTCAGCATAAAAGTTCCAGCTGTAGTTGAGAATATAGTCATGCCGGGAATTATATATTTTATAAGCAGAGGTCCCATTGTCTGTGTAGAACTGTACCAATCTGACCTTACACGTCCTCGAGGGGGTGCGGAATGTCACGATGGTGCAAATGACAGATCCGTACCACGTGCTCCGTCTCACGTAATTGTGACGTCAGGCAGGTGGTGGGGTGTGGATTCATCAGTTCCGACAGTGGTAGGATTCTGTGGGGTCCCTCCTGCTGCCAATTTCTTTGCATTGGTGGCAAGCGGTGGGATCAAGATAATAGTGTGTGTGTGTAACACATACTCAGACACTTAAGATCAGCTCAGCACTAGACAGTCTGAGTGCAAATACTGTAAGGGGTGTGTGGGTGCATCAGGTGGCAGTTCGGTGTCACTGACCATAGAGTGCAAGGATGGCCAGTGGCACCAGGGCCAAAACCAAGGAGATGGCCAATGCACTATATGGTGTTGAGGAGGTGGAAGACCACGTTACTCTAAGAGAAGGGGAGTCCAACTTAGGCCCCCCAGAGAGAGATTCACCAGTGGTCGGTCCCGCAGTGGGCTACCCACCACCTGACCCCCTCATACAAGTTTCCCTAGCGAGTCTCCAGGTTGGAGACAGGGCGACCTATGAGACCCTCATGGCAGAACGTCAGCGGGAGCACGAGCACCAGAAAGATGTGTTCCAGCTCCAACTGCAGGCCCCAGCCAGTCGCAAGTCCCCTGAGATCCGAGTCCCGAAGCTATGGACGAATGACTTCTCCCTTCTGCACAAAGGAGGGGGCTTGGACACTTTCTTGCTGGCATTTGAAAAAAACTGCCATCAGTACCATCTGCCTGAGGAACAGTGGGTCCGGTTCCTAACCCCTCAGCTTAGGGGTAAGGCCCTGGAAATCTTTGGGTACTTGCACAGTGAGACCACCCTGAGCTATGAGGACTTCAAGCAGGCTCTGGTCTGGCAGTACAACTTGACTCCTGAGTCATACCGGAAGAAGCTCCAGAGTATGCAGTGGTGTCCTGCAGACTGCTGGGTCGATCACATGTGGGCCCTAATGAGAGCAGTTGATCCTCGTCCCAGAATCTGTCCACTGTTTTGTGTGTGAGTGGGGGTGGTGGGAGGTCCCTTGACAACTTTCAGACTGTTACCATAGGCCACGCCAGAGCAATGGGACTGTGAGACACCGGTGCTGAGATGACCCTTGTGCGGCCCGAACTGGTGTCACCCTAGGATTTGATACCTGATAAAACTTTCGCCGGCTCCGGGATTGGAGGCATCAAGCCGGCGCTGTCCATCGCCAAGGTGTATGTGATCAATGCTGCATGCTGTATGAAGTTGTATTCAAACGTTCAAGTAAAGTTCTTTTTTATAAAATGGAGTGGAAGTTCCCTAATGTGTGTGCGGTGGTTCCTGAGGTGGAAGAACCGAAGACAGCAGAGATCTGCGACCAAAACGTGAGTGTTACACACCACATACAGAGCACAGGAGAATTGGGACATGTGTCTTTATCAGGGAGCCAGAGTGTGGGAACACAGCAGCCCCTCACCACAACTACCACCCTGAGCCCCTAACACCTCTCTCCCCATGGGGGACGAGATCAATCAAGTCAGCTGTGATGAGGCCTCAGAATGTGGCCATACGGCAGGCTGGAGAAATTTGTCCTGTGAGGTTGTTGCAGAGGGGGCAGACAAGGGGCAAACAGCTGCAGAGGGGGAGCATGCCATGGAGGGCGGGGCAGTTCCAGGAGAGATAGGGCTCCCAGGTAAGGCCGCATGGTAGGGTTCCTCCACAACCAGGATGTTAGAGGGCCAGGGTAGTCCTTTTAGACCAGATGCTTGGTCAGAAGCAGAGGAGAAACTGGCGCTACCCGCGGTCTCAGCGGCCGTAGCCACTGTTGCTTGCAGTGGCGGCACCCGGGCCCTAGTGGCCCCTCGGGAGTCCGACGGCTTCTCCCCTTCCGACCAAGTGGCTGCCGGGTCAGACGGAGGCCAGGAGACGTGGCAGGTTTGTCTATTCTGGCCATGTCCAGTCGGGTTTCAGGTGGCGTTAGAGACTGACAGCCTGAAGCCTCGTGAGGAGCGGGCGACACAGCCTCCCTCGAACTCGGTCCTCCAGTGGGTGGTCTGGGACGAAGGATGGCTATACCGGGTAACAGTCCAGCGAGGCTCACCGGAGGCGTGGCCCAGGGATCGACAGTTAGTGGTACCCTATCCGTTCAGGGTGGAGTTTGTTGCAGATGGCACACGAAATTCCGATGGCTGGACATCTAGGGATCCATAAGACCAAGGCCAGGCTAGCCCAGCATTTCTAATGGCCAAGGTTGGGGGCTGAGGTAACTGTCTACTGCCGTTCGTGTTACACCTGTCAGAGGGTGGGGAAGGTGGGGCGGTGGCCCAAAGCCCCACTGGTAACTCTGCCCATCATCGAAGAGCCTTTCAGGAGGGTGGCTGTGGATTTGGCTGGCCCGATGGCCACTCCCAGCAGCTCCAGGAAACTCTTCATACTGATGGTAGTAGACTATGCCACCCGGTACCCAGAAGCGGTAGCCTTGTCATCCATTCGGGCAGACAAGGTGGCTATCGCCTTACTGAAGATGTTCTCCCGAGTGTGTTTTCCCCAGGAAATGCTCACCGACCGGGGAACCCAGTTCATGTCGCAGCTGATGGAGACCCTCTGTAAGCAAATACAGGTGCAAAATCTGGTGACCAGCCCATACCACCCACAGACCAATGGCCTGTGCGAACTGGCACTCTGAAGCAGATGCTTAAGATGTTGGTTGACTCCTAGGGGCACGACTGGGCGCGGTACCTCCCACACCTGCTCCTTGCCTACCGGGAGGTTCCACGGGCCTCAACGGGGTTCTCCCTTTTGAGCTCCTGTACGACTGGCATGCGTGGGGCGCCTGGCTCTGGTGAAGGAGGTCTGGGAAGGGGACTTGGCCTCCCCTGGAGTGTCAGTCATTGAATGTCTTACGCTTCCATGACAAAATGCAGGCCTTGGCACAGCTGGTGCACGACAATGACGCGAGCCCAGGCCGACCAGAAGCGATAGTACGACCAAAATGCTTGTGAAAGGACCTACCAGCCCTCCATGTGCTCGCCAGAGGTAGCCTGACCGCCATTAGGTACCGAGTTGAGATCCTCAGACCCCTTGTGAGACCTTATGCTGGTGCCCTGGGTGAAACCTAATGCAGGACAATGCCAGACCTCATGTGGCTGGAGTGTCAGCAGTTCCTGCAAGATGAAGGCATTGAAGCTATGGACTGGCCCGCTCATTCCCCAGACCGGAATCCGATTGAGCACATCTGGGACATCATGTCTGGCTCCATCCACCAACGTCACGTTGCACCACAGACTGTCCAGGAGTTGGAGGATGCTTTAGTCCAGGTCTGGGAGGAGATCCCACAGGAGACCATCCGCAACCTCATCAGTAGCATGCCCAGGCTTTGTAGGGAGGTCATACAGGCACGTGGAGGCCACACACAATACTGAGCCTCATTTTGACTTGTTTTAAGGACATTACATCAAAGTTGGATCAGCCTGTAGTGTGTTTTTCCACTTTAATTTTGGGGGTGACTCCATATCCAGGCCTCTATTGGTTAATAAATTTGATTTCCATTGATGATTTTTGTGTGATTTTATTGTCAGCACATTCAACTTTGTACAGAACAAAGTATTCAATGAGAATATTTCATTCATTCAGATCTAGGAGGTGTTATTTGAGTGTTCCCTTTATTTTTTTGAGCAGTGTAGTATAAATATGCTCCAAGATAATTCTGCAGTATTTCACAGTCAAATCCAATGGGAGTAAAATATAAAAAATAACCTTTATTCAATATTTTAAAAATTTTTTAAGTGTTCAAAATCCGTCACAAATTTCCTAAAATTATCCTAAACATAGGACTATTGTGAATGGTTTTAATTTATCTCACCGGCTAACCATTTATATATATTGTCTTGTTGGGAGGCCAGGGATTAGTCACAATTCCTAGGGGTATCTCTTTATTTATATGTATAACTCCCTTTTCAATTTGGCCTCTGGCTATTAGAAATCATGCCATCTCATTTCTCCTCATTGTGAGTCTGCAGTCTGATAATGGCATTAATAATATTCATTTTACCATGTCCTGTGCTATTCTCTTCAGAACGGCTTTATAGTGCTGCCGTCATATACCGGTGCGGTGCTTGTTTCTCCTGATCTAGGAGCTTTATATTGAGGTAGCCTGGCTAATCATCTCTTGTAGGACTTTCTATAGAAATGCTCAGCCCTACGCGTTTCATCATTCTTATATGAGACTCTCATGGTCATCAGGGGCTCACAGTCTATGATCTTTTTTGGTTTGATAGTACGATAGTTTTGTAATAAACTTATTGGCAGGGTTGCCGGCAGCGTCTGGCGGCTAAACCAGCGTGACTTTATAGGAAAGTTGGTGCCACCTCTTGTGCGCCCCCCCTTCTGTCATCCAATCGAGTGACTCGGGTGCGTTGCAGGCGTATCATGTTGCGATCATATAATCATGCAGGGACTCGTCTCATTCTTCCAGGAGGATCTTTTTCTCAGAGATGTCTTGGCTGCACTGCGATCTCACAGTATTAATATGTCTTTTATATCTAGGGAAGGAGACTGGTATATTGCATTGCATCTTATAATGTCGTCTCTGAGTTTGTTGCGATATGAGTTGTTAATAGTGTTTGTTCGTAGTTTGTCATTTGTTTTGTTTACAGACAGATCTGCCTGTTTCATGTGCTACCTCGTCCCACCTACACTTAGATCGATGCAGAACTTCCTTTCATCGTGACAAATGCCATCTGGCTATGTCACTGCTTCCGCACCAGCAAACGCTTGCGGACGTCTATTTCCTCAAAGTTCATTTCATTTGATCGTATCAATATGTCCATAATAATAGACATTGGGATGACTTTTATTCTGATTGTATCGATGTATCTGTATTATTAAGTCTTCAGATGAGTATTTTATAATCTAAAAACAAAGGAAGAAATTCTGATGAAATTTGTCCAATTGTTATCAAAGTTCAATTTGTTCAAGAGGTCATTTTGTGATTTTAAAGTATAATAACTTTAATAGTTTTGGTCCTATATGGCGCTGATTTGATAGTTATGTGGACCAATATCCATTATGAAGAACATGGACTGGATTCTACATATTATATTTTAGAGAGGTTTTAGGTCTAGCGAGGTTCAAGAGGTTTCATAGGGGGTGAAAATGTTATTATGTGTCAATGAAACATGAGAAGGACAATGTTTCATTTATGTAGTGTGGGTTATAGGATTTCATTCTATGGATCCATCTACTTTCTTTCTGAAGCAGCAGTTGGTCCCAATTACCTCCTCTCGGGGGGGCGTACTACTTCGATGGCTTGAAAGTATAAAGAAAACGGGTCCAAGGTGTGTTTCTCAAGCATGTGTCTCGAGAGAGTTGTGTCCTCCCTACGTCTGACATAACCGATATGGTGCAATATCCGTCTCCGGAACTCTTTTGGTTTTGCCGATGTAGTTCATCGGACATTGGCGAGTTGCCATATAGATTACTCCTTGCGTCTTGCAGTTTGTGAATTCGTGATTTTGGTCTTCTAGTTTGGTTGTGGCACTGATACATTTCTTGCTTTTCCAGATGTATTTGCAGGCTTTGCAGTCACCACATCTATAAGTCCCCGTGGTGTCACTGCTCAGCCACGTTGTTTTGCCGTGTTGTCCTCCACAAAGTGGCTGCGCACAAGGTGATCTCTAAGGTTCCTGCCTCTCCTGTATGTGACCCTGGGGCTCTCAGGGACCACATCTTGCAGATCTTTTTCTGATCTCAAAATTGCCCAAAGATCATAGAGTATGTTCATCACCCCCTGATTTCGGTCATCGTAGGTTCCTATTAGATGGATCTCATTGTCTTGTTGTTCTCGTGCTTTAGGGGTCAATAGAGAATTTCTGTCTCTTGTAAGGGCGTTGGCCTAGCACTTTTTTAGGACATCCCTTTTGTAGGAAGCGTTTTTGTAATTCCCTCGATTTTATCATGTACTCATTCACCGTTGAGCAATTTCTCCTTAGGCGTATATATTGGCTTTTCGGTATTCCTCTACGTAGGGGAGCCGGATGGTAGCTCTGCCAGGATAGTAACCCACTTGTGGCTGTCAGTTTTCAGTGTTGTGGTAACCGGCCTTGGTTGGTATTTATTATTGTAATGTCAAGGAAGTTTAAATTGTGTCTTTGAATCTCACTGGTAAAATACAAGCCTAACTGGTTCTGCTCTCACTGTTCTACTTCAATACATCTACATTTGGCTGTGGAGATCTATGAATGATTACTTGAGTCAGGTAACCTAATGACTAGTAGATTCACAGCCATCTGGATAAAAAATCCTGTTATGTGACGTTGTGCTGCCACCTAGTGGCTTCCCATTCTTTTACATAACCGTCTACACCAAAGGTCTCAAACACGCGGCCCGCGGGCCACATGTGCACAAAGGAAGCAGAGGGAACGGAGGACAGGTGAAAGGAATCTTTTTTTTCTTTTTCTTAATCTTTGTGTGTGTGAAGAACAGCGCAGAGGACAATTCTACCAGATGGGGACCTGGATGGGGCCCATTACTGCAAGATGGGGACCACAAGAATGAGGCTTATTACTGCAAGATGGGGACCACCAGGATGGGGCATATTACTGCAAGACGGGGACCACCAGGATGGGGCATATTACTGCAAGACGGGGACCACCAGGATGGGGCATATTACTGCAAGACGGGGACCACCAGGATGGGGCATATTACTGCAAGACGGGGACCACCAGGATGGGGCATATTACTGCAAGACGGGGACCACCAGGATGGGGCATATTACTGCAAGACGGGGACCACCAGGATGGGGCATATTAATGCAAGACGGGGACCACCAGGATGGGGCATATTACTACAAGATGGGGACCACTGGGATGGGGCACATTACTACAAGGTGGGGACCAGAATGGGGCACATTACTGCAAGGTGGGGACCAGAATGGGGCATATTTCTACAAGATGGGAAACACTAGGATGGGGCACATTACTGCAAGATGGGAACAACTAGAATGGGGCACACTGCTACAAGATGGGGACCACCAGGATGGGACACATTACTGCAAGATGGGGACCACCAGGATGGGGTACATAACTGCAAGATGGGGACCACCAGAATGGGGCATATTACTACAAAATGGGGACCACCAGAATGGGGCATATTACTACAGGATGGGGACCACCAGGATGGGGCATATTACTACAAGATAGGGACCACTAGAATGGGGCATATTACTACAAGATGGGGACGACTAGAATGGGGCACATTACTGCAAGATGGGAACAACTAGAATGGGGCACACTGCTACACGATGGGGACCACCAGGATGGGACACATTACTACAAAATGGGGACCACCAGAATGGGGCATATTACTACAAGATGGGGACCACTGGGATGGGGCACATTACTACAAGGTGGGGACCAGAATGGGGCACATTACTACAAGATGGGGACCACCAGAATGGGGCACATTACTACAAGATGGGGACCACCAGGATGGGGCACATTACTACAAGATGGGTACCACTATGATGGGGCACATTACTGCAAGATAGGGACCACTAGAATGGGGCACATTGCTACAAAATGGGGACCACCAGGATGGGCCACATTACTGCAAGATGGGGACCACCAGGATGGGCCACATTACTGCAAGATGGGGACCACCAGGATGGGCCACATTACTGCAAGATGGGGACCACCAGGATGGGCCACATTACTGCAAGATGGGGACCACCAGGATGGGCCACATTACTGCCAGATGGGGACCACCTGGATGGGCCACATTACTGCCAGATGGGGACCACCTGGATGGGCCACATTACTGCCAGATGGGGACCACCTGGATGGGCCACATTACTGCCAGATGGGGACCACCTGGATGGGGCACATTACTGCCAGATGGGGACCACCTGGATGGGGCACATTACTGCCAGATGGGGACCACCTGGATGGGGCACATTACTGCCAGATGGGGACCACCTGGATGGGGCACATTACTAGATGTTTGACAGAATTACTATATATGGTGCTAATTGTGAAACAATATTACTCTGTGGCCAAAAGAGGGAAACAAAATTGTAAAATTAAAAATAAAGCATGAAAAAATATTTTGCCACTAAAAATGCTGCTTTATATATAAACTAAATATATAAACTAAAGTAAACACAAAAAGTGCACATTTATTATCGCCACATCCGTAACGACCCAAGCTATAAAAAAATAAAATAAACACAGCAAAAATGTTCAGACGGTGTATACAAAAAAAGATGGTATCCCTAAATTCTAACTTTTTCCATATGCGGCCCATATACCCAGCCGAGTTTGAGACCCCTGCTCTACACTGTCCGTGTGGAATGTCCATTGGACGCACACATTTTTGGATGTCGTTATATTTACAATGTGATTGGACATTTTTGCTAATATTTATAAGCTGTATGTAGAAACAGGAGGTCAGTTTTCCTTGTATGAGTCATAAGTCACTGCAAAAGTCCCTGGCAGGGGGATGAGAGCGGCTGGGTCAGGAGGGGACCCAGCTAATTCTACATAGAGCAGAGAAAAGAGAATAATTAGCCCAGTAGAAAGGTATAATGAGCAGCTGTAAGTGCAGTGCTGTATAATCTGATTACAATATAGTAAGAGGATAAGCTCTGATGGGAGAGGGTCTTTAAGCCGGTCATGTATTGGGTAATGAGTTGGGGTGTCAGTCTCCATCAGTGCTGGCTGAACACTGACTATCCTGCTCAGATTACTACACATGGCGCTGCTCCTCCTCCCTGTAGTATGGGCTCCGCAGGACGGTGCCGAGGCTCCAGATTCTACCTGCACAGCAACAAGGTCCCAACACTTCTACCTCTATAACTTGCCTAATGCAGACGCAAACCTGCAGCCTTTCCACTGAGATCTTGTCGGCCTTCTACACTGCCACGGCTTTGTCTGCACAATGTAGCTTAAAGGGAATGTCCACTTCTTAAGCATCCTAGAAGTCTACAATATAAGGTCGGTATTCCTCTAACCCTCTGCCTTATTTGGCTGCCATTGAAGGCAGTCAGCGAAATGGGTTCAATTTTCTATAGAAGTGGCAGAATTTAACCCCTTCCTGACCATGTTATTTCCGGTCTCTGCATTTTTCTTATTCTTCTAAGAGCAGTTGCTTTATTTTTCTGTCCATACAGCCATATGAGGGTTTTGGTTTTTATGCCGTTCACTGATCAGGTTAATTATTTTTATATTTTGATTGGATAACGCCCATATGTTTTATTTTAAAATTGGTCATAGAGGGGCAGGAGTGATTTGAATGTTCAGATTAAACTTTTTCCTTTTTGTCCCCTTAGGCTGTGTGCCCACGATTCCTTTTTAAGTGTTTCCGCAGCGGCAAAAATGCTGCAGAAACGCTTAAAAACCGCATGGTAGAAGGCCTGCCATGTTCCCCAATGATAATCCGCATGTGCTGTGCACATGCTGTGGAAATTTCCGCTGCGGATTATCATTGCGGAAAAAAAACCCAGCACTACCAATTATTTTGTGGAAGTGCTGCGTTTTCGCTGCCATTGACTTGCATTAGAACGCATGGACTATGCATCACTGTATATGTAGATGCGCAATCCACGTGTTCCAATGTGCGGATGGTACCCAGGTGTAGAGGAGAGGAGACTCTCCTCCGGACCCAGGTACCATAAAAACTGTGAAAAAAAGAATAAAATAAAAAATATGATACTTGCCTTCTGGCAGCCCCCATTGCGCTCCTCCTCTCATGCTGGCAAATCGCGATGGACTGAAGCACCTGCGCTGACGTCATATTCTTGTGACGGGTCACGCGACGCTGATGTCGGCAGGTCCTTCAGCGCAGTGTACCGCGATCTGCCGGCAGTCAGCACCGAGTGAAGCAAGTAGTTCCCATGAGCGCCCACGCGGGGTAGTTCCCATGAGCGCCCACGCGGGGTAGTTCCCATGAGCGCCCACGCGGGGTAGTTCCCATGAGCGCCCACGCGGGGTAGTTCTATGAGCGCCTACGCGGGGTAGTTCTATGAGCGCCCACGCGGGGTAGTTCTAGAACTGCAAACTAGGAGTATTTCTAGAAGCTCCCACCGGCACCAGGGGTAGTTCTTGAACTGCTCACTGGAAGTACTTCTAGAACCACCCACCAGGAGCAGTTCTTGAACTGCTCACTGGAAGTACTTCTAGAACCACCCACCAGGAGCATTATTAGAACTGCACACTAGAAGAAGTTCTAGAACCACTTACGGCACCAGGAGTAGTTCAAGAACTGCACACTAGGAGTAGCTGTAGAAGCACCCAAAATGGGTAGTACTAGAAGCGTCCACCGGCAACAGGGGTAGTTCTAGAACCGCAACCAAACACAAGGAGTAGTTCTAGAAGCGCCCACCAGGAACGTTATTAGAACTGCAGACTAGTAGAAGTTCTAGAACCGCCCACCAGGGGTAGTTTCAGAACCGCCCACCAGGGGTAGTTTCAGAACCGCCCACCAGGGGTAGTTTCAGAAGCGCCCGCCTGGGGTAGCTATAGAAGCACACTATGACACCAGGGGTGGTTCTAGAAGCGCCCACCAGGGGTAGTTCTAGAACCGGCCACCGTTCCCAGGGGTAGCTCTGACTGCCTACCTGGGGTAGTTCTAGAACCGCCCGTCGGAGTAGTATTAGAACTGCACACCAAGGGTTTTCTACAAGCACACACCAGGGGTAGTTCTAGAAGCGCCCATCGGCACCAGTAGTTTCAGAACCACCCACCAGGGGTAGTTCTAGAAGTGCCCACCAGCACAATGGGTAGTACTAGGACTGCCCACCAGGGGTAGTATTAGAACCGCCCACCACGGGTAGTTCTAGAAGCGCCCACCAGGAGCAGTATTAGAACCGCAAACTAGAAGAAGTTCTAGAACCGATCATGGCACCAGGGGTAGTTCTAGAACCACCCACCAGGGGTAGTTCTAGAAGCGCACACCGGCACCAGCGGTAGTTCTAGAGCCGTACACTAGGAGTACTTCTAGAAGCGCCCACCGGGGGTAGTTCTGTAAGCGCCCACCGGAGGTAGTTCTATAAGCGCCCATCGGCACCGGGGGTTGTTCTAAAAGTGCCCACCAGGAGCAGTATTAGAACTGCACACTAGAAGTTCCAGAACCGCTCACTGCACTGCAGGTAGTTCTAGAACTGCACACTAGGAGTACTTCTAGAAGCGCCCATGAGGGGTAGTTCTAGAAGCGCCCATCGGCACCGGGGGTAGTTCTAGAACTGCACACTAAGAGTACCTCTAGAAGCGCCCACCACGGGTAGTTCTAAAAGCGCCCACCATGAGCAGTATTAGAACTGCACACTAGAAGTTCTAGAACCGCACATGGCACTGCGGATAGTTCTAGAACTGCACACTAAGAGTACTAATAGAAGCGCCCACCGGGGATAGTTCTAGAAGCGCCCACCAGGGGTAGTTTCAGAACCGCTCACCGGCACTAGGTGTAGTTCTAGAAGCGCCCACGAGGGGTAGTTCTAGAAGTGCCCACCGTGGGTAGTTTCAGGACCGCTGACCGGCACTAGGTGTAGTTCTAGAAGCGCCCACGAGGGGTAGGTCTAGAAGCACCCCCAGGGGTAGTTCTAGAGCTGCATACTAGGAGTACTTCTAGAACTGCCCACCAGGGAAAGTTCTAAAAGCGCCCACCAGGAGCAGTATTAGAACCGCACACTAAAAGAAGTTCTAGAACTGCTCACGGCACCAGGGGTAGTTCTATAACCACCCACCAGGTGTAGCTCTAGAACCGCCCACAGACACCAGGTGTAGTTCTAGAACTGCCCACCAGGAGTAGTTCTAGTACCGCTCACGGCACGGGGGTAGTTCTAGAACTGCAAACTAAGAGTACTTCTAGAAGCGCTCACTATGGGTAGTTGTAGAACCCCCAAGGGCACAAGGGGTAGTTCTAGAACTGCATATTAGCAGTAGTTCTAGAATCGCCCACCTGCACCATGGGCAGTTCTAGAACCGCACACGAGGAGTACTTCTAGAAGCGCCCATCAGGGGGTAGTTCTAGAAGCGCCCAATGACACCAGGGGTGGTTCTAGAACTGCATACTAGGAGTACTTCTAGAACCGCTCACCAGGGGAAGTTCTAAAAGCGCCCACCAGGAGCAGTATTAGAATCGCACACTAGAAGAAGTTCTAGAACCGCTCACGACACCAGGTGTAGTTCTAGTACCGCTCACGGCACCGGGGTAGTTCTAAAACTGCACACTAAGAGTGCTTCTAGAAGCACCCACCAGGGGTAGTTCTAGAACCCTCCCACGGGCACCAGGGGTATTTCTAGAACTGCATATTAGCAGTAGTTCGAGAACTGCACAATAGAGGTAGTTCTAGAACCGCCCACCTGCAGCAGGGGTAGTTCTAGAACTGCACACTAGGAGTACTTCTAGAAGCGCCCACAAGATGTAGTTCTAGAAGCGCCCACCTGGAACAGTATTAGAACCGCACACTACACTGTGGGTAGTTTTATAATCGCCCACCAGGGGTAGGTCTAGAAGCGCCCACGCTGGGGCTAGTTCTAAAAACGCCCACCAGGAGCAGTATTAGAACTGCCCTCCAGGGGTAGTTCTAGAAGCGCCCACCTGGAGTCGTTCTAGAAGTGCACACTAAAAGAAGTTCTAGAACTGCTCACGGCACCAGGGGTAGTTCTAGAACCCCCACGGGCACCAGGGGTAGTTCTAGCACTGCATATTAGAAGTAGTTCTAGAACTGCACACTAGAGGTAGTTCTAGAACCGCACACTAGGAGTACTTCTAGAAGCACCAACAAGATGTAGTTCTAGAAACACCCACAATGGGTAGTTCTAGAAGCACCCACCGGTACCAGGGGTAGTTATAGGACTGCATACTAAGAATACTTCTAAATCCGCCCACCAGGGGTAGTTCCAGAAGCGCCCACCAGGGGTAGTTCCAGAAGCGCCCACCGGCACCAGGGACAGTTTTAGAACCGCACAAAGGGGGGGGGGGAGTTCCAGGAGCACCCACCAGCACCAGGGGTAGTTCTAGAACCGCACACTAAGAGTACTTTCAAAAGCTGCCACCGTGTTGACGGGCCCCGATCACCTGTCCCGGTGGGCTGACGGGCCCCGATCACCTGTCCCGGTGGGCAGACGGGCCCCGATCACCTGTCCCGGTGGGCAGACGGGCCCCGATCACCTGTCCCGGTGGGCAGACGGGCCCCGATCACCTGTCCCGGTGGGCAGACGGGCCCCGATCACCTGTCCCGGTGGGCAGACGGGCCCCGATCACCTGTCCCGGTGGGCAGACGGGCCCCGATCACCTGTCCCGGTGGGCAGACGGGCCCCGATCACCTGTCCCGGTGGGCAGACGGGCCCCGATCACCTGTCCCGGTGGGCAGACGGGCCCCGATCACCTGTCCCGGTGGGCAGACGGGCCCCGATCACCTGTCCCGGTGGGCAGACGGGCCCCGATCACCTGTCCCGGTGGGCAGACGGGCCCCGATCACCTGTCCCGGTGGGCAGACGGGCCCCGATCACCTGTCCCGGTGGGCAGACGGGCCCCGATCACCTGTCCCGGTGGGCAGACGGGCCCCGATCACCTGTCCCGGTGGGCAGACGGGCCCCGATCACCTGTCCCGGTGGGCAGACGGGCCCCGATCACCTGTCCCGGTGGGCAGACGGGCCCCGATCACCTGTCCCGGTGGGCAGACGGGCCCCGATCACCTGTCCCGGTGGGCAGACGGGCCCCGATCACCTGTCCCGGTGGGCAGACGGGCCCCGATCACCTGTCCCGGTGGGCAGACGGGCCCCGATCACCTGTCCCGGTGGGCAGACGGGCCCCGATCACCTGTCCCGGTGGGCAGACGGGCCCCGATCACCTGTCCCGGTGGGCAGACGGGCCCCGATCACCTGTCCCGGTGGGCAGACGGGCCCCGATCACCTGTCCCGGTGGGCAGACGGGCCCCGATCACCTGTCCCGGTGGGCAGACGGGCCCCGATCACCTGTCCCGGTGGGCAGACGGGCCCCGATCACCTGTCCCGGTGGGCAGACGGGCCCCGATCACCTGTCCCGGTGGGCAGACGGGCCCCGATCACCTGTCCCGGTGGGCAGACGGGCCCCGATCACCTGTCCCGGTGGGCAGACGGGCCCCGATCACCTGTCCCGGTGGGCAGACGGGCCCCGATCACCTGTCCCGGTGGGCAGACGGGCCCCGATCACCTGTCCCGGTGGGCAGACGGGCCCCGATCACCTGTCCCGGTGGGCAGACGGGCCCCGATCACCTGTCCCGGTGGGCAGACGGGCCCCGATCACCTGTCCCGGTGGGCAGACGGGCCCCGATCACCTGTCCCGGTGGGCAGACGGGCCCCGATCACCTGTCCCGGTGGGCAGACGGGCCCCGATCACCTGTCCCGGTGGGCAGACGGGCCCCGATCACCTGTCCCGGTGGGCAGACGGGCCCCGATCACCTGTCCCGGTGGGCAGACGGGCCCCGATCACCTGTCCCGGTGGGCAGACGGGCCCCGATCACCTGTCCCGGTGGGCAGACGGGCCCCGATCTGATTTCAAAGGTATAAAAATTTAAAACGCGGAAGTATCATTTAATCCAATCGCCATATAAAAATGTTAAATTATTGAACCCATAATAGCACCATAACAAGTATTTACCCTTTTAATAACCATATAACCTACCCAAATAATGATTTTAAAAAACAATCAAAATCTTCTATGTTCCCCAAACTTTTGTCAATAAAAACATGAGCTTCACTCACACAAACTAAATCCTCATTTTGCTTTACCAATAGGAAAATATTTGGCCACAGAAAACAATGGGAAACGAGGAATTTTCTTTGTTGCAAAATGAAATAAAATAAAATGTTTTCACCACTAAGATAAAAACAAGCTATACAACTATATATTTATCATATGTCTGAAATGTGGAGAGAAACAAAATCTGTGTTGGGATGAAATAATGAGATAAAAGCAATTCCACTATTGTCTTGTAAGGATTTGTTTTTAGAATATAATATAATTCTCCAGGTCATTGAGATAAAACACCTTGAGTTTGGTATTGTGGTTATCTCCCACGGTGGTTAAACAACGATGTAACAACACTAAAGAAATTGGTTTGGGTCACCATATTCTGAGACCTTTTTACATTTTTTTTTCTATTGATGGACCTTTGTGAGGGCGTGATTTTGCGTAGCTTTTATTGATACAATTTTGGGGTATATTAAAAGGTTTGCCCAGGTTTGGGGCGCCATCTGCAGTCAGACTTGTGGCTCCTTAAAGTGCACAGTGTGCGAGCGGTCAGAATTACTCTAGTACTGGCGCCGCAAGATTGCAATTTGCATACACGCTATCACGTGCCGACTGGATGTGTTCGGCCTCTCTCAATACAAGTGAATTGACCTGTTTTTGATACCTTTTTGGGTTGCATTAAATGTCATTGATTTTGATTGTGTTTTTTGTGAAGAAGAGCATTTCATTTTTTGTTTTGGGGCGAATTTTAACATAATGGTTGAAGTATAATTTAAACGTTCATATTTTTCAAAACTTTTTCAATTTTTACTTTATTTTTAAGTTAACTTAGTGGACTTATGTGATCATTTAACCCCTTATACTATATTTTGTATTATTGCAGTATATACATGTAGTTTAATTGACATTCTCTTGTGAAGCCGAGCTTTATAGGAGTACTAAGATGGCAGTGATTGAATCCTTCTTTAAGGCCCCTGACTGCCATGGTAAATCTTCGACAATCACTTCTATGGGGCAATGGGAAGAGGTACATGAGTGAAGTAGCTACCAGGACACTTAAATGCCCCTGTTAGTGATTAACCATGGTATTGACTGACGGCAGCATTTAATGCTCCCTCCCTCCTGCATCTGACACAGTGGGCACGATGACGACACTTCATCGCACTCCATGCTGTGTCAGATAGTGTAGCTGCTGAGGTGAGTATATGCGCTGCAGAGACTGAAGCAGTGGGGGAACAAGGAGCGGTGAGTATTGTATTTTTCTTAAAAAAATTCAGTGAGCACGTGGTGCCCCTAATACTGGAAAACTGTGGGCTGCGTTTTACCCTATGGAGGGGTGGATATTACTGTGTGGAGGACCATGGGGAGTGTATTATACTGTGAGGAGGACCATGGGGAAGTGAATTATGCTCTGTGGAGGACTATAGTGAGTATTTTATTGTATGGAGGATTATGGTGGCGTGTTATACTATATGGGGCCATTATAATATTTGAAGGGTTATGTGCGGGGCCATTATACAGTATGCAAGCAATTATACAGTGTTAAGGATTGTGTGGGGTCCATCATGCTTGGATTGAAGTGAATATCCAGCTCCAGTAAAAAAACAAATGGATTGTTGTGACACCATTTAGCTGTAGTTGGGGGTTTGGAAGGTACAGAAAATGTGCAACACCGAACGCGTTTCGAACACTCTGCATGTTCTTAGACTCATATTTTCTGCACCTTCCAAACCCCCAACTACACCTAAATGGTGTGTCACAACAATGCCATTGTTTCAATCATTCTTATAAAGACTTTTTTTGTACTGGATTTGGATATTCACTTCAATTCGTGCACCTTGCTTCTACATCTGGCAGAGACTGGATCCTGTGCTTCGTTATATGGAACCCACTGGGAATCCTTCAAGGGTGAGCTGAATATTACTCTGACCTATGTGGTGTCCATCATACTGTTTGGAGGGCTAGTGCAGACGATTATACAGTGTGGGGCCATTATACTGTATGTAGGCCCATTACACTGCATGGAGGGCTGTGTGGGGGTCACAGTTGGGGGATTACTGTGTTGTGGTCACCTTACTTTGCCTTGGGAGTTGAGGGGGAGGGGGGAAAGTTTGATGACCCTACTGTACATGTGGAGGCTAAGGTAGAGGAATTCACCATGGGGGGTATCATACTGTTTTTGGGGGCACTTTTGTTGCCATCATACGTTATGGTGGGAATGAGAGGGGAATCTAGGACTTCAGCAGGGGGAAAATTACTATGTAAAGGCTGGAAAGTTGTGAGATCTGCTCTTCTGTGACACTGACAAATATAATTTTTTTTTACATTTCTTTTGAAGGGGGAGACCTCAACTCAAACTTCTGCTATGGGCCCGATGATTTCTATGTACGCCCCTGCCCCACAGCATCAATATACGCGCACAGCACTGCTACAGCAATACACAGAATTAACAAAATGAAGGTGAGTGACCCCCTAACCTATTAGCCCCCTGTGCAGCTGCTCTGGTTGCACCAATGATATCCACTTAGTCTAGTAAAATCTGTCATCCCTTATCAAAGCTGAACAACAAACTCTCCTAGTTACCCATAGCAATCAGAGATTAAAAGGGTATTCCCATCTCCAAGATCCTATCCCAATATGTAGTAGGTGTAATAATAATATTAGCAAAAACCTCAATTAGAAATGTAGAATAGTTTTTCTGCTTCGCTGTCTCTTCCCTCATGTGCAGGCATTGCAGGACCTTAGGTATCCATGGTTACGACCACTAGCAACTAGATAACTGGTGGTTGTAAGCATGGATATCTAATATTATTATTATTACACCTACTACATATTGGGAGAGGATTTTGGAGATGGGAATACCCCTTTAATAAAAGCTGAGCTCTGACTGGTTGCTATGGGTAACGAGAATAGTTGTAATGCTGCTACATAATCTACATAATTTCTCCCCTTTCTCATCAGTCAGGTGGATGTGACGGGGTCCTGGGTCTCCTCCTCCGCTTCCATCCGCTCAGTCTTGTCATGGCTCAGTGAAGGCTAAGAAGCGGGTTATTCTGTTCTTCTTGGCTTCTCCTGTCCCTATTCTCCAATCGATTCTTCTTGCCTTCCTTGTGGTTTGTGAGCTCCCGTGTGTCTCCTCTCACCTGCGCTCCTGTGTATATAGGTGCCTGCCATTGTGATGTCATCGCTATGTCATAGATTCCACATTCCGGCACCTGCCATTGTGATGTCATCGCTATGTCATGGATTCCACATTCCGGCACCTGCCATTGTGATGTCATCGCTATGTCGCCATGCTTCCACATGCTGGTATGTGCCTCTGTGATATCACAGCTTTGGCCAATATGGCTGTAGTCCTGGGGCAGCATAAGTCGCATGACTGGTACAAGTCGTATGGTTCAGGACATTGCAGTCCAATTGAAGAAATCATTGCTTGTTTACAATCCAGTTTTCCACACAATTTACCTCACACACATTATTTACACCAGTGCATTATTAATGGCCGTACAGAACTAGGCCTCAAAAAGGCTGGGTTTATTGAGGTCCTGACGACCAGGTAATGAAGGGTTTATTACAGGGTTTGATATGGAGGTTGGATGTGGAACTAGGAATGTGATAGGCTGGTGGTGGAGTTCTAGTGAGATTTATATAATAGGAGGGCAGCCATCTTTGGCGTGACA
This sequence comes from Phyllobates terribilis, assembly GCF_046119375.1. Lineage (NCBI taxonomy): Eukaryota > Metazoa > Chordata > Amphibia > Anura > Dendrobatidae > Phyllobates > Phyllobates terribilis. Next base: position 679,863 of record NW_027363325.1, read on the forward strand.
TTCAGCGCTGGCTTCACTTTCCTCTCCTACAGACATCATTGACATCTGGAGGAAGTGGGAGAGCAGCTGCAGCGGTCAATTCCTCCAAAGTACGAGAGAGTGCAGACACCTCTGATTGGCCGCAGGGATCGCGGACCCCGGGAGAGCCAGTGCTGACACTGCTGGAATGGCACAGAGTAGAATAGTTATTATTTTACTCAGGGGAAACAGTGATTGAGAAGTTGTCTGAATAGTGGAAAAGCCTTTTAAGTTTGGGGGTGGCGCGTTCTCATGAAGCCTCAGCACCTCCTGATGGTGTTTAGGTTTTCTACAATAGGGGGCTAGTTAATGTTGTGACTTCATTGCCACCTGCTGGTCATCTGGTGCAATGCAGCGTTTACTTTTTTATTATTATTTTTCATTATTGCAGACTTCATCAGAGGTCGTTAATCCAGAAGATACTTTGCATCAGGTCCTCAGAGTGCCCAGAGTCAGTTAGGATGGACCATTAGTGGGTTGTGGTGATGACCTCCGGTGAGACATGCCAGTTACACGCTTTCACACCTCACGTACGGTAACCTGGGTACATCTTTTAGGCCACCGGGTGTTGCAGTTGGGACCACAGTGTGAGGGGCCTGTAGCAGCATGGTCTGTTAGGGTTGATGATGCGGAAGGATGTGTTGGGACTTGGCCAGTGGCAGCAGAGACTGTTACCAAAAATAGGCTTGTCCATCTGCAACAAAGTCTGACTTGGGAGAGTGTGTTTATGCTTTCAAGGACCATTAGGGCCTCATTTAAAAAATGGAAGTTAAAAATATTTGGAAAAGGAAAACTGCAGCTATATCTACTTTACTGCCTCTTGAGTGTTTCATCACTGAAATGTGGGAGCAGGGAAAAAGCATAGGGAGGTGGAGGGTGAGCAATGTAGGAGGGACTTTTGGAAATTGGCTACAGGCATTTATTATTCTCGGCAGGGTGCTAGGTGAGCAGAATCCTGAGCACTGTTCAGATCTGTTCTGTAGTGATAAGCTAACGTGCTCAGCTAAGGCGTTATCCGAGTATTCTCGGGTGCTAAGAGTATCTTCGGCGTGCTTGAAAAATGTTTGCGTCACCGCGGCTGCATGTCTCACGGCTGTTAGACCGCCGCAATACATGCAGGGCTTGCCAGTTTGTGTGCAGCCGCGGCGACGTGAACATATTTTTCGAGCAAGCAAAAGATAATTTGTTAGCACCCGAGCATGCTCAGATGACACCTTATCCAAGCACGTCTGCGCAACACTACTGTTCTGTTATCTTGATGCCAATTGGGAGGCTTATAGTGTGTATAATAATGATACTGGCCACTGGATGCCATACCATAATGATACTGGCCACTGGATGCCATACCATAATGATACTGGCCACTGGATGCCATACCATAATGATACTGGCCACTGGATGCCGTACCATAATGCTACTGGCCACTGGATGCCGTACCATAATGCTACTGGCCACTGGATGCCGTACCATAATGCTACTGGTCACTGGATGCCGTACCATAATGCTACCGGTCACTGGATGCCGTACCATAATGCTACCGGCCACTGGATGCCGTACCATAATGCTACCGGCCACTGGATGCCGTACCATAATGCTACCGGCCACTGGATGCCGTACCATAATGCTACCGGCCACTGGATGCCGTACCATAATGCTACCGGCCACTGGATGCCGTACCATAATGCTACCGGCCACTGGATGCCGTACCATAATGCTACCGGCCACTGGATGCCGTACCATAATGCTACCGGCCACTGGATGCCGTACCATAATGCTACCGGCCACTGGATGCCGTACCATAATGCTACCGGCCACTGGATGCCGTACCATAATGCTACCGGCCACTGGATGCCGTACCATAATGCTACCGGCCACTGGATGCCGTACCATAATGATACCGGCCACTGGATGCCGTACCATAATGATACCGGCCACTGGATGAGCTTGATAGCAGATGTCGGTGCAGACTTCTGGACAAACCAGGTCTTCATAGGTAATTGAATAAAATGGAGGTTAATTTAGAATAAACTTACAATTAAGAAAGGTATAGATAAGGCTAAGATATAAAAACACTTCTACAGAAACCTCTAGGAATGAGCAGTGGGTCGGCCTTCTTGCAAAAGGGTGAAGTATATAAATGTAAATTTCTCTCATGCATGGAGTTTCCACGCACGCCCAGACAATATAATGAAATGACATGGAAATCTGTATTCCAAGCAAAACATCCATATTCACAGGTGATTAGAATGAGAGAAAAATGTATTTTGAATAATAGTTACAGTTCAGAGATGGAGATGAGACATAAATTGTGTATACAGGACCCCTATGAATGAGAGAGGGACCTACTCTGTTACAGAAGAGTGCAGTATCTAAACCAAAGTTCTGGCTCACAGTAACAAAGTTTCCATGCATGTTCAGATTAAACATTACAATTCTTAGTTCTCAAGGATAAGTCTGTTGCAGGAGACCTCCAGACGCCTGGTTTCTGTGAGTACATTTTATCTATAGAATAACATGGTACAGAACTTTCTAACAATATCTGCAGGCTCAGCCTCGATTTCCTTTACAGAAACAAAACATGATTTAATAAAGCTAGACTATATCAGACGTATCACAAGTAATAGAACATATTGGAATATTATGGATTATAATTACTGTATTGATTATTTTCTTTATTAGAAATATTTAAAGTAAAATATAATTAGTTCTTAAGCATAAATCTGACAAGGAGGCTTCCAGGCGGTTTGTTTCTGGAAGAATATCTGATCTATAGTGCAATGTCTTACAGAACCTTCTGACCATATCTGCAAGCTTAGCAGAGGCAGATCTGTTTTCCGGCACCCGGAGCAGGAATTCAGTTTGGCGCCCCCCACACACACCGCTCATGCAGTTTGAATAGTAGTCATGTGACCGCTCATATACGATTTGCTTTTTGACAGTCACGTGACTAGCTACTCTTCCTAATTCTCTCAATTTCAGTCAAAAACTACAGCCCCTATTTCATGAAGAGAAGCAGGATTAAAGGCTAGTTGTCACATAACCGTAAGTATGAAAATCACATACGAGTGGTCATGTGGTGTCTGCTGGACCCAGCTAGCAGAGCTGAATCCTGACATTGAGTATATTACACGCTCTTAGGATTGGGCATGCTACAGTACTTAATTGTATAATTAAAAGGGTTGTCCAGGTTTGTGATTAAAGTCGGAAGAACTCTAGGTGACTGCAGACTTCTGAATACTCGCAGCGCATGCACTGCACACTTTCACCTTTCCTCCAGTACAGGAGAATCCTGAAAGGTCATGTGCATGCAAGTATGAGATTTTCATACTTCTGGCCACATTCCAACTAAACGTGACCAGCCTCACTCAAGTAATTTGTATAGAATGAGGCCATGCATGTCTAGTCTGCATGTGATCATGTGTATGCAATTCGCATAATTGTGGTTTCAAGACTTCCTGCTCTCACCACTAGCACCAGAGAATCCTGACCGCATGCAGTGCACATGCGCACGATGAGAATTCAGAGCTATGCTGTCAGTGATTGCAGACTTTCATCACAAACTTGAACAAACCCTTTAATTTTCCTAAAACAAATAAAAACAGTAACTCTTCTCAGACAGCACAACACTTTATTAACATGGCCATGTATCATGTAATCTTACAAGTTATGGACTGTTCCATGTGTACAGGATCAGAACCAATAACTGCACAAAAAGACATCAATAGAACTACCAGCAGTATGCAGAAATACAGCATCACAACCCTCATCAGTACAGTACAACATCACTAGAACCACCATCAGTACATGTACTGTCTCCTTTGGTATGCCCTCACACTGTCTCTTCATGTTACCCCTTTCCCCACATTACCCAGTCTCTATTATGTGCCCGCACAAACTTTTCTCCCCCTACTCTGTCTCCTGACACATCCCTCCCTGTTCCTTATATTATTTCCACACACCCATTCCCCCTTGCTCCTCACCCCCGCTCACTATGCTGGGGGTGAGGAAAGGGCAGCAGTGTTTTCCTGGCCAGATCTTCAAAGCCAAATGCACTACCAGGATGCAGCAGACCCACATAAAGATGGCGGATATGTGTGACGCTGGAAGCCCTACCCTGGGGGTTGGGGGACTCGGAGCCGGGTCCTATATTGTCGATGGGGTGCAGCCATGGCCCGGACCCGCTCCGTGCCCAGTGCTCAGGGCCGTCACATTAAAAAGGATGGTACGGGCTTATCCGGGTTGAGTGGCTGATCTTGACTACGCCACCTGTGGCGCCTGGTGAAGGCCACCAGCGCTGCTGCAGTCCGCTGAGGCAGGATGTTATGGCAGCCGTCGTTGGTACTACTCCACACAAGCGGAGCAGGGCCTCAGGGCAGAGAGACAGGATGGGTTGTAGTATAGGAGGCCTGGTGCTGCGTAGTGCGGTGTAATGCAGAATAAAGAGTCCGGAGGCCATAGAGGTTAACTTCCAGGGTTTTTACTCACTGTGGAGATTGCAGTTGAAAGGCTTCTCCCTGCTCCTCGCGGAGTTCTGCGGTCACCAGAGACGGGGGGGTCCGACAACCTCCGAGTAAGTCCAGTGTTCAATCAGAACCCCGCACCAGAGTGTTCTTAGACTTCAGACAGAGTCCTTTCCTGTCTGTGTGTAGATATGTAGCACCCTGAGGATTCGGCTGCTACAGGGGTATTGCACCTCAACCCAGAGGTGTGATATTCCACTCCCGGGTAAGGATGGAGTGTGGACCTGAGCTCGGTAGGCTGCATGCACTACACACATCCCATTTCCGAGGAGCAGACCGACGGTACTCCCACTTAGAAATGTGCAGGTACGACCGAGTCTGTTCCTGGCTGGAGTGGGAGGGGGGTGGAACATCCCAAGTAGTGTAGGGGCAGATAGGGGGAGCAGCCTGGGTAAAGATAGGAGCTCATTGGGTGCTGGTCACCTGAGCTCACACATAGAGGGTGTATATAAGGTGGGCACCATCTAAGAACAGGGTCAGTCTGTCAGCCTTTGCAGAGAAGTCAGAGGAAGAGGAGCAGAGCAGCCCCAGAGAGTGAGAGAGGAGAAGAAAGAGAGACCCAGAGGGGGAAACAGAAGAAAGGACTCTAAGAACCCAAATCCAATCCACGGGTGAAGAGTCGGCATCAGGGTACCGGAACCCAAGCTGGTGGGGGCAAAAACACACCCCAGCCAGAGACCGGAGGCCGTGGGCAGCGTCTGCCACGGCCACCCACCACATCCACCACGAAGGCATACCACGTGGAGGGTCAGGGAACCCAAGGCCAAGGGTCTCCCAACAGAAGGCCCGAGGGAGCTGGACCTGGGTGGATCAATAGTGGGGACGGCCAGAGAAAGGACAGAAGGAGAGCTCAGGGTCACGCTCCGGACTCGCTTGGGGGTTGGCTGGATCCAGGACCTGGTGGATGCAGCACGGCTCGGGAGGTCACTTGAAGCTGGAGTGACCGGAACATCAGCAGTGAGTAAAAACACCCTAAACTGCACAACCCGACTCTGTCTTCATTTAACACCTATGCTGCACCACCACAACCCCCATCCTCTGCACCTGACCCCCTGAGGCTATACCCCACCCGTTGGGGGTTATACCATCACAAGCTGCACCTACACCATCAGCCTCAGCGGACCCTGCTGCAGCGGCGGCCATAGTGACCGCAATACAACGGGTGGCGTAGTCGACATTAAGAACTTATTAACATCTGTAGGACTGCCACATACAACTGAGTTTGACACCCTGGGCACGGACCGGGTCACAGCCACTCGGAAGACTACAACTCCCATCTGATCCGGCTCCGGATATTCCCATAAAGAATATGGCCCAGGGGGTGCGTCAGATAGGCTGGATCTCTATCTGAACTTCACTCAGAAAAAGGGTACGTGTGGCAGCTCCGCTCCTTCCGTTACCCGGTGGGATCCTCAGGGCCTGCCGGGCTTCCCTGACCAGGACATAGAGTAGCAAGGTCAGGTGTCGGGTGCCGGTACCCCTCTTGCAGCCAGAATCCCTCTGAATAGATCAGGTTGGCGAGGACAGGTGGCGTATACCGCTCCGTCTGCATCCCCCCGGGATCCATTTGCGGTGGAACTACACTCCTAAGCTCCAGGCCTTCTTGGTCATGGTCCTTGACCGGGCTGAGGCATACATTATCTGCAACCTGCCCCTCGACCCAAGGCCAAGATACGAGGGCCGTGTCTCCATCCTCTGCAGGTCCACACAGGGAGGGAGATCACGATCAAAGAACCCAGAACCAAAAATGGCTGTGTATTAAATATGAAATTTAAAGTGTCACTAAAATGTGAATCCTCCACCCTTACCCACTAAGTGGTTCCCCTATCTCTTGGTTCCTCAGTCTCCCAACTTCCAGTAGGGGCAGCACCTAGTGCCAAATAGGCCCCTCTGGTGGGAGAAGTGTGGTGTTGGATGTGAAGCTGGGGTCCTGACCATCGCACTGTTCTTACCTCAAAGGAGGAACACTACACCCCATTAAAGAGGTGCAGCATCCCTGTGGCGGTCGAACCCTCAGGGGCACCACAGATACACAGGTGCAAAATACTGATGAAACAATCACTCACAACCTACCATTTCATGGAGGGGGTGACTGCCTAGTATTAGAATTGCACAAAGATAGGCTTTTATAGGGTGCTGTTCACACTAGGGTAGTGCACAGTATCTGGCTTACAGCCTATTAGTTACGCCCATACTATTCGACTAGGCGGGCTGCCCGGTACTATCCAAGTGCACCCCCTAGTACCGGGAAGCCCGCCTAGTCGAATAGTATGGGCGTAACTAATAGGCTGTAAGCCGGATACTGTGCACTACCCTAGTGTGAACAGCACCCTATAAAAGCCTATCTTTGTGCAATTCTAATACTAGGCAGTCACCCCCTCCATGAAATGGTAGGTTGTGAGTGATTGTTTCATCAGTATTTTGCACCTGTGTATCCGCCATCTTAAAATGGGAGACCCAAAAAAAAATGACGTGGGGTCCCCCTATTTTAATAGCTAGCAAAGGCTAGGCAGACAGCTGGGGGCTGATATTAATAGCCCAGGAAGGGTGCCATGAATATTGGCCCCCTGCCAGGCTAGAAACACCATCCCTCAGCCGCCCCAGAAATGACGCATCCATAGGATACGCCAATTCTGGCACTTAGCCTCGCTCTTCCCACTGCCCTGTAGCGGTGGCAGTGGGGTAATAGGGCTGGGGTTGATGTCGGCTTATAATGCCAGCTGACATCAAGCCCAGGTTAGTAATGAGGAGGTGTCTATAAGACGCGCCCATTACTAACCCCATAGTGAAAGTGAATAAAACACCAACACCCAGAATAAAATCTTTTAATTGAAATAAACACAATACTTTAATATCCTAAATTAAACTCTACTTACCGTCACGCCCATTCCAGCTGAAGCCAATGTCTCCTGCAATAGCTGTAAAATAATTAACGAACCTCATCTTTACCTTTCCATGGTTCCCACGACGGCTCCAGCTCTGCTACATTGAGATGGCAGGCTGGATCGTAGCAGAACGCTGCCATCCAGCCTGCCATGCCGCAGACACTGAGAAGCCTATCCAGAGTAATATGGAAACTACTAAACCAATATTGACCCCTCACTGTTTTATATAGTATAAATATGGTCCAAGATAATTCTGCAGTATTTCACAGTCAAATCCAATGGGAGTAAAATATAAAAAATAACCTTTATTCAATATTTTAAAAAGATATTAAGTGTCCAAAATCCGTGACAAATTTCCTAAAATTATCCTAAACATAGGACTATTGTGTATGGTTTTAATTTATCTCACCGGCTAACCATTTATATATATTGTCTTGTTGGGAGGCCAGGGATTAGTCACAATTCCTAGGGGTATCTCTTTATTTATATTTATAACTCCCTTTTCAATTTAGCCTCTGGCTATTAGAAATCATGCCATCTCATTTCTCCTCATTGTGAGTCTGCAGTCTGATAATGGCATTAATAATATTCATTTTACCATGTCCTGTGCTATTCTCTTCAGAACGGCTTTATAGTGCTGCCGTCATATACCGGTGCGGTGCTTGTTTCTCCTGATCTAGGAGCTTTATATTGAGGTAGCCTGGCTAATCATCTCTTGTAGTACTTTCTATAGAAATGCTCAGCCCTACGCGTTTCATCATTCTTATATGAGACTCTCATGGTCATCAGGGGCTCACAGTCTATGATCTTTTTTGGTTTGATAGTACGATAGTTTTGTAATAAACTTATTGGCAGGGTTGCCGGCAGCGTCTGGCGGCTAAACCAGTGTGACTTTATAGGAAAGTTGGTGCCCCCTCTTGTGCGCCCCCCTTCTGTCATCCAATCGAGTGACTCGGGTGCGTTGCAGGCGTATCATGTTGCGATCATATAATCATGCAGGGACTCGTCTCATTCTTCCAGTAGGATCTTTTTCTCACAGAGATGTCTTGGCTGCACTGCGATCTCACAGTATTAATATGTCTTTTATATCTAGGGAAGGAGACTGGTATATTGCATTGCATCTTATAATGTCGTCTCTACGAGTTTGTTGCGATATGAGTTGTTAATAGTGTTTGTTCGTAGTTTGTCATTTGTTTTGTTTACAGACAGATCTGCCTGTTTCATGTGCTACCTCGTCCCACCTACACTTACATCGATGCAGAACTTCCTTTCATCGTGACAAATGCCATCTGGCTATGTCACTGCTTCCGCACCAGCAAACGCTTGCGGACGTCTATTTCCTCAAAGTTCATTTCATTTGATCGTATCAATATGTCCATAATAATAGACATTGGGATGACTTTTATTCTGATTGTATCAGTGTGTCTGATTGTATCGATGTATCTGTATTATTAAGTCTTCAGATGAGTATTTTATAATCTAAAAACAAAGGAAGAAATTCTGATGAAATTTGTCCAATTGTTATTAAAGTTCAATTTGTTCAAGAGGTCATTTTGTGATTTTAAAGTATAATAACTTTAATAGTTTTGGTCCTATATGGCGCTGATTTGATAGTTATGTGGACCAATATCCATTATGAAGAACATGGACTGGATTCTACATATTATATTTTAGAGAGTTTTTAGGTCTAGCGAGGTTCAAGAGGTTTCATAGGGGGTGAAAATGTTATTATGTGTCAATGAAACATGAGAAGGACAATGTTTCATTTGTGTAGTGTGGGTTATAGGATTTCATTCTATGGATCCATCTACTTTCTTTCTGAAGCAGCAGTTGGTCCCAATTACCTCCTCTCGGGGGGGCGTACTACTTCGATGGCTTGAAAGTATAAAGAAAACGGGTCCAAGGTGTGTTTCTCAAGCATGTGTCTCGAGAGAGTTGTGTCCTCTCTACGTCTGACATAACCGATATGGTGCAATATCCGTCTCCGGAACTCTTTTGGTTTTGCCGATGTAGTTCATCGGACATTGGCGAGTTGCCATATAGATTACTCCTTGCGTCTTGCAGTTTGCGAATTCGCGATTTTGGTCTTCTAGTTTGGTTGTGGCACTGATACATTTCTTGCAGGCTTGATGTATTTGCAGGCTTTGCAGTCACCACATCTATAAGTCCCCGTGGTGTCACTGCTCAGCCACGTTGTTTTGCCCGTGTTGTCATCCACAAAGTGGCTGCGCACAAGGTGATCTCTAAGGTTCCTGCCTCTCCTGTATGTGACCCTGGGGCTCTCAGGGACCACCACATCTTGCAGATCTTTATCTGATCTCAAAATTGCCCAAAGATCATAGAGTATGTTCATCACCCCCTGATTTCGGTCGTCGTAGGTTCCTATTAGATGGATCTCATTATCTTGTTGTTCTCGTGCTTTAGGGGTCAATAGAGAATTTCTGTCTCTTGTAAGGGCGTTGGCCTAGCACTTTTTTAGGATATCCCTTTTGTAGGAAGCGTTTTTGTAATTCCCTCGATTTTATCATGTACTCATTCACCGTTGAGCAATTTCTCCTTAGGCGTATATATTGGCTTTTCGGTATTCCTCTACGTAGGGGAGCCGGATGGTAGCTCTGCCAGGATAGTAACCCACTTGTGGCTGTCAGTTTTCAGTGTTGTGGTAACCGGCCTTGGTTGGTATTTATTATTGTAATGTCAAGGAAGTTTAAATTGTGTCTTTGAATCTCACTGGTAAAATACAAGCCTAACTGGTTCTGCTCACTGTTCTACTTCAATACATCTACATTTGGCTGTGGAGATCTATGAATGATTACTTGAGTCAGGTAACCTAATGACTAGTAGATTCACAGCCATCTGGATAAAAAATCCTGTTATGTGACGTTGTGCTGCCACCTAGTGGCTTCCCATTCTTTTACATAACTGTCTATGGTCTACACTGTCCGTGTGGAATGTCCATTGGACGCACACATTTTTGGATGTCGTTATATTTACAATGTGATTGGACATTTTTGCTAATATTTATAAGCTGTATGTAGAAACAGGAGGTCAGTTTTCCTTGTAGGAGTCATAAGTCACTGCAAAAGTCCCTGGCAGGGGGATGAGAGCGGCTGGGTCAGGAGGGGACCCAGCTAATTCTACATAGAGCAGAGAAAAGAGAATAATTAGCCCAGTAGAAAGGTATAATGAGCAGCTGTAAGTGCCGTGCTGTATAATCTGATTACAATATAGTAAGAGGATAAGCTCTGATGGGAGAGGTTCTTTAAGCCGGTCATGTATTGGGTAATGAGTTGGGGTGTCAGTCTCCATCAGTGCTGGCTGAACACTGACTATCCTGCTCAGATTACTGCACATGGCGCTGCGCCTCCTCCCTGTAGTATGGGCTCCGCAGGACGGTGCTGAGGCTCCAGATTCTACCTGCACAGCAACAAGGTCCCAACACTTCTACCTCTATAACTTGCCTAATGCAGACGCAAACCTGCAGCCTTTCCACTGAGATCTTGTCGGCCTTCTACACTGCCACGGCTTTGTCTGCACAATGTAGCTTAAAGGGATTGTCCACTTCTTAAGCATCCTAGAAGTCTACAATATAAGGTCGGTATTCCTCTAACCCTCTGCCTTATTTGGCTGCCATTGAAGGCAGTCAGCGAAATGGGTTCAATTTTCTATAGAAGTGGCAGAATTTAACCCCTTCCTGACCATTTTATTTCCCGGCTCTGCATTTTTCTTATTCTTCTAAGAGCAGTAGCTTTATTTTTCTGTCAATACAGCCATATGAGGGTTTTTGTTTTTATGTCGATCAGGTTAATTATTTTTATATTTTGATTGGACTTTTACAGAAGTAGCCCCCATATGTTTTATTTTAAAATGGGTCATAGAGGGGCAGGAGTGATTTGAATGTAGAGATTAAACTTTTTCCTTTTTGTCCCCTTAGGCTGTGTGCCCACGATTCCTTTTTAAGTGTTTCCGCAGCGGCAAAAACGCTGCAGAAATGCTTAAAAAACGCATGGTAGAAGGCCTGCCATGTTCCCCAATGATGATCTGCATGTGCTGTGCACATGCTGTGGAAGTTTCCGCTGCGGATTATCATTGCGGAAAAAAAACCCAGCACTACCAATTATTTTGTGGAAGTGCTGCGTTTTCGCTGCCATTGACTTGCATTAGAACGCATGGACTACGCATCACTGTATATGTAGATGCGCAATCCACGTGTTCCAATGTGCGGATGGTACCCAGGTGTAGAGGAGAGGAGACTCTCCTCCGGACCCAGGTACCATAGAAACTGTGAAAAAAAGAATAAAATAAAAAATAAATGATACTTACCTTCTGGCGGTCCCCGTTGCGCTCCTCCTCTCATGCCAGCAAATCGCGATGAACTGAAAGACCTGCGCTGACGTCATATTCATGTGACGGGTCACGCAATGCTGATGTCGGCAGGTCCTTCAGTGCAGTGTACCGCGATCTGCCAGCAGTCAGCACCGAGTGAAGCAAGACTCCGGGGGCCATCGGATGGTAAGTATAGATTTATTTTTTATTTTTTGACATTCTCTCGGATCACACTATATAAATCCATGCCGGTTGCATGGATTTATATAGTGTGACCAAGTTGACAAGCACTTTCTAAGTGATGCTAAAATCGCTTGGAAAGCGCTTGAAAACCCGCATGTGGAAATGCATGTGAAGAGCTCTTCACATCCGCATGTCCGTGGCAGGAAAAACGCATGTACTATCCACATGTACTATCCGCATGTACAATCCGCATGCTTTTTTCTGCCAGGGGAGATGCAGAAACGCTCAGGAAAAATCCGGAGCATTTCTGCATCGTGGGCACATAGCCTTAGGGGATGTGAACATGCTATCATCTGATTTCTTGTGTTATGTACAGCAATACTGCAGTATATAGCCAGCACTCACAGATCTGTCATGACAGGCATGGGTCTTTTCAGCAGACTCCTTCCTGGCAGTGATGGCATCCCACGATCGTGTTACAGGGGCACAGTTGGGCACATGGCATGACTCCCTTCTCAGTTCGCTGTTAATGCTGCTGTCCATCTCTAACAGGTGGAGCTCTGCTCTACATGTGGCTATTAAAGGCAGATGATGGCTAAATATCACAGCCATCATCTTCCAGGCAAGAAGTCAGAGCTGGCATATGATGTAACTGCAAATCATGTTGGTAAGGGGTTAAAGTGCCACTTCAGTGGGGTTTTGACACGTGAAATACTTTTAGTGCAGAAATGACGTAGTCCTTTTGGGCATGAGGGTTGGGTGCTGGGATTACTAGTACACCTGACATCCAGGTGGGCATAATTCTGTTCCTTGTGTATTGGAAGACTTTTGCCTCTGCAGCTTTGGTGTTGGCAATCTTTCACTTTCATGCCCATTGATGCTCCACATGGTTGGCTCAGGAACCGTCCTCACATGATCTATATTTCCCTAAAGGAAAGTCACTTGTCAAAAGTGCGCGGTTCTGTATCATGTGGGAAAACATCAAGAAAAGCTCTAGGAAATGTCAACAAGCAAGTAATGACCCAGAAGAACGGGCAGCCTCTGAAAGGAGACCGGAAAGTACCAAAGCCTGCGCCAATTGTTATACAGGTATAATGTATTACCGCAGCTCTGATCATACACCACTCTTGTGTTCTGCCCTGTACTGATGCACAGACTTGTATCTACATAATCCTAAAATGCCATAGGAAACATCTGCAAGAAGATCACATGGCATTTTCTACTATTATGACGCGCCCCCTGGGCCGTGGGGTACTCGGCAGCCGGGCCTATGGATGCCGGTATAGGGGATATCACCGTGGCTGGCCCGGTCTGTGACCCAGGGCGGTCAGTAAAAAGGGGAAGATATTGGGGGATCTGGGGAAAGTGTTTGTGACGCCACCTGTGGAATGCGGCCAAAGGGAGCCGCCGCTGCGGAGCAGTCCTCTGGAGCTGGTGTTACGTCAACCGGGATGGTGTGGCTCTCCACAGGTAGAGCTTGCTCCAGGGCAGTGTAAGGCAGTGAAAGTTGCACTGGGCGTTGTAGTGCAGGGAGGGAAAGATGGCGCAGATAAAGAATGGACGGAGGCAGTGCGGTGCAGTCATCCGAGCCTTTTACTCACAGTTCTTATGACAGTTCCATTGGTGCACTGTACAGTTGTCGGCCTCCCACATCGCACTGTGTTCACCAGGCAGAGGTTCAGCACTTCCTCAGGTAGATTAGGAGCACCTGACAGAACCCCACTTTCTTGTGTTCCTAGACCCAGCGTGAAGACTGTCTAGCTTTCTCCCTCCTGCCCTGTGCTTCCCACTCTCAATCTGGTTCGGGTGCTCTGAAGCCCCTCCTGTACGTTGGAGCTCCCGGACCTGCTTGACCGTCACGGGGATTAGAATGAGGCTTCAGCAACTGACTATATAAGCCAGAAGCTCTGGTTTTCCCAGCCGAGACCTGGAGTTACACGGCTGGACCAGGGGCCGGTCCCCTTCCTGCGGCCTACGATCCCTCTCTTCTGACAGAGGTGGGGCGTACGGGTGCCGTCCTGCACTCACCGTACACCCTAGGATCGCTCCCTTAGATCGGAGCCTACTCCTCTGCTCCCCTCCTGGGCCTCTAGCACTGGGCCCTGCTTGTGGAGCAGAGCTCCTAAAGAGACTCTGATCCCTGACTGTTCTCCACTGACTCCTCTACCGAACTCTCCTGCCACCCTAAAATGGCTCCCCTTTATATACCTACTACTATAGTGCTCCCTTAAACTACTTCCTCCACCCACACCCACTACTGGTTCCCCCTACCTCTGGGTTCCCCCCACTCCAGCCAGGGACAGGCTCAGCAGGTGCGCTCATGCATGTTGCCCCTCCAGCCGGCCTGGAGCAGTGTAGTGTTGAATGCGGGTGTTGGGGTTCCGGGTAGCACTCCCTCCTTACATGTTACCTGAGAGGAGACACCACACCTCTGTGGCGACTGAGCCCTCATGGGCGCCACACTCCCCCCCCCCCCTTGGTAAAACACAGCACGTCCGCGGGCTGGAACAGAGCAAAACAGGGTATATTAGACATGCAAATTTTTAAGAATGCATTTGCATATAAGATTATATATCTTTCCTTTATGGGAGGCACATCACTTTAACGTTACAGAGTATATTTATCATTATAAAACACTTTCCATAACATTCTGGTAAACGAGTGCAAATTTAGCAGCATGAGGGACCCGTCTGCAAACCCTCAACGTAGGCCCTGGGCGTGGCTGCAGGGCATGGGTGATCCTGGTGATGGACCACGTCTTCCGCCACGCCAAACGGGTTTTTCTTCTGAGGTCATGTGATCGTACTTATAAAACCAATAGGAAGCACTTTAAGAAGTGCAGAACTATATACAAGACAAGTTTTCGGCTGTTCACAGTCCCCAGCCTGGAGTCTGTATACCCTGACGGGTAATTATGAAAACACACACTCTAAGAAAACATTATTTCAAACTTCAACTACTGCACCCTTACGGGTGACTATTTACATAGTATTCAGTCCTACTTGCTGGATTAATAGTGTGGTCCCCGCCTGGGGTACTGCTGGTTCTTACCTGACCCAGCCGGGTCGTAAGGTATGTCCAGCGGGGGGGTGTTCTCGACCACGCGGTACACTTGTACGGCGTACCACCCGCGTTCCCCGTGGTGACGTGTGTAGGTGACATGGTCACCGGGGTATAGATTCCGGTCGGGATGACCCTGTTCCAGCTCGGGCTCAACATCCCGCCGGTTTACGAAAATGTCCCTCGCAAAGTTTGGATCCTGTATAAAGCCCCACCCAGCTTTCAGGTCAAACTTTACCACGAGTCCTTCCTCGCGGGGGCTGGGGTGGGCAGACTCCTCCTGACGGACTTGAGCCTTTGCGGCCTTGTTCCTGGCCTCCAGACGCTCGCAACGCGCCCACCGAGCGCGCAGCTCCTTCTCCAGCTGCTGGAGCTCCCGCCTGCAGAATTCTTTCCTCCGCAGGGCTTCGACCTGGGTCTCCTGTGGGAACCCCATCAGGTCGCCCCTCCTGGTGTCGGGAGTAGCGGGCACTACTCACTAGCGGGCATGCTAGACTCTGCTCGGTACTAGTCCGAGCATCACGCTACTCGGGATGTTCGGCGAGCACCGAGCATTTCCGGGTTACTCGGGCGGGAGCTCTGGTCTCCGTCCTGCATGTTTGGCGCTCTTTACAGAGCCAATGAACATGCAGGGATTGCCAGCCAGTCACTGTAATGCCGCAGCCATGTTTGTGGGCATTACAGTGATTGGCTGGCCGCACAGCGTCACCTCGAGTATTTAAAACCGGGCGCCGCCATCTTGGACACAGATGCTCCGGATCAGACAGTGTAGAGACAGCGCTGCTGAGCTAGGGAGAGTTTTTTGCTGCAAAATAGTTATTGTAGGGTCTGTAAAGGCTGCCAGAACAAACAGTCCTTCTCAGGACTAATATCCATCCCAGATATCAGGCAGGCTATATAGGAGACGCAGTGGTTATACCATCAAACGCTGCATTACAGTCCTGTGTGCTCCTGTTTCTGAAATTGCTAGACTTAGCTGCAGGTCTCGGGGGCCCAGTAAAAATCCCTTTTTTTCATCGAAATCCTCTTTTTTTTTTTCCCTCCTACACACTGTACAAATACCCGTCTTATTAACCTATTGGTGTCCCCTCCCCCCCCCAAAAAAAGTGTCTCTGATTTTGCAGAAACAAATATATCTGTTGAAAAGAGTCTGGTATAGGCCACAGAAACAGAAGTGTGGTTTTGCAGTTCAACGGGTAAAATCTGTGTAGTATCCAGTTTTGGGCCTTTCTATATCTAAAAAAAACAAACAGTCGGGTGTAGGCCAGAGAAATAGAACTGTGGTTTTCCTCTTCCACGGTTCTAATCTACTTTTTATTACACTCGCACTATCAATGGAAAAAGGGTTAGCTATTTTACTTCCTTTACAATGGGCAAAGCGTGTGGCAAAGGACGTGGAACTGGACGTTCTGGTGATGGTGCGTGCAGAGGACGGGGCCGTGGCCAAGGTGAAAATGTGCCACAACCAACAGCCACATCTTCTCGCTCCCACTTCTTGATCGAATTACTAGGGAAGCACAGAACAACACCAGTATTGCGAACTGATCAGTGTGAACAGGTTATTAATTGGATAGCAGATAATACTTCCAGTTACCTGGGCACCACCACCTCCGCTCTGTCTTCCACACGGTCAACTCTTAGTAGCCGTGAATCTCGACCGCATACTCCTCTTCACCCTGATGCTCCTTCCTCCCACCATGCCGAGTGTAGTCAGACAGCAATTGATCCCACACTTGGACACTCTGAAGAGCTGTTCACTGGTCCATTTCCATATTTGTGCCCCTCGCCTGATACGCTTGTGGTGGAAGAGGAGATCCCATGTAGCGATGCCCAAATATTTGAACAGCCACGGCCACAGGAAGTCGACGCTGTCAATTTGTCACAAGAGGTGGACGATGACTAGACACAATTGCCAGGAAGTGAGGAGGAGCATCGTGGTGCGCAAGTGGAAGAGGGGAGGTGGTGGATGATCTAGTAACTGACCCAACGTGGCAGGAGGACATGCAGAGTGAGGCCAGCAGCACACAGGGGGAGGGAGGCAGAGTACCCCAACAGGCAGGAAGAAGCAGTGTGGTGGCCGCAGACAGAAGGCAGGCAACCGTTTCCCGTAACACCAACACGAGGGACGTTGCCAGTACAAGCGGTAGGTCTTCCAGAGTCTGGAATTTTTTTAAAGACTCTGCTGATAACCCCAAAAAGGCCATTTGTACCACCTGCCATGCCAACATCAGCAGGGGTGACAAAACTACCAGCCTGACCACCACCAGCATGATCAGGCACATGGCAGCAAAGCACCCAACTTTGTGGGACGAACCCCAGGGTCCACGACCAGTGTCAGCGGGTGTCACCACTGCTGCTTCCGCTGTTGTGCGTGCAATAGAACCCCCTGTTGTGTGTGCAAGGCAATCCCCTGTCCATACTGCATGTAAAGATTCCCCCTCCTCTCAGTCTTCACTTGTTATGCCAGTTTCTCAAGAAACAGAATCCACGTCCACGTTCCACCACAGCGTTCAATTGTCCATATCCCAGACCTTTGAACGAAAGCGGAAATTCGCAGCTAACGCCCGACAGGCCACAGTCCTAAATTCGCACATTTCACGACTGCTTGCGTTGGAAATGCTGCCTTTTAGGCTGGTGGAGACGGAATCCTTCCGCAAGCTTATGGCGGTGGCCGTCCCTCGGTAGGTACTCGGTCCCCAGCCAACACTATTTTGCCTGGTGTGCCATCCCCGCACTACACAAGCACGTGTCCCAAAACATCTGCCGTGCCCTCAACAACGCAGTTACCAGGAGTCCACCTGACAACGGACACGGGAACAAGTGCTTGTGGCCAGGGACGGTACATCTCTCTGACGGCACACTGGGTAAACATAGTGGAAGCCGGGACCCAGTTGGACCTTGGGACGGAACACATCCTCCCCACACCGAGGATTGCTTGCCCTATGTCAGTCAGAGTTGCCCCCACAGTGTACAGCTCCTGCGCATCCTCCTCCTCCTCCTCCTCATGTTCAGCCTCCATCTCAGATATCACCACATCAGTTACAAGCTGGAAGCACTGCAGTACTGCCTCCGCCAAGTGGCAACAGACTGTGCTGAAACTCAGAAGCTTAGGTGATAAACCTCACACTGCTTGTGAGTTGTGGACAGCTGTGAAAGAGCAGGCAGATCTGTGGCTGAGACCGCTGAACCTACATCCAGGCATGGTCATGTGTGACAATGGCCGTAACCTGGTGGCAGCTCTGACGTGAGGCGAGATCACACACGTACCATGCCTGACTCATGTGCTTAACCTCATGGTTCAGCGGTTTCTTAAATCGTACCCCGAGTTGCCAGATCTGCTCGTGAAAGTACGCCGCCTGTCAGCTCATTTTCGCAAGTCGGCTACAGCTTCCGCCGCCCTTGCTGTGTTGCAGCAGCGTTTGCAGCTTCCGGCACACCGACTGGTGTGTGATGTCCCCACATGTTGGAACTCTACCCTCCACATGTTGCAAAGGATTTGTGAGCAGAAGAGTAGTTGTGGAGTACCAGCTGCAACAAGGCCATGAATATTCAGGTCAGACTCCACACATATGACCTCATGAGTGGACCTGGATGTCTGACATATGTACCATCCTGACAAACTTTGAGGAGGCCACTAAGATGGTGAGTGGTGATGACGCCATCATTAGTGTCAGCATCCCACTTGTCTGTCTTTTGCAACGCTCTCTGCAGAGAATTAAAGAGGAGGCATTGCAGCCGAAGTATGATGAGATGGATCAAGAAGCCGTAGTGGGCGATTACACACAGCCCAGCCTCATCTCATCCCAACGTGCATTGGGGGACAGAGGGAGAGGAGGAGGAGGAACAGGAGCTGTTATCATGCGCTGTAGATGGTAGTACCTGTACAAGTGTCATACCGTCGGTTCAGTGTGGGTGGCCTGAGGACAGGGGGGAGGAGGAGAGCATGGTCAGTCGTCATCTTGGTGAGGACACGGAAATCTTGCCCGTTACCAGTCTAGCACGCATGGCTGACTTTGTTGCGCTGCCTTAACAGTGATCCTCGCGTTGTTAAAATGTTGGGTGACAGTCATTACTGGTTGGTGACACTTGTAGACCCCCGCTACAAGGAGAACTTTCACTCTTATTCCTGAGGTGGAGAGGTCTACAAAAATGGGCCAGTACCAGAAGGCCCTTGCTGCAGAACTGTTTAAAAAAAAAATTCCCATCTGAACACTCTAGCGGCAGAGGTCACAGTTCGTTGACCAACCAAAGCGTACAAGCGAGAGAGAGGCAACTCCAATCTAGTAGAGGCAGGGGAACACTGTCAACGTTCTGGGACAGTTTTCTCAGACCCTGAGGCGCGGGGTACTCTCACAAGGAGTGGAAAGTTTCAAAAGATGGTGAGGGAGTACCTTGCCGACCGTACCAGCGTGCTCCCTCTGTGCCTTTTAATTATTGGGTATCCAATCTGGACACTTGGAATGAACTCGCTCTGTACGCCTTGGAGGTCCTGGCCTGCCCTGACGCTAGCGTGTTATCGGAGCGTGTTTAGTGCCGCTGGGGGAATTATAACTGATAAGCGCACTCGCCTGTCAACTGACAAAGCTGACCCTTATCAAAATGAACAAGGGCTAGATTGGGAAAGACTTCTCATCACCACCAAATGACAGCAGAGTAACATAAAGTCAAATCCACGGTGTTATTTCGGGAGGTGTATTCCCATGCACCACTTCACACCCACACATGGGTATACGCTTCCTCATTTCGGCTGTTTTATGTTCTTCTCCTTATCCTCAGCCTCCACCACCACTATACCACCAGGGTGACCGTGGTCCGTGTTGCCATTATTGAAAGTTCCTCCGTCCTTATTTTTGTCAGCTTTTGCTTGGAAGGCATAAGCAAAGACTGTGGGAGACCCACTCCCCAATAATGGGAATAATATTTTTAAGATGCTGTACTGTATGGCTCTTGTAAGGGGCATTAAAAGCATCTTGTTATACCACTCTAACCTCCACGTCTCTTCTGAGGGGCATTAAAAGCGTCTTGTTATACCACTCTGACCTCCACGTCTCTTGTAAGGGGCATTAAAAGCATCTTGTTATACCACTCTGACCTCCACGTCTCTTCTGAGGGGCATTAAAAGTGTCTTGTTATACCACTCTGACCTCCATGTCTCTTGTAAGGGGCATTAAAACCATCTTGTTAAGCTACTGGGACCTCCACGAGCCTTCGAACGGGCTCTGCATTTCCTCCTAATTTTTTGAAGCTTTTGCTTGGAAGGCATAAGCAAATACTATGGGAGACCCACTCTCCAATAATGGGACTTATGTTTGTAATATGCTGTACTGCATGGCTCTTGTAAGGGGCATTGCAAGTTCCTCATAATTTTTGGAAAGCCTTCCATTCACTGCTTAGGCTAACAGTGTACAGGAGACCCAGTTGGTATAAATGGAAAAAACGGTTTAGTTAAGGCCCTCTGACCTCCATATCATTTCCAAGGGGCATTGGAGTGCCTCAAAATTTTTGGTAGGCATTGCACTCACTGTATGCCCTAGAACTGTGTAGCCGAACCGCTCCTTTTGTTACAGAAACATATCCTACAAGACATATGTGGTTGACTGGCCTGATATTGATGTGAATGGTCCCTGTTCCTCCTGCTCCTTCTCCTTTGCCACTACCTAATCCATCATTTATCACCTGAAGCTTTGTTTTAACGGGAGTCATAGAACTGTGATAGTAGCAGAAAAACATCCAGCAATCCTCGGAGGAGGTAGGATATGCGCCAAAACGCTGACTACCTCAGGCCTAGCCGCTACTACATACATGCGCTTGCATTTCAAGAAAACAAAGCAGATGCTAACTTGTATCGTCATCATGGTCCTCACCTTGGCACTCTCAACTCCCCTGATGGAGAAGCCAGGGCCCACCAGAGGAGTCTGGTTCTCTGGTGGTCTCGTCCAATGCTGCCCTAAAGCAGGCCGGGCTAAGAAAAGTGTGTGGGGGGAAGTTGACAGGAGAAATAGGGGCGGCTGGGGACCGTTTATGCAAGCAAGCAGTATGGTATTGCAGCCTGGGGGTGGGTGGGTGGCAGGCTGCATACTTGCGCTTGCATTGCAAGGAATGGGAGAGGTACAATTGAACACTGCCCTGGGACAAGGACTTGAACGGGGATAGTTGCAAGTCTGCAACGACAGGTGCAGGGTGGGAGGCAACTTCGCTTGTACCATGAACAGGGGTTTGGCATGCACACACTACAGCGGAATAGGCTGTCCTTCCCACTATATGCACTGGGGAGGGCACAGGTAATGTTTTGGTATACACGCTTAACCTTATGTATAAGGCACACCGGGACAAATAGGGGCTGCTGGGGACTGAGTTTGAATACCTCACTGCCGAAGCAGCCATGAGGTAGTGGCCAGTTTCGGCCTCCTCCAAACTAAAAGGCCCCATTTCAAGTGCAAGCTAGCAGTATGGTATTGCAGCCTGGGGGTGGGTGGGTGGCAGGCTGCACACTTATGCTTGCATTCCAAGAAAACAAAGCAGATGCTAACTTCTATCATCATCATCATGCTCCTCACCTTGGCACTCTCAACTCCCCTGATGGAGAAGCCAGGGCCCACCAGAGGAGTCTGGTTCTCTGGTGGTGTCGTCCAATGCTGCCCTAAAGCAGGCTGGGCTAAGAAAAGTGTGTGGGGGGAAGTTGACAGGAGAAATAGGGGTGGCTGGGGACCGTTTATGGACACCCGGCTGCCCTCAGGCGGCTGGGGACCGTGTGTGGACACCCGGCTGCGGGGCGGCTGGGGACCGAGTGTGGACACCCGGCTGCCGGGCGGCTGGGAACGGAGTATGGATTCCAGGCCGCCAACGCAGCCACGACGTGGTGGCCAGATTTCGCCTCCACATGCCTAAAAGGCCCAATTTCAAGTGAAAGCAAGCAGTATGGTATTGCAGTCTGGGTGTGGGTGGGTGGCAGGCTGCATACTTGCGCTTGCATTGCAAGGAATGGGGGAGGTACAATTGAACAATACCCTTGGACAAGAACTTGCACGGGGATAGTTGCAAGTCTGCATCTTCTGATGCGGCAAGGAAGATTTCTGATGGGCACACTTTTAGGCAGTGACCTGGGTGTCAGAGATGCTTCCAGGGGTCTTCCCCATGCTGTTCCCATGTCTTTTCAGCACTGTATGTGACTCGCCCCCTGGGCCGTGGGGCACGCGGAACCGGGCAGTAGGGGGACGCTGGGAGTAGTAGTGGCGGCGCGGTCCCGCGGCTCAGGGTGGTCAGACCAATGGTAGTCTGCTATGCACTATGGATAATGTCCGACTACGCCATCCGTGGATTGCGGTTATTAGGAACCGCCGCTGCAAGGCAGTCCGCTGGGGGCCGATGTATGCAGCTGGGATGGTGTGACTCCCCACGGGAAGAGTGCAGCCCCAGGGCAGTGTAGTGGATGGTGGGAGTGATAGTGGTGATAGTCCCAGTACCGGTAGTGCTGGAGGAGCGAAAGAGTACACAGACAACGTACTGCAGTCCAATGTCTTTTACTCACAGTTCAGGTACTCCAGGTCACTTCTGTACAGGTAGTGACCGCCCGAGCCGTGCTGCGTCCACCAGGTGAGGGGCTCAGTCAACTCCCAGGCAGTTCAGGAGTATGGCTCAGGACCCCCTTTTGTCCTTTCTCTGGCCTGCCTCACCAGTGACCCACTTTTGTCCAGCTGCCGCGGAGTTGTGCGGTTAAACGTGGGCCCCGTCCTCCGCTGTCCTATATGGTGCCTTCCTAGCAGGTTTGATGAGGTGTCGCACCAATAAATGATCACGACGACCGGTCTTTGGCTGAGGGTAGTTTCTCCTCCACCAACTTGGGATACGGTACCCTTAATCTGCCTGACCCTTCACCCTGGATTCTCGTGGGTTCTTAGGGTCCCTTCCACCTTCTTGTTCCTGAGCCCTTCTGTTTCTCTGTCTCTTCTTCTCCTTTTCCGTTCCTTCCTGTTCCCACTTCTCCTCCTTCCTCGGCCTCTTCTCTAGGATCACTTCTCCTTCTCCTCTCAGGCTCCGGCCTCTCCTCTAGGCCTGCTTCGTGGAACTGGGCCCAGACTGAGCCACAGCTCCCTGTCAGCCCTCTCTGGCTGCACTCCTTCTCTCACTGAACACTGTTCTAAGATGGTGCCCACCTTTTATACCTCCCTCTGACCATGAGCCCAGGTGACCAGCAACCAATGAGCTCCTTCCTACGCTCAGGAACCAACCCCTATCTGCCCCTACAGCACTGGGTGTTCCACCCCCCTCCCCACTCTAGGCAGGGACATAGTCGGTCGTGCCTGCACTTCTGTCTAGTGGGAGCACCGTTGAGCTGTCCCTCGGAAATGGGGTGTGTGCGCTGTATGCAGCTAACTGAGCCCTGGTCCATACTCCATCCTTACCCGGGAGTGGAATATCACACCTCTGGCAGAGGTGCAATACCCCTGTAGCGGCCGAACCCTCGGGGCGCTACATATGCATCTGTCACACAGCACATGGTCAGATAAGGTTGTAAAATGTTAAAATGACATTTCCCAGTGAATGCATTTGTCACGGTTGAAAGCAATACAAAAGTGCAAAAACGCATAAAAAATGCTACTTGTTAACATAGCCCAAGGTGTGGAGGAGTATTTTTTTGGGGGGGTTATTTATTTTACCTTATACACAAGTCTTTACCCTGGAAAGGCAGTTCCTTAACATATTTCACAGGAAAGCAGTTTTTGAATGTTTTATTGTGAGCCCTTAAAAGTGGCTTAATACCTCTGACCACGTTGTTGACAGCAGTGACCTGGGCATCAGAAATGCTTCCTTGGGCGATCCCCTTGCTGTCCCCATGTCATTTGAGCACTGTCACAATCGTTTTGGGCACTTGTTAGGCTTTTAAAAGACGGCCGGGAGTGCCATGCCAAAAATGCTCGGGTCTCCCATAGACTAACATTGGGCTCGTTGCTTGGGTCGAGCACCCAAGTATCACGGCGAGCTCGGCCCGAGCTTCGAGCACCCGAGCATTTTAGTGCTCGATCAACACTAGCGGGCACGGCTGCTGGTCCTCAAACCGGGCGGACCAATCGAAGACCGGCGCGCCGTACACCCACTCAGGTGCCGGAGGTGGAGGCTCCGGGAGGGAACCCAGCAGAAGGTTCCTAACTTCAGTGCCCGGGGGTGGAGGTTCCGGGCTGAGCAGCTTCTCCAGGGAGGGCATGGCGGGGTACGGAGAGTGCTGGTGTAGGAGGCCCAGGAGCAGGTCGGCGCTTGCAGCGCCTGGGACAGGGGATTTCTTCCCACCTGCTCGTGTGCTGCACGCGGCCTCCTGGTATTCAGCGGGCTCCGCTGGGTTGCCGCTGCTGGCATCCTGTGCTGCTCTACACCGTGCTGCAAACTTCTCCAACAGCTCGCTCCTCCACTTGGTAACTGCTGCTTGCTGGGCCCGGTCCACTTGTTGGCTCAGCTCCAGAATCTCACTCTGGAGGAACTCCGCGTCCTCCGGGGATAACTTACTGGCTTCTCCCTCCAGGGTGAGGGGGGTCGCTTGCCACGGCAGCAGGCCAGAGGCGGAGGCTTGATCCTGACTTCCGTCCATGTTGTCTGCCGGGTGCGGTCTGTCTAGACTGGTTAAGACCACACCCTGTCTCCATTCCTTCTTTCCTCCTCCTCCTCCTCTTTCGGGGGCGGTCCCATGGCAATCTGCTGTCGGTCACTCCTTGTGACTGCCTCCCTGCCTTGACGGACACATCTATGCGGACAGTTGCAAGGGGCAGGGTATGCTTTTGGTGCCATTCTGGGACCCGGCCCATGATGGGAGGTTCCATACTGTTGTCTTTGGTCACGCACATAATGGCGCCCGTTCTTCTGGGGCGGGCACCACATTCAGTATCATTACACAGTTCTTTAGGCACACTTCACCCGCCGATAACTGGTTGGTCACGTATCCTGTTCGTGACGCCAGAGCTGACGCGCCCCCTGGGCCATGGGGTACTCGGCAGCTGGCCTATGGATGCCGGTATAGGGGATATCACCGTGGCTGGCCCTGTCCGTGACCCAGGGCGGTCAGTAAAGAGGGGAAGATATTGGAGGATCTGGGGAAAGTGTTCATGACTCCACCTGTGGAAGGCAGCCAAAGGGAGCTGCCGCTGCGGAGCCGTCCTCTGGAGCTGGTGGCAGCAGGGATGGTGTGGCTCTCCACAGGTAGAGCTTGCTCCAGGGCAGTGTAAGGTGGTGAAAGATGCGCTGGGCGTTGTAGTGCAGGGAGGGAAAGATGGCGCAGATAAAGAATGGACGGAGGCAGTGCGGTGCAGTCATCTGAGTCTTTATTCACAGTTCTTATGACAGTTCCATTGGTGCACTGTACAGTTGTCGGGCCTCCCACGTCGCGCTGCGTTCACCAGGCAGGGGTTCAACACTTCGTCAGGTAGATTAGGAGCACCTGACAGAACTCCACTTTCTGTGTTACTAGCTAGACCGTCTTCACGCTGGGTCTTTCTCCCTCCTGCCCTGCGCTTCCCACTCTCAATCCCGTTCGGGTGCTCTGAAGCCCCTCCTGTACGTTGGAGTTCCCGGACCTGCTTGTCCCTCACAGGGATTAGAATGAGGCTTCGGCAACTGACTATATAAGCCAGAAGCCTCCCAGCCAAGACCTGGAGTTACACGGCTGGACCAGGGGTCCGTCCCCTTCCTGCGGCCTACGATCCCTGTCTTCTGACAGATGCGGGGCATACAGGTGCCGTCCTGCACTCGCCGTACACCCTAGGATCCCTTCCTTAGATCGGAGGCTACTCCTCTGCTCCCCTCCTGGGCCTCTAGCACTGGGCCCTGCTTGTGGAGCAGAGCTCCTAAAGAGACTCTGATCCCTGACTGTTCTCCACTGACTCCTCTACCAAACTCTCCTGCCACCCTAAAATGGCTCCCCTTTATATACCTACTACTATAGTGCTCCCTTAAACTACTTCCTCCACCCACACCCACTACTGGTTCCCCCTACCTCTGGGTTCCCCCTACTCCAGCCAGGAACAGGGCTCAGCAGTTGCGCTCATGCATGTTGCCCCTCCAGCCGGCCTGGAGCAGTGTAGTGTTGAATGCGGGTGTTGGGGTTCTGGGCAGCACTCCCTCCTTACCTGAGAGAAGGAGACACCACACTCTGGGTGAGGTGCAGTACCTCTGTAGTCACTGAACCCTCAGGGGCGCCACAATTACAAGTCACATTGTTTTCTGTTGGATTAAAGTGGGCTAATATCTGGCTAATCTAGCTGTGTAATGTGTATGGGGGTCTCCTCGCTGCCCTAACAAATGTTCAGTTCAAATATCCGCTCCTTGTTCTCTAGGCACAAATTGCTTAGGGGCAGCAGATTACCCTCCTCCCCACAGAACACATGAGAGCTCATCTGTATGTTGGGAGAGATGGCTGCTAGCCAAACAGTGTATGGCAGGCCACAAGGACTTGGCTGACTCCTTTTCAGTAGAGATGAGCGGTGTTCGACTCGAACTGTTCGCCAATCTCAACTTCGAGCTGTTTTGGGCGGTGTTCGAGCCGTTCGGCGAACACGAACAATTTGAAAATAATTCGGCTGTTCGAGGTTATGTTCGATAACTGTTCGTGCACCAAAATCATAACTGAATTTTTTCTCAGTAATGCTGAAAATTAATGTAAATACGCAGTTTGAGTGTACAGTGGGACGGGTGGAGGGGCAGGGGATGGATCTCTGCATAAATAATGAAGATCTCCATTTTTTTTTCTCTTTCCCGCATTTACAGTGGGGAGGTGCAATCTGTCAGCCTATCAGCAGCGCACACACGGAGCGAACTGCTTTTTTCACACAAGCAAGGGCATGTGTCATTGGCAGTGTATGTCACATGTCCTTGCCCTATAAGACCCAGCCATTTTCCCCGTCGCCACCATTTTCTCACTGCTGCAGCTGCGTGTTAGACGGCACCGCTGTTGCTGTGTGCGCTATACTTTGTGTTAATTTCAAGCCAATTTTCGCACAAATCTACAGATAGCTTGGGAGTAGGGAATAGTTGTGATTGCAGTCCTTTTGAGGACTAGGTTACATAATTTCCTACGACTTTTATCAGGCAGGATTGTGCTCTTAAATAGATAGGTTGGGAGTAAAGACTAATTGTAATTGCAGTCCTTTTGAGGGCTAGGTTACATCAGTTCCTATCCCTTTTTGCCAGGCAGGTCTGTACTAGTGCTGTGCAAGTTTTTTTCACAGCATTTGGCTAAATCTAGCAAAGCAAATCCTTTTTGGCCTCTTGCAGTGTGTTAGTCAGTGGAGTAGCCTATCTGTGTTGCAAGCTACACCACCTGTGTATAGAATGCAAATTTTTTTACTGCACCTAGTGAAGTAAAACCTTTTGGGCATAGCATCATTCTATTAGTCCATCTATACTTACCTACACCAGGTTGCAAATTCAAAATAATTTTTATCTGCATCTAGCTCTGAAAAAATATTTTGGCTTGTAGCAGTGTGTGGGACTTGTTCTATTAGTCCATCTATACTAACCTCCACCAGGTTGCAAATTCAAAATAATTTTTATCTGCATCTAGCCCAGCCAATACTTTTGGGCTAATACCACAGTTTGGCCACTCAGCTCTGCTCGGTTCCCATCCATTGCACAAAAAACAAACAACTCCAGAGTTGTTAAGTGGTTAACCACCAAAATGAGTGGAAAAAGGCCTGCTGCTGGTGGAAAGGGTAATAGGCATGTTGGGAAGGGAAAGAAAGGTTGTATCCATGGGGTAGGTGTTAAAGCAACAGTAACATCTGCTGAAGAAAGACCATCTTCCAGCCAAACTAAGATGTCTACTTCTTTTAGCGGACAATGTGAGAAGATCCCTTTCTTACGGCCATGCCAATCGCTACAAATTCCAGATGAGGCACAAAAACAGCATGTGCTTCAACGGATATCAAGTGCTCCTTTAAGTGGGCTCTCCTCCACCTCAACTTCAACATCACAAATACTCCAGTCCTCAGAGGTGTCACCCCAATCGCACTTGCTTCCTCACAGCTCCCAAGTCTCCAGCTGCCCGTCTTAGTATGGGGTAACACAGATGGTGGAGTCTGCAGAGCTGTTTACTCATACTATAGCCTGGGAATTAGAGGTCGGCTCCAGAACTTCTGTGAATCCAGACGAGGAAATGATCTGCACTGATGCCCAGGATCTTTGAGTCGGATCCAGGACCAGAGGCAGAAGGTTCTGACCATAATGTAGACCCTCGTTCCCTAACTGTAACTCCTGTTGGTGGAGACAATGAGGAAGACGATGATGAGACTCAAATACCTGATTGGAGCGACAACTTTAGTTTTTTGTCAGGGCAGGAAGAGGTTGGCTCGGAGGACGACGGGTGTGATAACACACAGGGTGATGATGATGAGGTTGGAGATCCCACTTACTGTCAACCCACAGTTAGCCAGTCGATGAGGTCAGCAGAGGAGGTGGAGGAGGATGCTAGTGACGACGAGGTCAGGTTGCGCCTTCCTGGACAGACGTAGTACTGGAAGCACGTCAACAACTGCATCCTCAAACACAACTCTGCCTCTGACCACAAGTCGTGGTGGCTCTTCAGGTCGCATGGGTGCTAAGCCTTGCATAGCCTGGGCATTTTTTCAGATCGATAAGGATGACCCAACTTGTGTTATCTGTAACATTTGTCAGCAAAAGCTAAGTAGAGGCCAAAAAATACATAGTTTGAGCACTTCATGCATGAACCGGCACATGGATATGAAGCATAAATTGCAGTGGGAAGCTCACTGTGCTACAATGCGGCCTAGCCGGCCGGGCCAACCGCCGTCTGCCACATCTTGTGCATCCGCGGCCTCTTCATCCTCTGTGACTGGGGGGACAGCAGTCACACCTGTTTTGGGACGCAGACCTGCCACCTCTTTACCTGCAACAGCCAGCGTGATTGGCAGGTCATCATTTTCTTTGGAGGTGGAAACACCAGCTGGTGTTCAGCGCTGTCCGACATCGATAGCACCACCTTTGGATCAAGGCAACCTAACATGTCCGCCTGCATCTTCCTCACGGACCGGCAGTTTGCCGGGGACACCCTTCTCAACCTCGTCTAAGCACAACAGCCAGCCCTCGGTCCCTCAGATGTGGACAAGTAAAAGACCATTTCCTCCTAGCCATGAGAAAGCTAAGAGGTTGAATTTCACCATCTGCAAGCTTTTGGCTACAGAAATGCTGCCTTTCCGCCTGGTGGACACAGAGGATTTTCGAGACCTTATGTCTGTCGCAGTGACCCAGTACCAGATGCCCAGTCGGCACTACTTCTCAAAGAAAGGTGTGCCTGCGCTCCTCCACCAGCATGTCGCACACAACCTCACCGCTTCTTTGAGAAACTGTGTGTGTGACAGGGTGCATTTCACCATAGACACTTGGACGAGTAGGCATGGACAGGGGCGTTACATGTCGCTGACTGGGCTCTGGGTAACTATGGTGACAGCAGTACAAGGGGCTGCTGTCCAAGTCTTGCCGTCCCCATGAGTTGTGCGTCAATCCTCTTTATCTCGAAGTTCCTCCACTGCTTCTGCCTCCTCAACCTCCTCTCGGTCCTCCACCTGCACCCAAAGCCTGTCTGGTCATTCCACAAGCTTTCTAACTGCGCAGAAGGGATCCTGCACACCTCCTTACTATGCTGGCAGCAGGGCTCAACGTCATCAGGCGGTTTTTACTTTGAAATGTCTGGGAAATGTGAGTCACACAGCTGAGGAGTTGTGGTCAGCTCTGGAGAACCAATTTCATGAATGGTTGTCTCCACTGGACCTGAAACCAGGGAAAGTCGTGTGCGACAATGCTGCAAACCTGGGTGCGGCCCTTTGCCGAGGCAATGTCACACGCGTGCCTTGTATGGCTCACATGTTGAACCTGGTTGTCGAGCAACTTTTAGCCCACTATCCCGGACTAGATGGCCTTCTGCAGAGGGCACGGTCGCTGTGTGCTCACTTCCGCCATTCGCATCCCGCAGCTCAGCGACTTACATCTCTACAGAAGTCGTTGGGCCTGCCACTTCACCGGCTAAAATGCGATGTGCCTACCTGGTGGAATTCAACTCTGCACATGTTGCAGCGACTGTGGCAGCACCGACAAGCCCTGGTGCAATACGTTCTGACGTATAGCCTGGGCCAACGAGATCCAGAGGTGGGGCAAATCACGCTGGAGGAGTGGTCTCAGATCAGGGACCTATGCACCCTTCTGCACAGTTTTGAAATGGCGAAGAAGATGTTTATTGCTGACGATGCCATTATCAGCATGACTATTCAGGTGATTTACATGCTGGAGCACATGTTAAACAGAATTCGGAGTCAGGTGGTGGCAGAAGAGGAGGTGGAGGAAGTAGAGGAGGAGGAGTTGCATGAGGAAGGGCTAACATCTGCAAGGTCCAGATGGTCGGCAGCACCAAGGCGGCAGGCATGTGAGGGTGGGCGAGATGGTTTTACCAGGGCGCATGGTAGCAGCCAAACTAGTGAGGAAGGTGCAGGAGTGGAGGACGAACTGATGGAAGACTCATCAGATGAGGGAGACCTTGATCACATTTCTGTTGTGCGAGGTTGGGGGGAGAGGGCAGAGGAAGGAAGCATGATTGTTACCTCGCCACCAACACAACAGGGACTTGGTGCTCCTGGATGCGCAAGACACATGAGTGCCTTCTTGCTGCACTACCTGCAACATGACCCTCGAATTGTGAGAATTAGAAATAATCCTGACTACTGGGTTGCCACACTCTTAGATCCCCGGTACAAAAGTAAATTTGCAGAAATTATTCCTGCCATAGAAAGAGATGCACGCATGCTGGAGTATCAGCAGAGACTGTTTCAGAATCTTACATGTGCTTTTCCACAAAACACTAGTGGTGCACGTAGTGAGTCTCACAGTTCCAACTTGCCAACCGTGGGACCGTCGAGTGTTCAGCACTCAAAACTGTAACGGGTCTGGGAGGCGGAACCTCTGGGCTACTATACAAGGGAGCGGTCCTTGTAAGGGAGCGGGTGGCGACCAGGCAGGCAGTCACAGCAGGTGACCAGGACAGTCTCTGGGTGTACGGGCAGGAGGTCACGGCAAGTGATCAGGGCAGTCTCTGGAAGAACGGGCTGGAGGTCACGGCAAGTGACCGGGGCAGTCTCTGGAAGAACGGGCTGGAGGTCACGGCAAGTGACCGGGGCAGTCTCTAGGTAAGGGGTAGGTACGACCTGTGATGGCTGAACCTCCAGGTAGGCTAGCAAGGCAGATGGAGGATGTGTGCTCCCAGGTGAGCAATCGAGAGTCTCTGGAATAGCAGGTGGTCACAGCACGTGACGGCGGAGCCTCCAGGTAGGCAAGCAGGCAGGTAGCGGAGAAGCGCTCCTAGGTGAGCGGGCAAGAGTCTGGAATAGCTGGTGGTCACAGCACGTGACAGCGGAGCCTCCGGGCAGGCAAGCAGGCAGGTAGCGGAGAAGCGCTCCCAGGTGAGCGGGCAAGCTGGTCCATAGACAGACTGACCGGAGTTGTAAGGCAGACCGTCGGACCTCAGGCAAGCAGGCAGGTAGCTGATGTGCGCTCCCAGGTGAGCGGGCAAGTTGGTCCATAGACAGACTGACCGGAGTTGTAAGGCAGACCGTCGGACCTCAGGCAGGCAGGCAGGTAACAGGAAATCAGGCAGGATTAGGACAGCAAGCTGGCAGGAATCTGGCAGGTAACTGGCAACGGGACCTGAGGGCTGAAGCAGAGTAGAACGGTGCAACAATATTGCTCGGGCACCTCCATTTTGGAGGAGGTGCCTTATATATGGTAAAGTCCTCCGGCCATTGGCCGGGGACTCCTTAGGACGGCGCGCGCGGCCCCTTTAAGAGGGAGGGAGGGCGCGCGCCCTAAGCACAGTGGCCAGGAAGGAGCGCGCGCTGCCAGCAGAGCGGGAGAGGGACGCCGGGCACGGAGCAGAGCGGTGAGGGGAACAGCGTCCCTGCCTAGCAGAGGGCAGGGACGCCGGCACTACAGTACCCCCCCCCCCTTTAGGCCCCCCCTTTTTTAGGCCAGATAGAAATTTAGCTAGGATGAGAGGGGCATGGATGTTCTCCCGGGGCTCCCACGTTCTCTCCTCAGGACCAAACCCCTTCCAATCTACCAGAAAAAAGGTCTTTCCTCTTACCCTTTTGGTGGCAAGAATGTTCTCTACCTCAAACTCGTCCTCAGCAGAAACCGTAGCAGGAGGCGTACCTGTAGACTTGGAAAAAGAGTTAAGCACCACGGGTTTGAGGAGAGATACATGGAAGGAGTTAGGGATCCGTAAGTTGGCCGGGAGTTTCAATTTATAGGCCACCGGGTTGATCTGACTGATGACCTCCAGAGGACCGATGAACCGAGGCCCTAACTTGTAAGAAGGTATCTTGAGTCGGACATATTTAGATGAGAGCCAGACTTTATCTCCTGGACGAAATTGTGGAGGATCCAGGCGTTTTTTGTCAGCGTGTCTTTTCATACGCTCGGATGACAGAAGGAGTGCGGACCGGGTACTCTCCCATATGGAGGAAAATTTGCTAACGAGAGATTCCGCAGCCGGGTTGTCCACAGAGGTGGAGACAGGAAAAGGAATCCGAGGATGCTGACCAAAGACCACAAAAAACGGGGATTTGGAGGAGGATTCGCTCTCGTGATTATTATAAGAGAACTCTGCCCATGGTAGGAGATCCACCCAGTCAGAATGGTGGGCATTAACGAAGTGCCGGAGGTAACTGGTCAGGTTCTGATTGATCCGCTCCACTTGACCATTGGACTGTGGGTGGTAAGCGGAAGAGAAGTCCAGGGTGACGTCTAGTAGTTTACAAGTGGCTCTCCAGAAACGTGAGGTGAACTGTACCCCACGATCCGACACGATGTGGAGGGGCAGGCCATGAAGACGGAAGATGTGGCGGATAAAGTCTTTAGCCAGCTCGGGTGCAGACGGAAGGCCTGGCAGGGGAATAAAGTGAGCCATCTTGGAAAAGCGGTCAGCGACCACCCAAATGACCGTACAACCGGCAGAGACGGGGAGATCAGTTATAAAGTCCATTGCTATATGCTGCCAGGGGGCAGCAGGTACAGGAAGCGGAAGGAGGCGTCCGGCTGGCAGATGTCTCGGGACTTTGTTGCGGGCGCAGGACACACAGGCAGAAACAAAGTCTATTATGTCCTTGTGCAGGGTAGGCCACCAATAGTGCCGGGCAATAAGCTGGAGGGTCTTTTTCTGACCGGCGTGGCCAGCTAGTTTAGACGAATGGCCCCAGTGTAGGATCTTCTCCCGATCAGGTACTGAAACAAACGTCTTACGGGGAGGGAGACGATTTAGACTCACGGGAGCCACCTGCATTACTCTGGCGGGATCGATGATATGTTTAGGTTCTTCCTCGAGATCGGACACCAGAAAGGATCGAGACAAGGCGTCCGCCTTGACGTTTTTGTCAGCCGGGCGAAAATGAAGAACAAAATCAAAGCGAGCAAAAAACAAGGACCACCGGGCTTGGCGCGGGTTAAGTCTCTGTGCATGCTGGAGGTAAGCCAAGTTCTTGTGGTCAGTGTAAATTATTACCGGATGAAGAGCCCCCTCGAGTAGGTAACGCCACTCCTCCAACGCCAGCTTGATGGCCAATAACTCTCGGTCTCCTATGGAATAGTTGCGCTCAGAAGAGGAGAAGAGTTTGGAGAAGAAGCCACAAGTTACCATTCTCCCGGAAGATGATTTTTGAATAAGTACCGCTCCGGCTCCAGAGGAGGAGGCGTCAACTTCCAGGAAGAACTGCTTGTTGCCGTCCGGGCGATGCAGCACCGGGGCGGAAGAGAAGGTCTGTTTTAGGGAAAGAAAGGCCTCCTCTGCTTCAGGCGGCCACTCTTTGGGATTAGTACCCTTACGGGTGAGCGCGGAAATTGGGGCAGTCCGGAAGAGAAGTGCGGGATGAAGAGGCGGTAATAGTTGGCGAAGCCCAGGAACCGTTGAATAGCCTTCAACCCCTCTGGTCGGGGCCATTTCTCGATGGCAGACAGTTTCTCAGGATCCATTTGTAGGCCGGTCTGAGAGATAATGTAGCCCAGAAACGGAAGCGAGGTCTGCTCAAAGAGGCACTTCTCATATTTAGCGTAGAGATGGTTCTGCCTGAGCCTGAGCAGGACCTGACTAACATCCCTCCGGTGAGTCTGGAGATCCGGAGAAAAGACCAAGATGTCGTCCAGGTACACCACTACGCAGGAGTAGAGAAGGTCACGGAAGATGTCATTGACCAACTCTTGAAAGACGGCAGGAGCGTTACAGAGGCCAAAGGGCATTACCAGATATTCATAGTGGCCGTCCCGGGTGTTGAATGCCGTCTTCCATTCATCCCCCTGACTGATACGAACCAGGTTGTACGCCCCACGGAGGTCCAGTTTGGTGAAGATTCTAGCCCCCCTCAGACGATCAAATAACTCCGGAATGAGCGGAAGGGGGTACTTATTCTTCACCGTGATCTGGTTAAGGCCTCTATAGTCTATACAGGGACGGAGAGAGCCGTCCTTCTTTTTGACGAAAAAGAAGCCTGCTCCCGCCGGGGAGGTAGATTTCCGGATGAATCCCCTGGCCAGATTCTCCTCAATATATTCGGACATCGACCGGGTCTCAGCAGCGGATAATGGATAAATACGCCCACGGGGAGGAGAAGTACCAGGTAACAGGTCGATAGGGCAGTCGTATGGTCTATGAGGGGGTAGTGTCTCTGCCTCCTTTTTATTAAAGACATCAGCATAAGACCAATAAGGAATCGGAAGTCCAGGTAGATTAGCTGGGGTAGGAGAAGGACGGACGGGATGAACGGGAACCAGACAGGTCTTATGGCAGCCCTGTCCCCAGCGAAGGACTTCTCCGGTCTGCCAGTCAAGAACGGGTGCATGTTTCTGGAGCCAAGGTAGGCCTAGCAAGAGGGCGTGAGAGAGTCCAGGCAGAACATGGAAGGAGATACTTTCAGAATGCAGCATTCCCACCTGCAGAGTAATGGATTCGGTGATGAGTTGGATGGGGCATGGTAAGAGCCCCCCATCCACGGCAGCAACAGACAAGGGTACAGCCAGAGGTTTGGTGGGGATGCGGTATTTCTCTACCAGGGACTGTGAAATAAGATTCCCGGCTGCTCCAGAGTCCAGTTGGGCTAGTTCGAAATAACGTTTCTCCCCGTAGACGATTGAAACTGACAACAGCAGGGATGGAGAGGATTTATTCTTGTCTAGGTGGACCTCTCTGAGCGAACCTAGACACAGGCGTTTCCCGACCTCTCCGGGCAGGCACGGATCCGGTGCTCCTTACTGCCACAGTAGAAGCAGGTCCCCTCGGCACGGCGTAAGTCCTGACTGGTCTTGACCATCTTGGTCTGGTCGACCTGCATAGGCTCAGGAGGGTGTACCTGGTTAGAGACAGAAGGAGTGACGGGTTTCTGAAAAGTAGGAGCTAGACGTGGTAACCTCCTCTCACGGGTGACCTCTCTGGCACGCTCCTGGAACCGTAGGTCAATCCGGGTGGCAAGAGTTATTAAGTCATCGAGAGTGGTAGGAATGTCCCGACCGGCAAGTTCATCTTTAATACGGCCGGACAGACCCTCCCAGAAGACGGAAACCAGAGCGTCGTTATCCCAGGCCAGCTCCGAGGCAAGGGTACGGAACCGTATGGCATATTGGCCCACGGTGAGACTTTCCTGACGGAGGCGTAGCAACGATGATGCGGATGAGGTCTTCCGTCCGGGTTCGTCGAAGACTTTCCGGAAAGCCGTGAGAAAAGCAGGCAAGTTGGACACCAGGGGGTCTCCTCTCTCCCATAGAGGATTTAGCCAGGCCAGGGCCTCCCCGGTGAGATGGGACATGATGAATGCAATTTTGGCTCGGTCGGAGTTAAACTGGTGGGACAATAGTTCAAAGTGCAGGGTGCACTGATTTATGAAGCCCCGAGCCTGGGCTGAGTCGCCTCCGAAGCGAGGAGGTGCAGAAAGCCGAGGTCCGGGGTAGGATATCATGGTGTTAGTGGACAGCGGAGCTGCCGGATTGCGAGACATGGCACTGGCGGAGGTTGTTGGTGGAGCAGTCAGTGTCCAGGCGAGTATTGACATTCCGCAGGTGACCCAGGATGGACTCCTGTTGGGACCTTTGACGGGACAGTTCATGACACAGGTCCGAGAGCGAGGGAGCTTGGGTGCCACCGGGTTCCATGGCCCGAGCAAACTGTAACGGGTCTGGGAGGCGGAACCTCTGGGCTACTATACAAGGGAGCGGTCCTTGTAAGGGAGCGGGTGGCGACCAGGCAGGCAGTCACAGCAGGTGACCGGGACAGTCTCTGGAAGAACGGGCTGGAGGTCACGGCAAGTGACCGGGGCAGTCTCTGGAAGAACGGGCTGGAGGTCACGGCAAGTGACCGGGGCAGTCTCTAGGTAAGGGGTAGGTACGACCTGTGATGGCAGAACCTCCAGGTAGGCTAGCAAGGCAGATGGAGGATGTGTGCTCCCAGGTGAGCAAGCGAGAGTCTCTGGAATAGCAGGTGGTCACAGCACGTGACGGCGGAGCCTCCAGGTAGGCAAGCAGGCAGGTAGCGGAGAAGCGCTCCCAGGTGAGCGGGCAAGAGTCTGGAATAGCTGGTGGTCACAGCACGTGACAGCGGAGCCTCCGGGCAGGCAAGCAGGCAGGTAGCGGAGAAGCGCTCCCAGGTGAGCGGGCAAGCTGGTCCATAGACAGACTGACCGGAGTTGTAAGGCAGACCGTCGGACCTCAGGCAAGCAGGCAGGTAGCTGATGTGCGCTCCCAGGTGAGCGGGCAAGTTGGTCCTTAGACAGACTGACCGGAGTTGTAAGGCAGACCGTCGGACCTCAGGCAGGCAGGCAGGTAACAGGAAATCAGGCAGGATTAGGACAGCAAGCTGGCAGGAATCTGGCAGGTAACTGGCAACGGGACCTGAGGGCTGAAGCAGAGTAGAACGGTGCAACAATATTGCTCGGGCACCTCCATTTTGGAGGAGGTGCCTTATATATGGTAAAGTCCTCCGGCCATTGGCCGGGGACTCCTTAGGATGGCGCGCGCGGCCCCTTAGGGAGGGAGGGCGCGCGCGCGCGCGCCCTAAGCACAGTGGCCGGGAAGGAGCGCGCGCTGCCAGCAGAGCGGGAGAGGGACGCCGGGCACGGAGCAGAGCGGTGAGGGGAACAGCGTCCCTGCCTAGCAGAGGGCAGGGACGCCGGCACTACAAAAACTTAACATAAACACAGTATCTGCTGGTAACATCAATTTTGCGGAATCATTTCACCACTTTTTTAGCCCATCCTTTGCAAGGCCACAGGAGACAAGAAGTCTGACATAGTCAACGCCTAGAGACGATGGTACAGGAGTATCTCCAAGTAAACATTGAAGCCATGACTGTGTCACTGGACCCTTGCTCTTTTTGGGCTTCCAATCTGGATAAATAGCCGGAGCTTGCCACTTACGCCTTGGAGATCTTGTCATGCCCCGCAGCCAGCGTTCTGTCTGAACGTGTGTTCAGCGCTGCTGGTGGTGTGCTGACAGATAAGCGCACGGGGCTCTCCACTGATAATGTAGACAGACTCACGTTCATAAAGATGAACAAATCATGGATCCGAAACGACTTTTCTACCCCTGTGTCATGCTGGGGAGAGTAAAAGCTTGATGATTTGTTAAAATCACCTCACCAACCGTTATAAGCTTTCAAATTACTAATCATGTTTATCTGTATCTTGGCTGGAAAATAATTTGGGCCTTGTAGCTGTGTGCAGTACTGATTCTATTAGACCATCTATACTAAGCTCCACCAGCTTTCAAATTAATAATAATTTTTTGCTGCATCTAGCCCGGAAAATAATTTTGGGGCTCCGAGATGCGCAAGACACATGAGTGCCTTCTTGCTGCACTACCTGCAACATGACCCTCAGATTGTCAGAATTCGAAATAATCCTGACTACTGGGTTGCCACACTCTTAGATCCCCCACACTCTACGATCAACCTTTTCTTTTTAATAAAGAGCAAAAAAATGGTCATTTTTGAAATTATAAGCATTAGCCGGTTATTACAAACTGTAATCAAACAGTTTTCAGCTCAAAACTTTATTCTAGGTGATGTTACATTTGCACATAGGACCCCTTGTTCGAAAGGAGCTTCTGAACTCTCTCGTCCATTGAATTTGTCAGGTTTTGGATGGTTTCTGCTTCAATTGTTTTGCATGAGGACAGAATACCCTCCCAGAGCTGTTGCTTAGATGTGAACTGCCTCCCGCCATCATAGACACTCCTTTTGATGATGCTCCAGAGGTTCTCAATGGGGTTGAGGTCAGGGGAGCATGGGGGTCACACCATAAGTTTGTCCCCTTTTATGCCCATATCAGCCAGAGATGCAGATGTGTTATGTGCAGCATGAGACGGTGCATTATCATGCATGAAAATGATCTTGCTGCGGAATACACGGTTCTTCTTCTTGAACCATGGCAGGAAGTGCTGTTTGAGAAACTCCACATACATTATGGAGTTCATATTTACCCCTTCAGGGATCCTAAAGGGGCCGACAATCTCTCTCCCCATGATTCCAGCCCAAAACATTACTCCACCTCCTCCTTGTTGGCGCCGTAGCCGTGTTTGCATGGGGTGTCCATCAACCAGCCATCCTCCACTCCATCCATCTGGACCATCGAGCGTTGCACGGCACTCATCGGTGAACAAAACAGTTTTGAAGTCCGTCTTCATGTATTGTTTGGCCCACTGCAGCCCTTTCTGCTTGTGTACATTAGATAGAGGAGGTCGACAGGATAACTTACGCACAGCTGCAAACCTCTGAAGGACCCTGCATCTTGTTCGGGGGACGTTGGAGGCACCAGCAGCTTCAAAAACTTGTCTGCTGCTATGACAAGGCTTTTTTGCCGCTGCTCTTTTAACCTGACGTAATTGCCTGTAGGAAAGAGTCCTCAATTTTCCCTTATCAGCATGCACACATGTGTACTGTGAATCAGCTACATACTTCTTGATTATGCGATGGATCAGGATGAAGTGTCTTAGCAATGTTGATTGTAGTCATGCCTTGACCTAAACACTCCACAATTTGTTGCTTCTCAGCAGCCGACACATCCTTTTTCTTTCCCATTTTGGCAGAAAATGTAGGCTGCTTAATAATGTGGGACAGCCTTCTTAAGAAGTCTTGCCTTTCATTGGACACCCCTGCCAAACTAATTAGCACAGGTGTCTGCAATTGCTTACAGTGATATAAAGAGCCCTGACACACATCACCATCAATGAGTTTAACTGACAAACAAACAAATTCTTCCCTTATCACTCCTAAACACTTTTTGCATAATAATTTGGAACACAGTGTACATGTGCTTTTCCACAAAACACCAGTGGTTCACGTAGTGAATCTTACAGTTCTAACTTGCCAACCGTGGTCTGTATGGAGTTGTTCAATAAAGGGCCCAAAATTAAGATAACATAGACGGGAGAGGTCTCTATGAATACGAATTCCTAAGTATTTGATACCCTGTGAGGGACAGGCAAAGGGAAAGTTGGACTGGATGGAATCCTGTATGGATTTGAGGAGGGAGACATCGAGGGCCTCAGACTTCGCTGCATTGATTTTAAAATTTGACCATGTAACAAAGTGATCGATTTCAGCCATAACAGCAGGGATGGATATATGTGATTGAGTGCTATATACTAGGACATCATGAGCAAATGCAGAGCACTTGTACTCTGTGCCTGCCACCTCAATCCACCTGATATTGGGGTTATGGCGAATTGATGAGAGCAGGTGCTCCATCACTAGGATGTATAAGAGAGGGGACAGAGGACGTCCCTGCCTTGTCCCATTGGTGATTATGAAAGGTGATGAAAATGTTCCATTCATCTTCAGCCTAGGTGACGTATTGCGATACCGGGCTGTGATTTTGCCTATGAAAGGGTCCCCTAGATCCCTACCCCAAGCTTTTTAAGAGAATAATATATGGCGTGCCAGGAGACTCTATGGAATGCTTTCTCAGCATCCAACGAGAGTATCTAATTACAAATTTTTAACTGTATCTAGCCCAGGAAATACTTTGGACCTAGTAGCAATGTCTGCTAGTCAGCTTATTATCCCAACTGTTAAGCAAGCTGCACCACCTGTAGTTTGGACACTTAATTTTTTCAAAGGAAATGCTTCGGGCCCCCGGGACACTCAGTGAAAAGCATCGGGGAGGCACCCCAAGGCATAGGGGCTGGGACTGGCGGTAGGACGCTTTGCGGTGGACCGCCAAGCTCAATCCTTATAAAAGCTTTTTAACTGTAGCAGCTTTAGTGGACGCTACTGGAGCTGGAATTACGCGGCTGCTGGCATCAGACTTGCCCTCCAATAGATCCTTGTAAAAGGATTTAAAGTGTGCTCATTCAAATTACAGAGACAATTTAAATTAAAAAGCTTAGACCTGCCTCCACCGCAGGGGGGCTCGCTCGAGCCACCAGAGGACAGGCACCAGTATTGGGAGAGGGGGGGCTGGCCGTCAGGTTCCACCGCAGCTCTGGCGCAAACCCCGCGACACGGAGGTCGCACGGGCAGGAACGGACTGGCCGTGTTAGCTTCGCATTTTTGGGGTTTTAGAAGGGCATGACATGCCTATATCTGTGTCTCCCCCTCCTTTTACTCCTCCACCTCTTTTCTTTTCGCATGACTATATGTACTTGTCACTTTTACATGTGTGTGTTGTGTCCTCTGAGCAGTTTGTCAGCTTTTGGACACCTTTTGAAGGTGTTTTCTACGTGTTTCTATGTGTTTTTGTTTGCCTGCCATTGGTTTTAACGGTGTTCGAAGGTGTTCGGCGAACATACAGGTGTTCGACGAACCGAACTCTAACACTACGGGGGTGGCTCAACACTACTTTTCAGATCATATATGGAGAACCTAATGGTAAACCCTGGATAAATGAAGCTTGTGACCTGGTTCCTGTTCCCCACTAGGTTTCTGGCACTTCTGATAAGACAGACGAGCAGCAGTACCCCGACACTGAGAAGTTTGTTCCCTACAATCCTGCAGGTAACTTTTCCACACTTTGCTGTACCTATTGCCTGCCATTAGCCACTGGCCTTTACATTTAATTTTGAGCATCAGAATCAATTCTAATACTTGCATCTGAAGCTGGATGGGGTTAGTGAATTTGTCACCAGGATTTTGCTGCCCCATCTGAGAGCAGGGTGATTTAGGAGCAGAGACCCTGATTACAGTGATGGATCGCTTGGTGCAGTTGAGAGTAAGGCTATGCTCCCATGCTGTGGAAATGAAGCAGAAATTTTCTGCTTCATTTCTGCATGTCCTCTCCCGGATAAACGCATGTGGAATTCCGCACGCGTTTATCATGCTTTTATCGTGCAATTTCCACATGCGGAATTGCCTTGAGTTTTTAATTGTACTGCAAAGGCAATTCCGCTTGCGGAAACGCAAAATGAAT
The DNA here is from genome assembly GCF_046119375.1 of Phyllobates terribilis. Lineage (NCBI taxonomy): Eukaryota > Metazoa > Chordata > Amphibia > Anura > Dendrobatidae > Phyllobates > Phyllobates terribilis. The sequence goes on from NW_027363325.1 coordinate 721,278, forward strand.
GAACATGCTGCGGATTTTTCCCCGCAGCAAAATCGCTGCGGAAAAAAACGCAGCATGGGCATTGAACTTGCGTAATCACATTGGGGGGCGGATAACATAGCGTTAAACAAGCCTTTACGCTGCGGAAATTCTGCAGCATATCCGCTTGAAAAACGCTACGTGGGCACATACCCTAACTGTGTCTGCTGCAGATCTACAAATTCTCTGAATGCTGGGCTCTGTATAACCCCACCCACACCACTGATATGCAGAAAGCTACCAATGCACAGTGTACAGAGCTATTCATCAGTTGTGGGGACAGGGTTGGACTACATGGCAGCAGCTTTACTAGTCCTCTGGTGGCAGTCTCCTGCTGGTGGAGGATCACTTATCAAAACTACATCAGTCAGCCCAGAGAGCAACACGTCGCTGGAATTGGTGATCTTTGTCCCCACGTTGTGCTGTGCTCAGATCAGGTGGCAAGAAACCTGGTGACATTCCCTTTGTCAGGCAAAATGTATTTTTGTCCTAGTTTTAAAAATGTTGAAAGGACAGCCAGAGATGTCTTATATCTCCGCCCCCTGTTCACTTGGAAGGGACCTCCATAGAACTCTACTCTTGCTTCCCCCAAACAAGGAATTTTTATAACCGCCATAAACCTCAGCCCAGGGCAAGCATACTGGTATACACTGGATTTCCCCTCCAAAGCCCTATTGTGTAACTGTACAAACTTTTAATGTCAAGTTTAATAATGCACATGACGGTCACAAACACATGGACCACATTTTTGGGATGCTCGCCTTTTTCCAGTTATGATGGTGTATCTTTCATAACTGGGAAACCACCAGAAACCTAGGAAATGGTTTCTGAGCTTCTGAACGTCATAGAAATATCATATTTGATATCAATCTACGTCAATATTGGTGACGGCAAACTTTCCTTTGGAAGTGCATTGAGGTGAAGGGTGCATTGCTGGAAAAGGGGAAAAAAACAGAACAAAACCTCTTTAAATCTCTTAATTTGCAAGTGTGAACGAGCTGAGTGTGACCAGAGCATAAGTGCGAACGAAAGTAAGTGTGTGACTTATTTTTCAGTGACTTGGATTCAGGAAGTTTGGAAGGGAGGACTTTGGACTGAATTGCTGTCTGCATTTCATTAATTCTTTGCTTTTCTTTTTACTTAACATTCTGTCTATTGCAATCCCCATTAGGAAATGAGCTCCATTATTGACAATGCTATCCAGTGTACATCTTGCCACATGTATGCAATCCTGAACAGCCGGTCGTGGTTGCTTACTGCTGCGTGAGATGTGAGCACGTTGTGCTTTTGGAAGCCCAGATACTGGATCTAAATGAGCAGCTGGCAACACTGAGATCCATTGACAACATGGAAAGGAGTCTGCTGCTCACTGAGCAGCATCTCACTGGGGTAGATGTGGGGGAGGGTGGTAGTCTGGAGCTGCAGGACAGTGAGGCCGTTAGTTGGGTGACAGTTAGAAGGGGGGGTAGAGGGAAGAGTGCAAGGGAGGCTAGTCCTGATCTGGCAAGTTTGCAAAGTTGGCAGATGAGGGGAGTGACGGTACAGGGGTAGCACTGCTGCAGCAAGGCATGTCCCCTGAAAGCCGGAGGAGTGTTTGCTCCAGTAAAGAGGGAAATAGGAGAGTAGGGCAGGCCAGGCAGGTGCTGGTAGTGGGGGACTCAATTATTAGGGGAACAGATAGGGCAATCTGTCACAAAGACAGGGATCATCAAACAGTGTGCTGCCTACCTGGCGCTCAAGTCCGGCACATCGCTGATCGGGTTGACAGATTACTGGGAGGGGCTGGTGAGGACCCAGCGGTCATGGTGCACATTGGCACAAATGACAAAGTTAGAGGTAGGTGGAAGGTCCTTAAAGATGATTTCAGGGAATTAGGCTGCAAGCTGAAAGCAAGGACCTCCAAGGTGGTATTCTCTGAAATACTTCCGGTACCGCGTGCCACGCCAGAGAGGCAATGGGAGATAAATAAGTGGCTCAAGAACTGGTGTAGGAAGGAGGGATTTGGGTTCCTGGAGAACTGGGCCGACTTCTCAGTTGGCTACAGACTCTATACTAGGGACCGGCTGCACCTTAATGGGGAGGGTGCAGCTGTGCTGGGGGAGAAAATGGGTAGAAGGTTGGAGGAGTGTTTAAACTAGGGATTGGGGGGGAGGGTATTCATTTTATAGGTGGGGAAGATAGTGCAGATAGTGACCTGGGCACAAATAAATTGGGGGTGGGGTTAGAACAGCCAATAAAGTAAGAAGGAATAGAGGTACAGAGAGATACATAAAATGCATGTACACTAATGCCAGAAGCCTCACCAACAAAATGGAGGAATTAGAATTAATTTTGTTGGAAAATAATTATGACATGGTAGGAATATCTGATACGTGGCTGGACGAGAGCCATGACTGGGCAGTTAATTTACAGGGCTATAGTCTGTTCAGAAATGACCGTACAAACAAGCGAGGGGGGGTGTGTTTATATGTAAAATCATCCTTAAAACCTGTCTTGTGGGAGGATATATGTGAATCTAATGAAAATGTAGAGTCCCTGTGGGTGGAGATAAGGGGAGGGGGAAAAAATAATAAATTACTGATAGGGGTTGGTCTCCAAAAATAATGGAAGTAGCAGAGAATATCCTCGTAAAGCAAATAGATGAAGCAGCGACTCAAGGAGAAGTCATTATTATGGGAGACTTCAACTACCCTGAAATACATTGGGGGACAGAAACATGTAGTTCAAGCAAAGGTAATAGGTTTTGACAACTATGAGAGACAATTACCTTTCACAACTGGTTCAGGACCCAACAAGAAGGGGGGCACTGCTAGACCTAATATTAACCAATAGGCCAGACCGCATATCAAATATACGAGTTGGGGGTCACTTGGGTAATAGTGATCACAAAATAATACGTTTTCATGTAACCTTTAATAAGATGTGTAGTAGAGGGGTTACAAGGACACTAAACTTCAGGAAGGCTAATTTCCAACGGTTGAGAGATGATCTTAGTGCAATAAACTGGGACGATATCCTGAGATATAAAGCTACACAAAGCAAATGGGAGACGTTTATTAACATCCTGAATAGTACCTGTGCACAATATATACCCTTTGGGAATAAACATGCTAGAAATAGGAGGAAACCACTATGGCTAAATAGAGCTGTAAGGGGCGCAATAAGTGACAAAAAAAGCATTTAGAGAACTAAAGCAAGTAGGTGGTGATGAGGCATTAAATAAATATAGAAAATTAAATAAATTATGTAAAAAGCAAATCAAGGCAGCAAAGATTGAGGCAGAGAGAATCATTGCCAGAGAAAGTAAAAATAACCCCAAAATATTCTTTAACTACATAAATAGTAAAAAACTAAAAAATAATAATGTTGGCCCCCTTTAAAAATAGTCTGGGTGAAATGGTGGATGAGGATAAGGAAAAAGCCAATATGCTAAATGATTTTTTTTCAACCGTATTTACACAAGAAAATCGCATGACAGAAAACATGATTAGTGATAACAAAAATTCTCCATTAAATGTCACTAGCTTAACCCAGCAGGAAGAACGGCGGCGTCTAAAAATCACTAAAGTTGACAAATCCCTGGGCCCAGATGGGATACACCCGCGAGTACTGCAGGAATTAAGTAACGTCATAGATAGACCATTATTTTTAATCTTTAAAGATTCAATAATAACAGGGTCCACAGGACTGGCGTATAGCAAATGTGGTGCCAATATTCAAAAAGGGGACAAAAACTGAACTTGGAAATTATAGGCCAGTAAGCTTAACCTCTACTGTGTGTAAAATCCTGGAGGGTTTCCTAAGAGATGCTATAATAGAGTATCTGAAGAAGAATAACCTCATGACCCAATATCAACATGGGTTTACGAGGGACCGTTCCTGTCAAACTAATCTGATCAGTTTTTATGAGGAGGCAAGTTCGGGACTGGACCAAGGAAATGCAGTGGATGTTGTGTATATGGACTCTTCAAAAGCTTTTGATACGGTTCCACACAAAAGGTTGATACATAAAATGAGAACAATGGGGATAGGGGAAAATATATGTATGTGGGTTAAGAATTGGCTCAGTGATAGGAAACAAAGGGTGGTTATTAATGGAAAACACTCAGACTGGGTCTCAGTTAACAGTGGGGTACCACAGGGGTCAGTATTGGGCCCCCTTCTTTTTAACATTTATTAATGACCTTGTAGGGGGCATACAGAGGAATATTTCAATATTTGCAGATGACACTAAACTCTGCAGGGTAATCAATACAGAGGAGGACAATTTTATATTACAGGAGGATCTATGTAAACTAGAAGCTTGGGCTGATAAATGACAAATGAGCTTTAATGGGGATAAATGTAAGGTAATGCACTTGGGCAGAGGAAATAAAATGTATAATTATATGCTTAATTGTAAAACACTGGGCAAAACTGTAACTGAAAAAGACCTGGGTGTATTGGTGGATGACAAGCTCACGTTTAGTGGCCAGTGTCAGGCAGCTGCTGCAAAGGCAAATAAAATAATGGGATGCATTAAAAGAGGCATAGATGCTCACGAGGAGAACATAATTTTACCTCTATACAAGTCACTAGTGCGACCACACTTAGAATACTGTGTACAGTTCTGGTCTCCGGTGTATAAGAAAGACATAGCTGAACTAGAGCGGGTGCAGAGAAGAGCGACCAAGGTTATTAGAGGACTGGGGGGTCTGCAATACCAAGACAGGTTATTACACTTGGGGTTATTTACTGTGGAAAAAAGAAATGCTTAGAGGTGATCTTATTACTATGTACAAGTATATGAGGGGACAGTACAAAGACCTTTCTACTGATCTTTTTACTCTGAGGCCTGAGACGGGGACAAGGGGGCATCTTCTACGTCTGGAGGAAAGAAGGTTTAATCATAATCACAGACGGGGATTCTTTACTGTAAGAGCAGTGAGACTATGGAACTCTCTGCCGCATGATGTTGAAACGAGTGATTCACTTTTTAAATTTAAGAAGGGCATGGATGCCTTTCTTGAAAAGTATAATATTATAGGTTATAAATACTAGATTCCTTGATAGGGCGTTGATCCAGGGAACTAGTCTGATTGTCGTATGGAGTCGGGAAGGAATTTTTTTCCCCAATGTGGAGCTTAGTGTTTTCCACATGGTTTTTTTTTGCCTTCCTCTGGATCAACATGTTAGGCTATGGGTTGAACTAGATGGACTTAGTCTTCCTTCAACCTTAAAAAAAAAAATAAAAAAATGATGTATTCATCTTGGATGTGGGCCCCCCCCATACCAAGATATGGAAGATGAAGGATTTTTATGTCTTGTGCAGCTGGGTGGGTTCACAAAACAGAGCCCCGTGTGAGGTAAACAACATGGGTGTGTCCTAGTGTTTTGCCTCCTTACTAAAAACCAGATCGTCCATGTTGGCTCATTCCAACCCAGGGACGTCAGATGCAAGCACTCCTCGTTGCGTGGAGGAATCACACCTAATTTCCGGGGAGCCGTCCCCGCCACAGAATCTGAGACCATCACCTCGTGGCGCAGGTTTTGCTATTATTTACCCCTTTTATTTTAATAACTGTTTTATGCATATATGTAAATTGTCTCTTTTATAATATCTTGTATATCTTTTGTAAACACTGCCAACTTTCGGGAGTAAATTATTATTTACCAGCTTCGTTCTTCTTGTCCTATGTCGAGCAAACACGTTCCTCACCCGCTAATTCACGTTACCTAACGGGTACCCAATCCACCTGTTAAGAGATCGGTGGTGGCAGCATACGGTGTATTTATGTGATATTGTGGTTGAGGGTGGTGGGATTTAGGTATATATACGTTCCTGGACTGAACTGGTGGTATATATACGTCCTGTCACATCACGAGCCACAATAGTCGACATAAATGAGAGCAGCTGCGCCCTGTCGCTTATCCTCAGTCAATACCGTGTTTGACCAGCAGGATAAGGGGGCGCCAGAGGGCTGCAAAGTCTGACTAAGTTTTCCTGACACCCTTTAAATGCAGTTTAGGGCCATCTCTGTTGCACTCTTACTCTCTATTAGCTGCAGTGTCCCATCTGCCTAATGCTGCCACAGATCTCATGGCTGCAGTATCCAGATCTTCAGCAACTTGCTGACATCGTGTCAGTTAATCCAATGAGTGTTTGCAGTGACAGCAATGTCTGTTAGCTGGGTTTCTGATGTTGCTCAGTTGTGGAGGAGACAAGACAGATGTCAGTGTGGTGTTCGGAGGCTCCTGAGGCCCCTGCACATGACCTCATGAGTGCCAGAGATCCAGCATGTGATCTTGTGGTCTTGGGCTCCAGTATACAGGTGGGACTTTGCAGCTATTTGGGGGGGCGGGGGAGAAGGGCACAACACTGACGTGTGCAGTGAAGGTGGTTAAAGTTCATTGACGCTAGATGACTCATTTTGGTGCATTGACCCCATAGGCAAACTAGGAATGTCAAAGAACCAATCAAGAACAACCGAACAAAATTGTCAAATTATGCATAAATAGGAAATTAAAAAACCTATAATAAATACACGGTTAAGTAAGACACCATAGAGACAGGCACTCACACCAATGTACATACAATAGTTAAAATAGAAAAATATAGAATAGATGTATACTACCAGGAGTAGTTCTAGAACCGCCCACCAGGGGTAGTTCTAGAAGCGCCCACCAGGAGCAGTATTAGAACCGCACACTAGAAGAAGTTCTAGAACCGATCATGGCACCAGGGGTAGTTCTAGAACCGCCCTCCAGGGGGTAGTTATAGAAGCGCATAACGGCATTAGGGGTAGTTCTAGTACTGCACACTAGGAGGACTGCTAGAACCGCCCACCAAGGGTAGTTCTAAAAGCGCCCACCGGAAGTTCTAGAATCGCTCACGGCACTGGGGGTGGTTCTAGAACTGGACACTAGGAGTAGTTCTAGTAGCGCCCACGAGGGTAGTTCTAGTAGCGCCCACGAGGGTAGTTCTAGTAGCGCCCACGAGGGTAGTTCTAGTAGCGCCCACCAGGGGTAGTTCTAGTAGCGCCCACCAGGGGTAGTTCTAGAAGCGCCCACAAGGGGAAGTTCTAGAAGCGCCCATCGGCACCAGGGGTAGTCCTAGAAGCGCCCATCGGCACCAGGGGTAGTCCTAGAAGCGCCCATCGGCACCAGAGGTATTTCTAGAACCGTACACCAGGAACGAGGGTAGTTCTAGAAGCGCCCTCATGGGGTAGTTCTAGAAGTGCCCACCGGCACCAGGGGTAGTTCTATAACTGCCCACCAGGGGTAGTTCTGGAACTGCCCACCAGGGGTAGTTCTGGGACTGCCCACCAGGGGTAGTTCTGGGACTGCCCACCAGGGGTAGTTCTGGGACTGCCCACCAGGGGTAGTTCTGGGACTGCCCACCAGGGGTAGTTCTGGGACTGCCCACCAGGGGTAGTTCTGGGACTGCCCACCAGGGGTAGTTCTGGGACTGCCCACCAGAGGTAGTTCTAGTAGCGCCTACAGACACCAGGGGTAGTTCTAGTAGTGCCTACAGACACCAAGGGTAGTTCTAGTAGAGCCTACAGACACCAGGGGTAGTTCTAGAAGTGCCCACCGACACCAGGGGTAGTTCTAGAAGTGCCCACCAGGGGTAGTTCTAGAAGTGCCCACCAGGGGTAGTTCTAGAAGTGCCCACCAGGGGTAGTTCTAGAAGTGCCCACCAGGGGTAGTTCTAGAAGTGCCCACCAGGGGTAGTTCTAGAAGTGCCCACCAGGGGTAGTTCTAGAAGTGCCCACCAGGGGTAGTTCTAGAAGTGCCCACCAGGGGTAGTTCTAGAACCACCCATCGGCACCAGGGGTAGTTCTAGAACCGCATACTAGAAGTTCTAGAACAGCTCATGGCACTGGGGGTAGTTCTAGAACCGCCCACCAGGGGTAGTTCTAGAAGAACACACCGGCACCAGGGGTAGTTCTAGTACTGCACACTAGAAGTACTTCTAGAAGCGTCCACCGTCACCAGGGGTAGTTCGAGAACTGCACATTAGGAGTACTTCTAGAACCGCCCACCAGGGGTAATTCTAAAAGCGCACACCAGGAACAGTATTAGAACCGCACACTAGAAGTTCTAGATCCGCTCACGGCTCTGCGGGTAGTTCTAGAACTGCACACTAAGAGTACTTCTAGAAGCGCCCATGAGGGGTAGTTCTAGAAGCGCCCATGAGGGGTAGTTCTAGTAGCGCCCGCCAGAGGTACTATTAGAAGAGCCCGCCAGTGGTACTTCTAGAAGCGCCCGCCAGGGGTACTTCTAGAAGCGCCCGCCAGGGGTACTTCTAGAAGCGCCCGCCAGGGGTACTTCTAGAAGCGCCCGCCAGGGGTAGTTTTAGGAGCGCCCGCCAGGGATATGACGCGCCCCCTGGGCCTGTGTTGTGCATGGGAGCCCGGAACCGGGCCTGTTGTAGAATGCTGGGGGTTGTAGTGTCCGTGTGGCGGTGACCCGGTCCGTGCCCACGGTGGTCAAACCAGTGGCAGTCTTAATGTATAGCAAATGTCCGACTACGCCACCCGTGGATTGCGGTCAGTGGGGACCGCCGCTGCGCTGCCGACCGCTGAGGCTGATGTTGTTTGCGCAGCCGAGTATGGGATAACTCCCCATGGGAGAAGTATTGCCTCAGGGCAGCTAATGTGAGAGATGATGGGAGTGATGGTGTGAGGGTCCCAGTGCTAATGGTGCTGGTGCGGCAAGGAATCACAGAGACGTGAGGTGCAGTTCAGGGTCTTTACTGATGGTACAAGGCAGACCCTCCCGGGAGTACTGGCTAGTATAAGGGGCCTGGTCAGTCTGCGAGCAAGCAGGAGTTCCCCTGGCCAGGTGGAGTTGTAGGCCTCCCCGTTTATCTGCACTCTTCCTGGCTACCTTGCTGTCAGCGGTTTCAAGTAGCCCACGTCCCTGAGTATACCGTGTGGTGCTCACCCGTATGGCTGGTGACTTGGGGCCTTCTGTTAGCCTCCGCTCCTGGATGGCGGCGCTGGTCCCTTCTTTGGCCATAGAAGCCCGGAGGCTCAGTCACAGAGGACCTGGAATCCCCTGCCGGCTGGTTTCTGCTGCTGGGTATATATCAGTCCCCACAGCCTCGGACTCCTGTGTCCGGTTTTAGTAACTTCAGCCAGGGCGAGCTATATCTCTGCTCACAGCCCCTGGCCTTCAGCTGCTGCTCCTACAGAGCTCCTGGTTCTTACTTCCCCTCTCCAGGCTCTGACTCCTCTGCTTGTTCTGCAGGCTCTGTCTCTGTCTTCACTCACTAATCCCACCCCAGACCCAGTTTATAAGGGAAGATTCCTCCCCTCCCAGGTCTGGGCGGACCGTGTTGCATGCTTAGGGCTCCTGACCAGAGAAACCTCCCACTTGCTCTCAGACATAATATCTCTATTACTGTGGCAACCAGACCCCTGGGGTGTCACATTCCCCCCTAGTAAATTTTAGTACTCCGGGACTAAACATATTTTTAAAGAAACATAAATACAGGGTATAAACAATAATACGATAACATATTTACAAGAAGCTTTAGTTCTTTAAAGGTCACGGCGTGTCCGCAACCGGGTGTCCATTTCACCCAAGGTGAAGTTTGTGAAACAAGAGGGTGTCCATGTCACCCAAGGTGAAACTTTAAGCGAAGTAGGGGACCTGTCCAAAGCAAACCCCTTGCGTTGGCCCTGGGCGTGGCTGCAAGGCTGGAGCTAGCTACTTTGGGCCGCAAGTAGGCCACGCCAGACAGGTTTTCTCTTCCGCGGCCGTCTTCACAAGAGGCACCAAGGTGCAACTATCTACAAGAATGTTTCGGTTATCCAGTGTCCATAACCTGTTAGTCCAAATAAATCTGCAGGGTAACTGAGAAACATAATTAATAACAGGCAACAAACATAAACCATAAACAGTTAACAGATAAATTCACAGTGCATTAGTTTAGATTATCCAGCGAGCGGGCATCTGACCTCTAGTGACTCTAGTGGACCTACGGAGCTCACTAACTGGTTCTGCACTACAGGATGTAGGAGGTGTTATGGGTAAGCTGGGCAGCTGTCTGCGCACTCTTTGGCTCACTAGGGGCACGGCAGGCTCACTACTAGCAGAGGGTTGATCCTCCTGTACTGCTGGTGTGGACTCTTCTGCCTCTTGGGCCGGCTGCTCTTCCAGCTCTACCGGTTCCTCTGTAGGCACTTGCGGGGCTGGCTGGAGAAAGGTGAGGACGGGTACCACGACAGCGCCGTTTACTTGTGTCCAAGACCGGGGGAAGTCTCCGAGTACGGTACTGATCATTTCTTCCCTTTCCTCTGCGGGTTGAGGGTTTTCTTGATCTTCTTCAGGGCTTTGCAGCTGCTCGGGACACTTCTTCAGGTGGTCTCTGGAGACAATGGCTGTGGTTTCTCCATCCTTACTGATTACGCAGATTTTTGGGTTCTCATGGCTTGATGGCAGTACGGTGTACGGGTCCTTCTCCCACTGGTCGTCCAACTTGTGGAGCCGCCTCTTCAAGACCTGCTCTCCAGGTACCAGGGGAACAGCGGGAGCATACTGGTTATAAGCCTTCTCTTGCCTTTCTCTAGCTTGAGACAGACTTCGCTCGACGCTCTCCTGTACTTTCCGATACTGCTGCTGCCGTTCTGTATCCCAGTCTGCCTCTGGCGAGGTGTCCTCAGGCGTCAGGACTCCCATATCCATGTCAATAGGCAGCTTACCAGGTCTTGCTCTCATTAGGTAAGCCGGGGTACAGTTGGTGGAACCTACAGGGATGTGGTTATACAGGTTCACCAGATCGGGCAGTTTCTCAGGCCACAGACTGCGTTCTTCCAGGGGCAACGTTTTTAGCAGATCTATCACCACCTGGTTCATCTTCTCACAGAGTCCATTGGTTTGAGGGTGATAGGGCGTTGTTCTTATCTTCTTGCAGCCATACAGGTTGCAGAACTCCTGGAAGACCTCCGCTTCGAAGGCTGGTCCTTGGTCTGTCAACACTTGGTCCGGGTACCCGTGTGGACGGCAGAAGTGCTGCTGGAAGGCTCTAGCTGCTGTTTGAGCCGTTAAGTCCTTGACCGGGACCACCACCAGGAACCGGGAGTAATGATCTACGATTGTGAGGGCGTAGACATACCCAGATCTGCTTGGAGCCAGTTTCACATGGTCCAGGGCTACCAGTTCCAGTGGCTGTCTGGTGATGGGCTGCAGGGGAGTCTTCTGGCTGGCTCGGTCTTTTCTTCTCAGGTGGCACGGGCCACAGTCTCTGCACCACCTCTCGATGGCTCCTCTCATGCCTACCCAGTAGAACCGTTCACGCAACAAGAACTCCAGCTTCTTCCATCCGAAATGCCCTGCTCCATTGTGGTATGCCTCCAGAACCATAGCCGCGTCTCGTCTTGGGGCCACTACCTGCCAGGTCAACTCATGTGTTCGAGAGTTAACCATTCTCCGGCACAGCTTCTCCCTGTAGAGGAACAGCTTACTTTTCTCCTTCCACAGTTGCTTGGTCTCCTCCGGAGCATCTGGATCAAGACGGGCATCGGCCTGGGTCAGCATTTCCTTCACCAAATGGACTGCGGGATCACTGTCTTGCGTCTCCGCCCAGTTGTAGTGGGGCAAGGGATTGAACGTCACGGAGCGCCTGTCCTTCACACGGTGGGAATACAGGGTAATCCCATGACGGTGGAACGCAGGGAGCTCAACTTCTTCTGGATCTTCCCCTACGTCCGGTAAGTTTGGCATTCTAGACAGGGCATCCGCGTTGGCATTTGAGCGTCCTGCCCGGTATTTGATGGTGAATTCAAAGTTGGACAGGCGGGCCATCCATCTCTGTTCCAGGGCACCGAGCCTTGCAGTGTCCAGGTGTGTCAACGGGTTGTTATCCGTGTACACGGTGAATTTGGAGGAGGCAAGGTAATGCTTGAAACGTTCGGTCACTGCCTACACTACTGCCAGGAACTCCAGCTTGAATGAGCTATAATTCTCAGGGTTCCTCTCCGTGGGCCGTAGCTTTCGGCTGGCGTAAGCGATTACCCGTTCTTTCCCTTGCTGGATCTGGGACAGTACGGCTCCTAGCCCGATGTTGCTTGCGTTCGTGTGGAGGATAAAGGGCTGGCTGTAGTCTGGATATGCCAGGATTTCATCCCCCGTGAGGGCCATCTTCAGCTGGCAGAAGGACTCCTCTTCCAGCTTTTCCCACCTAAAGGGCGGCTTCTGGTTTTTGGCTTTCCGAGATTGACCTATCAGGAGGTCCTGCATAGGGGCTGCCATTTTGGTGAAACCGGGAATGAATCTTTGGTAGTAGCCTACCAACCCGAGGAACTGCCGCACTTCCTTTATGCTGGAGGGTCTTGGCCAGTCCTTAATCACTGTGATCTTATCAGTGTCAGGAGCTACTCCGTCAGCACTCACCACGTGTCCCAGGTATTGCACCTTTGGTTTCAGGAGGTGACACTTGGAGGGTTTCACCTTTAGGCCGTAGTTTGCCAGAGCTTCAAACACTTCTGGCAGGTGTTTCAGGTGGTCCTCGTAGGTCTTGGAATAGACGATGACATCGTCCAGGTATAACAGGACCGTCTCAAAGTTCCGGTGTCCCAGACAGCATTCCATCAACCGTTGGAAAGTTCCTGGTGCGTTGCAGAGCCCGAACGGCATACAGTTAAATTCGCTGAGACCCATCGGGGTGGTGAATGCGGTCTTCTCCCGGTCCGCCTCTGCTACAGGAACCTGCCAGTACCCGCTAGTGAGATCCAAAGTAGAGAAGAAGTTAGCAGATTTTAATGCAGCTAAGGACTCTTCTATCCTTGGTAACGGGTACGCATCTTTGTGTGTGATACGGTTGACCTTCCTGTAGTCTACACACATTCTCATGGTGTTGTCTTTCTTTTTCACTAAGACTAGTGGAGCTGCCCAGGGGCTACAGCTGTCCCTGATTACCCCAGCCTCCTTCATGTCTCTAAGCATCCCCTTGGCGTGTTGGTAGTGTGCCGGGGGTACGGGTCGGTATCTCTCCTTTATGAGAGGATGGTCTCCCGTGGGGATGTGGTGTTCTACCCCCTTTACTCGCCCGAAGTCTAGCGGGTGTTTACTAAACACTCTCTCGTACACTCGAACCACCCGATCACTCCCTCACACCAAAAACAGGGAGTCTGAGTCAGTACCCAAATGCAGTTGCTGACACCAGTCCTCCATTGGTTTCTTTGAGCCGTTACCTTCCTCTGGTTGAGATGGAGGCAAGGGTTCCACGGCCTGTACAGAGTTCTGGTTGATGGTGAACAATTTGGCTAGCGTGGCATACCGGGGCAGGTGTACTTCTTTCTCCCCGATATTTATGATGCGGACGGGCACCCTCCCATGGCGTACATCGACCACCCCCCCGTGCTGTCAAAATGGTGGGCCTACTGTCTGAGTAGACGGTTTCTACCATTGCTTGGTAGTCTCTACCTCTTAGACCAATAGCTGCCCGGCACCAAATCATCATCTCACTTTTTGGGGGCATGGCAATAGGGAACGGGTCGCACATTCTCACGCTACCTATCTCACCACCAGATAGTTCCACCTGTTGCCGCTTCATTAGTGCCCGGATCTCTTTTTGGAGCACACGCTGCTGGCCGGAACTGGCGTTCTTGGCAACCTGCTGTAAAATGAGAATCACCTCTGCAAGACAATTTTCAATCACATTACTTCCCAAGGTTATTCTAGGGTGACTCTCATGACGGTCTATGTCCACTATAATCAGTCCTTGTGCCGCCAGTTCGACTTTACCGATCTTAATGGTCACCTCTTTGAATCCCACCTGCGGCACGGGCTGACCATTGCTGGCGATGATACTCAGGTCGTCATCTGGGTAGCGGGTTTTGTCCGAGTCATTCCAGTACTGTTTAAAGAGCACGTACGGGATGGTGGTCACCTGTGACCCAGTGTCTAGTAGGGCACTCATAGGAATGCCATCCAGTACCACAGGCAAGATTGGACGTCCCCCTACATATTTATCACGCCAGTTTGATGGGCCTGATGGTCTTATGCCTGGGGGTTGGCCCTCTACCCCAGGTTGTGCCCGTTTAAATGACAGTACCTTGCCACATGTCCGGGTTGATTGCAGCGGCGGCAGATGGGTCGTCCGTCCTCGTTGTATCTGTCGCTGGGTCTTCCTCTGGCCGGTGGGGTCCTCCTCAGTCGGCGCCACGGGACGTCCTCCAGTCCGGATGCCAGCTGGATCTTTCCTGGAGAAGAGACCTGTAAAGACTGCACAGTTCTGGTTAGCGCGGCAACGCTCTTAGTCAGCTCTTGGACCTGATGGTGCAGGTCTGTAGTCGGGTTATTGTTCAAAGCCTGCGCATCAGCTCCCACAGGCCCTGCAGACAAGGGCGCCGTCTCCTGGTGGTAAGTGATAGCAGGGCGCCTGTGGGTCACAGCGCCACCTGGTGCCGGTTCTCCGAGCACCCGGATGGCTCTGTCCTTGAACTGTGCAAAGTCCAGGTCAGGGTCCTGTAAGGCCATTGCCCGCAACTGGGTTCGGTGGGCATTGCACAGTAGACCCTCAATAAATTGTTCAGTCAACAGCTTATCTTCATTTCCCACGCTGTCAGGGTCTGCCTGCTTAATGGCTCTCAGGGCCTCTTGTAGGTTTAGAGCATAGTCTCTTATACTCTCATGTGCCCGCTGTTTACACCCGTAAAATCTGAGCTTTATTTCGGCTGAGGTGCGGGTATCAAATGGGTCTTTCAGCCGGGCTAGTATTTCTCTGACAGTCCTCTTCTTCCCAGGTGGCCAGGACTTTACCTCCCTTTGGGCTGCTCGATTAATTGGGCCACCAGGATGCTCACTTTTTGCTCTTCTGTGAGGGGGTACACCTGGAAGAGGCTATCCAGTCTTTCGCTAAAGTCACTTAGGGTATGTGACTCCCCTGAGTACTGGGGTAGCCAGGTTGCCCCCGGGATATAGGGCATGGTGAATGGCATGACTGCTGCAGCGGTTGCGCTGGCGGTGGCTGTGGCAGTGGAGCTCCCCTCGGTATCCGGCATCCTCCTCCCCCCTAGTGGACCGTGGCCTACCTTGCGATGCTCTTCTTCCGTAGGCCGCGGCTCCGCAGTCAATCGTCGGGGTTGAGGACCTGGCGTCGCGCTCCGATGACGTCAGCGTCGCTCTTCCTCCCTTCCAGGACCTTGCGCAGCGTCAGAGCGTGGGGCGGAGCTTCGGCGTCCACGCCCCTCTTCTTCCCGTGCGGCGTCCCGAAGATGGCGTCCGAAGGCGGGAAGCAGCTGCGGATGGCGGGAAGAAGGCAGAAGACGGCGGGAAACGGTCCAAGATGGCGTCTGATGGCGGGAATCGGCTCCGGATGGCGGGAAACTACTCCGGACGGCGGGAAACTTAACCACAGGTAAGTATAAAAGTCTCTTTTTCAGTCACGCAGTATCCAGTGGTTGCGGGCACGAAATCCTGCCGACTACGCCAAAGTTGACGCGCCCCCTGGGCCTGGGTTGTGCATGGGAACCCGGAACCGGGCCTGTTGTAGAATGCTGGGGGTTGTAGTGTCCGTGTGGCTGTGACCCGGTCCGTGCCCAGGGTGGTCAAACCAGTGGCAGTCTTAATGTATAGCAAATGTCCGACTACGCCACCCGTGGATTGCGGTCAGTGGGGACCTCCGCTGCGCTGCCGACCGCTGAGGCTGATGTTGTTTGCGCAGCCGAGTATGGGATAACTCCCCACGGGAGAAGTATTGCCTCAGGGCAGCTAATGTGAGAGATGATGGGAGTGATGGTGTGAGGGTCCCAGTGCTAATGGTGCTGGTGCGGCAAGGAATCACAGAGACGTGAGGTGCAGTTCAGGGTCTTTACTGATGGTACAAGGCAGACCCTCCCGGGAGTACTGGCTAGTATAAGGGGCCTGGTCAGTCTGCGAGCAAGCAGGAGTTCCCCTGGCCAGGTGGAGTTGTAGGCCTCCCCGTTTATCTGCACTCTTCCTGGCTACCTTGCTGTCAGCGGTTTCAAGTAGCCCACGTCCCTGAGTATACCGTGTGGTGCTCACCCGTATGGCTGGTGACTTGGGGCCTTCTGTTAGCCTCCGCTCCTGGATGGCGGCGCTGGTCCCTTCTTTGTGACTGAGCCTCCGGGCTTCTATGGCCAGAGGACCTGGAATCCCCTGCCGGCTGGTTTCTGCTGCTGGGTATATATCAGTCCCCACAGCCTCGGACTCCTGTGTCCGGTTTTAGTAACTTCAGCCAGGGCGAGCTATATCTCTGCTCACAGCCCCTGGCCTTCAGCTGCTGCTCCTACAGAGCTCCTGGTTCTTACTTCCCCTCTCCAGGCTCTGACTCCTCTGCTTGTTCTGCAGGCTCTGTCTCTGTCTTCACTCACTAATCCCACCCCAGACCCAGTTTATAAGGGAAGATTCCTCCCCTCCCAGGTCTGGGCGGACCATGTTGCATGCTTAGGGCTCCTGACCAGAGAAACCTCCCACTTGCTCTCAGACATAATATCTCTATTACTGTGGCAACCAGACCCCTGGGGTGTCACAGATACTTCTAGAAGCGCCCGCCAGGGGTAGTTCTGGAAGCGCCCGCCAGGGGTAGTTCTAGGAGCTCCCGCCAGGGGTAGTTCTACAACCGTGCACCGGCACCAGGGGTAGTTCTAGGAGCGCCCACCAGGGGTAGTTCTAGAAGCACCCACCAGGAGTAGTTCTAGAACTGCTCACTAGGAGTACTTCTAGAACCACCCACAAAGTGTAGTTCTAGAAGTCTCCACAGTCAACAGGGGTAGTTCTAGAACCGCCCATCGGAGTAGTGCTAGAACTGCACACCAAGGGTTGTTCTACAAGTGCACACGAGGGGTAGTTCTACAAGCGCCCACCAGCACCAGTAGTTTCAGAACCACCCACCATGGGTAGTACTAGAACTGCCCACCAGAGGTAGTATTAGAAGCGCCCACAATGGGTAGTTCAAGAACTGCATACTAGGAGTACTAATAGAACCGCCCACCATGGGTAGTTCTAGAAGCGTCCACCAGGAGCAGTATTAGAACCGCACACTAGAAGAAGTTCTAGAACTGATCATGGCACCAGGGGTAGTTCTAGAACCGCCCACCAGGGGTAGTTCTAGAAGCACACACCGGCACCAGGGGTAGTTCTAGTACTGCACACGAGGGGTAGTTCTAGTATCACCCACGAGGGGTAGTTCTAGTATCACCCACGAGGGGTAGTTCTAGTAGCGCCCACGAGGGGTAGTTCTAGTAGCGCCCACGAGGGGTAGTTCTAGAAGCGCCACGGGGGGTAGTTCTAGGAGCGCCTGCCAGGGGTAGTTCTACAACCGCGCACCGGCACCAGGGGGTAGTTCTAGAACTGCAAACTAGGAGTAGTTCTAGAAGCGCCCACCGGCACCAGGGGTAGTTCTAGAACTGCTCACTAGGAGTACGTATAGAACCACCCACAATCGGTAGTACTGGAAGCGTCCACCAGGGGTAGTTCTAGAAGCCTCCACCGTCAACAGGGGTAGTTCTAGAACTGCACACCAAAGGTTGTTATGCAAACGCACACGAGGGGTAGTTCTACAAGCGCCCATCAGCACCAGTAGTTTCAGAACCACCCACCATGGGTAGTACTAGAACTGCCCACCAGAGGTAGTTTTAGAAGCGTCCACCAGGAGCAGTATTAGAACCGCGCACTAGAAGAAGTTCTAGAACTGATCATGGCACCAGGGGTAGTTCTAGAACCGCCCACCAGGGGTAGTTCTAGAAGCACACACCGGCACCAGGGGTAGTTCTAGTACTGCACACGAGGGGTAGTTCTAGAAGCGCACACTAGGAGAACTAATAGAACCGCCCACAATGGGTAGCTCAAGAACAGCAAACTAGGAGTACTAATAGAACCGCTCATGAGGGGTAGTTCTAGAAGCTCCCACCTGACGTAGTTACCGCTCACGGCATCGGGGTAGTTCTGTCCCGGTGGGCAGAGGCGGGCCCCGATCGCCTGTCCCGGTGGGCAGAGGCGGGCCCCGATCGCCTGTCCCGGTGGGCAGAGGCGGGCCCCGATCGCCTGTCCCGGTGGGCAGAGGCGGGCCCCGATCGCCTGTCCCGGTGGGCAGAGGCGGGCCCCGATCGCCTGTCCCGGTGGGCAGAGGCGGGCCCCGATCGCCTGTCCCGGTGGGCAGAGGCGGGCCCCGATCCGATTTCAAAGGTATAAAAATTTAAGACGCGGAAGTAGCATTTAATCATTTCGCCATATAAAAATGTTAAATTATTGAACCCATAATATTAGCTCCATAGCAATTATTTACCCCTTTAATAACCATATAACATACCCAAATAATGATTTTAAAAAATAATCAAAATCTTCTATGTTCCCCAAACTTTTGTCAATAAAAACATGAGCTTCACTCACACAAACTAAATCCTCATTTTGCTTTACCAATAGGAAAATATTTGGCCACAGGAAATAGTGGGAAACGAGTTATTTTCTTTGTTGCAAAATGAAATAAAATAAAATGTTTTCACCACTAAGATAAAAACAAACTATACAACTATATATTTATCATATGTCTGAAATGTGGAGAGAAAAAAAATCTGTGTTGGGATGAAATAATGAGATAAAAGCAATTCCACTATTGTCTTTTAAGGATTTGTTTTTAGATTATAATATAATTCTCCAGGTCATTGAGATAACCGCAATACCAAACTCAAGTTGTTTTATCTCCCACGGTGGTTAAACAACTATGTAACAACACTAAAGAAATTGGTTTGGGTCACCATATTCTGAGACCTTTTACATTTTTTTTTCTGTTGATGGACCTTTGTGACTGTGTGATTTTGCGTAGCTTTTATTGATACAATTTTGGGGTATATTAAAAGGTTTGCCCAGGTTTGGGGCGCCATCTGCAGTCAGACTTGTGGCTCCTTAAAGTGCACAGTGTGCGAGCGGACAGAATTTCTCTAGTACTGGCGCCGCAAGATTGCAATTTGCATACACGCTATCACGTGCCGACTGGATGTGTTCAGCCTCTCTCAATACAAGTGAATTGATCCGTTTTTGATACCTTTTTGGGTTGCATTAAATGTCATTGCTTTTGATTGTGTTTTTTTGTGAAGAAGAGCATTTCATTTTTTGTTTTGGGGGGTATTTTAACATAATGGTTGAAGTATAATTTAAACGTTCATATTTTTCAAAACTTTTTAAATTTTTACTTTATTTTTAAGTTAACTTAGTGGACTTGTGATCATTTAACCCCTTATACTATATTTTGTATTATTGCAGTATATACATGTAGTTTAATTGACATTCTCTTGTGAAGCCGAGCTTTATAGGAGTACTAAGATGGCAGTGATTGAATCCTTCTTTAAGGCCCCTGACTGCCATGGTAAATCTTCGGCAATCACTTCTATGGGGCGATGGGAAGAGGTACATGAGTGAAGTAGCTACCAGGACACTTAAATGCCCCTGTTAGTGATTAACCATGGTATTGACTGAACGGCAGCATTTAATGCTCCCTCCCTCCTGCATCTGACACAGCGGGCACGATGACGACACTTCATCGCACTCCATGCTGTGTCAGATAGTGTAGCTGCTGAGGTGAGTATATGCGCTGCAGAGACTGAAGCAGTGGGGGAACAAGGAGCGGTGAGTATTGTATTTTTCTTAAAAATAAAATCAGTGAGTACGTGGTGCCCATAATACTGGAAAACTGTGGGCTGCATTTTACCCTATGGGGGGTGGGGGGGGGTTGAGCTTCACCCTATGGGGGGGTGGGGTTGCGTTTTACCCTATGGGCGGGTGCATATTACTGTGAGGAGGACCATGGGGAAGTGAATTATGCTCTGTGGAGGACTATAGTGAGTATTTTATTGTATGGAGGATTATGGTGGCGTGTTATACTATGGGGGGCCATTATAATATTTGAAGGGTTGTGTGGGGCCATTATACAGTATGCAAGCAATTATACAGTGTTAAGGTTTGTGTGGGGTCCATCATGCTTGGATTGAAGTGAATATCCAGCTCCAGTAAAAAAAACAAATGGATTGTTGTGACACCATTTAGCTGTAGTTGGGGGTTTGGAAGGTGTAGAAAATGTGCAACACCGAACGCGTTTTGAACACTCTGCATGTTCTTAGACTCCTCTTTTGTGCATCTTCCAAACCCCCAACTACACCTAAATGGTGTCACAACAATGCCATTGTTTCAATCGTTCTTATAAAGACTTTTTTTGTACTGGATTTGGATGCACCTTGCTTCTACATCTGGCAGAGACTGGATCCTGTGCTTCGTTATATGGAACCCGCTGGGAATCCTTCAAGGGTGAGCTGAATATTACTCTGACCTATGTGGTGTCCATCATACTGTTTGGAGGGCTAGTGCAGACTATTGTACAGTGTGGGGCCTTTATACTGTATGTAGGCCCATTACACTGCATGGAGGGCTGTACACTGCATGGAGGGCTGTGTGGGGGTCAAAGTTGGGGGATTACTGTGTTGTGGTCACCTTACTTTGCCTTGGGAGTTGAGGGGGGGGGGCACAGTTTGATGACCCTACTGTACATGTGGAGGTTAAGGTAGAGGAATTCACCATGGGGGGTATCATACTGTTTTTGGGGGGCACTTTTGTTGGCATCATACGTTATGGTGGCAATGATAGGGGAATCTAGGACTTCAGCAGGAGGAAAATTACTATGTAAAGGCTGGAAAGTTGTGACACTGACAAATATAATTTTTTTATTCATTTCTTTTGAAGGGAGAGACCTCAACTCAAACTTCTGCTATGGGCCCGATGATTTCTATGTACGCCCCTGCCCCACGGCATCAATATACGCGCACAGCACTGCTACAGCAATACACAGAATTAACAAAATGAAGGTGAGTGACCCCCTAACCTATTAGCCCCCTGTGCAGCTGCTCTGGTTGCACCAATGATATCCACTTAGTCTAGTAAAATCTGTCATCCCTCATCAAAGCTGAGCAACAAACTCTCCTAGTTACCCATAGCAATCAGAGATTAAAAGGGTATTCCCATCTCCAAGATCCTATCCCAATATGTAGTAGGTGTAATAATAATATTAGCAAAAACCTCCAATTAGAAATGTAGAATAGTTTTTCTGCTTCGCTGTCTCTTTCCTCATGTGCAGGCATTGCAGGACCTTAGGTATCCATGGTTACGACCACTAGCAACTAGATAACTGGTGGTTGTAAGCATGGATATCTAATATTATTATTATTACACCTACTACATATTGGGAGAGGATTTTGGAGATGGGAATACCCCTTTAATAAAAGCTGAGCTCTGACTGGTTGCTATGGGTAACAAGAATAGTTGTAATGTTGCTACATAATCTACATAATTTCTCCCCTTTCTCATCAGTCAGGTGGATGTGACGGGGTCCTGGGTCTCCTCCTCCGCTTCCATCCGCTCAGTCTTGTCATGGCTCAGTGAAGGCTAAGAAGCGGGTTATTCTGTTCTTCTTGGCTTCTCCTGTCCCTATTCTCCAATCGATGCTTCTTGCCTTCCTTGTGGTTTGTGAGCTTCCGTGTGTCTCCTCTCACCTGCGCTTCTGTGTATATAGGCGCCTGCCATTGTGATGTCATCGCTATGTCATAAATTCCACATTCCGGCACCTCCCATTGTGATGTCATCGTTGTCATAGATTCCACATTCCGGCACCTCCCATTGTGATGTCATCGTTGTCATAGATTCCACATTCCGGCACCTGCCATTATGATGTCATCGCTATGTCATAGATTCCACATTCCGGCACCTGCCATTGTGATGTCATCGCTATGTCGCCATGCTTCCACATGCTGGTATGTGCCTCTGTGATATCACAGCTTTGGCCAATATGGCTGTAGTCCTGGGGCAGCATAAGTCACATGACTGGTACAAGTCGTATGGTTCAGGACATTGCAGTCCAATTGAAGAAATCATTGCTTGATTACAATCCGGTTTTCCACACCATTTACCTCACACACATTATTTACACCAGTGCATTATTAATGGCCGTACAGAAGTAGGCCTCAAAAAGGCTGGGTTTATTGAGGTCCTGACAAGACCAGGTAATGAAGGGTTTATTACAGGGTTTGATATGGAGGTTGGATGTGGAACTAGGAATGTGATAGGCTGGTGGAGTTATAGTGAGATTTATATAATAGGAGGGCAGCCATCTTTGGCGTGACATTCAGCGCTGGCTTCACTTTCCTCTCCTACAGACAACATTGACATCTGGAGGAAGTGGGAGAGCAGCTGCAGCGGTCAATTCCTCCAAAGTACGAGAGAGTGAAGATGACTCGCCCCCTGGGCCGCATGGGGAACCCGGAGCCGGGCCTCTGGTGGGATGCTGGGGGTGGTAGTCTCAGTGTGGCGGCGACCCGGTCCGTGGCTCAGGGTGGTCAAACCAGTGGCAGTCTTAGTGTAATAACAAATGTCCGACTACGCCACCCGTGGATTGCGGTCAGTGGGGACCGCCGCTGTGCTGCAGGCCGCTGAGGCTGATGTTGTAAGCGCAGCCAAGTATGGGATAACTCCCCACGGGAGAAGTATTGCCTCAGGGCAGCTAGTGTGGATGATGGGAGTGATGGTGTGAGCGTCCCAGTACTAATGGTGCTGGTGCGGCGATGAAACACAGAGACGTGTGGTGCAGTTCAGGGTCTTTACTGATGGTATAGAGCAGACCTTCCCGGGAGTACTGGTTAGCAGTAGAGGCCTGGTCAGTCTGTGAGCAAGCAGGATCTCCCCCTGGCCAGGTGGAGTTGTAGGCCTCCCCGTCTATCTGCACTCTTTCCTGGCTACCTTGCTCTATGCGGGTAGAAGTAGCCCACGTCCCTGAGTATACTGTGTGGTGCTCACCCGTATGGCCGGTGACTTGGGGCCTTCTGTTAGCCTCCGCTCCACGACGGCGGTGCTGGTCCCTTAGTGTCTTCAGCCAAGGCGAGCTATCTAGCTTCCAGCCTCTGGCACTCACTCCTGCTCCTACAGAGCTCTTGCTGTATCTTTCCCTCTCCAAGCTCTGACTCACCTAATCCCGCCCCAGACCCAGTTTATAAGGGCAGATTCCTCCCCTCCCAGGTCTGGGCGGGCAGTGTTGCATGCTTAGGGCTCCTGACCAGAGAAACCTCCCACTTGCTCTCAGACATAATATTTCTATTACTGTGGCAACCAGACCCCTGGGGTGCCACATTCCCCTCTAGTAAATTTTAGTACTCCGGGACTAAACACATTTTTAAAGAAACATAAATACAAGGGTATAAACGATAATACAATAACATATTTACAAGAAGCTTTAGTTCTTTAAAGGTCACGGCGTGTCCGCAACCGGGTGTCCATATCACCCAAGGTGAAGTTTGTGAAACAAGAGGGTGTCCATGTCACCCAAGGTGAAGCTTTAAGCGAAGTAGGGGACCTGTCCAAAGCAAACCCCTTGCGTTGGCCTTGGGCGTGGCTGCAAGGCTGAAGCTAGCTACTTTGGGCCGCAAGGAGGCCACGCCAGACAGGTTTTCTCTTCTGCGGCCACAGTGTGCAACTATCTACAAGATTGTTTCGGTTATCCAGCGTCCATAACCTGTTAGTCCAAATAAATCTGCAGGGTAACTGAGAAACATAATTAATAACAGGCAACAACAAAAACCATAAACATTTTCAAGAAACAGGTAAATTTACAGTGCATTACTTTATATTTTCCAGCGAGCGGGCATCTGACCTCTAGTGACTCTAGTGGACCTACGGAGCTCACTAACTGGTCCTGCACTACAGGGTGTAGGATGTGTTATGGGTAAGCTGGGCAGCTGTCTGCGCACTCTTTGGCTCACTAGGGGCATGGCAGGCTCACTACTAGCAGAGGGTTGATCCTCCTGCGCTGCTGGTGTGGACTCTTCTGCCTCCTGGGCTGGCTGCTCTTCCAGCTCTACCTGGTCTTCTGTAGGAACTTGAGGGGCTGGCTGGAGAAAGGTGAGGACGGGCACCACGATAGCGTTGTTTACTTGTGTCCAGGACCGGGGAAAGTCTCAGAGTACGGTGCTGATCATTTCCTCCTTTTCCTCTACGGGTTGAGGGTCTTCCTGATCTTCATCCGTGTTTTGCAACTTCTCGGGGCACTTTTTCAGGTGGTCTCTGGAGACAGTGGCTGTGGTCTCTCCTCCATCCTTGCTGATGACGTACACCTTTGGATTATTGTGGCTTGAGGGCAGTACGGTGTTCGGGTCCTTTTTCCACTGGTCGTCCAACTTATGGAGCCGCCTTTTTCTTTTCAAGACCTGCTCTCCAGGTACCAGGGGAACAGCGGGAGCATGTTGGTTATAAGTCCTCTCCTGCCTTTCTCTTGATTGACAGAGACTTCGCTCGACGCTCTCCTGTACTTTCCGATACTGCTGCTGCCGTTCTGTATCCCAGTCTGCCTCTGGCGAGGTGTCCTCAGGCGTCAGGACTCCCATATCCATGTCAATAGGTAGCTTACCAGGTCTTGCTCTCATTAGGTAAGCCGGGGTACAGTTGGTGGTACCTACTGGGATGTGGTTGTACAGGTCCACCAGATCGGGCAGTTTCTCAGGCCACAGGCTGCGTTCTTCCAGGGGCAATGTTTTTAGCAGATCTATCACCACCTGGTTCATCTTTTCGCAGAGTCCGTTGGTCTGCGGGTGATAGGGCGTTGTTCTTATCTCCTTGCAGCCATACAGGTTGCAGAACTCCTGGAAGACCTCTGCTTCCAAGGCTGGTCCTTGGTCTGTCAACACTTGTGGACGGCTGAAGTGCTGCTGGAAGGCTCTAGCTGCTGTTTGAGCCGTTAAGTCCTTGACGGGAACCACCACCAGGAACCGGGAGTAGTGATCTACGATTGTGAGGGCGTAGACATACCCAGATCTGCTCGGAGCCAGTTTCACATGGTCCAGGGCTACCAGTTCCAGTGGCTGTCTGGTGATGATGGGCTGCAGGGGAGTCTTCTGGCTGGCACGGTCCTTTCTTCTTAGGTTGCACGGGCCACAGTCTCTGCACCACCTCTCGATGGCTCCTCTCATGCCTACCCAGTAGAACCGTTCACGCAACAAGTACTCCAGCTTCTTCCATCCAAAATGTCCTGCTCCGTTGTGGTATGCCTCCAGAACCATAGCCGCGTCTCGTCTTGGGACCACTACCTGCCAGGTCAACTCATGTGTTCGAGAATTAACCATTCTTCGGCACAGCTTCTCCCTGTAGAGGAACAGCTTACTTTTCTCCTTCCACAGTTGCTTGGTCTCCTCCGGAGTGTCTGGGTCAAGACGGGCATCGGCCTGTGTCAGCATTTCCTTCACCAGACGGACTGCGGGATCACTGTCTTGCGTTTCCGCCCAGCTGTAGTGGGGCAAGGGATTGAATGTCACAGAGCGCCTGCCCTTCACACGGTGGGAATACAGGGTAATCCCAAGACGGTGGAACGCAGGGAGCTCGACTTCTTCTGGATCTTCCCCTACATCCGGTAAGTTTGGCATTCTAGACAGGGCATCCGCGTTGGCATTTGAGCGTCCCGCCCGGTATTTGATGGTGAATTCATAGTTGGACAGGCGGGCCATCCATCTCTGCTCCAGGGCACCGAGCCTTGCAGTGTCCAGGTGTGTCAACGGGTTATCCGTGTACACGGTGAACTTGGAAGAGGCAAGGTAATGCTTGAAACGTTCGGTCACTGCCCACACCACTGCCAGGAACTCCAGCTTGAATCAGCTATAATTATCAGGGTTCCTCTCCGTGGGCCGTAGCTTTCGGCTGGCGTAAGCGATTACCCGTTCTTTCCCCTGCTGGATCTGGGACAGTACGGCTCCTAGCCCGATGTTGCTTGCGTCCGTGTGGAGGATAAAGGGCTGGTTGTAATCAGGGTACGCCAGGATTTCATCCCCCGTGAGGGCCATCTTCAGCTGGCAGAAGGACTCCTCTTCCAGCTTTTCCCACCTGAAGGGCGGCTTCTGGTTTTTGGCTTTCCGAGATTGACCTATCAGGAGGTCCTGCATAGGGGCTGCCATTTTGGTGAAACCGGGAATGAATCTTCGGTAGTAGCCTACCAACCCGAGGAACTGCCGCACTTCCTTTATGCTGGAGGGTCTTGGCCAGTCTTTAATCACGGTGATCTTATCGGGGTCGGGAGCCACTCCGTCAGCACTCACCACGTGTCCCAGGTATTGCACCTTTGGTTTCAGGAGGTGACACTTGGAGGGTTTCACCTTTAGGCCGTAGCTTGCCAGGGCATCAAACACTTCTGCCAGGTGTTTCAGGTGGTCCTCGTAAGTCTTGGAATAAACGATGGCATCGTCCAGGTATAATAGGACCGTCTCAAAGTTCCGGTGTCCCAGACAGCATTCCATCAACCATTGGAAGGTTCCTGGTGCCTTGCAGAGCCCGAACGGCATACAGTTAAATTTGCTGAGACCCATTGGGGTGGTGAATGCGGTCTTCTCCCGGTCCGCCTCTGCCACAGGAACCTGCCAGTACCCGCTAGTGAGGTCCAAAGTAGAGAAGAAGTTAGCAGATTTTAATGCAGCTAAGGACTCTTCTATCCTTGGTAACGGGTACGCATCTTTGTGTGTGATATGGTTGACCTTCCTGTAGTCTACACACATTCTCATGGTGTTGTCTTTCTTTTTCACTAAGACTAGTGGAGCTGCCCAGGGGCTACAGCTGTCCCTAATTACCCCAGCCTCCTTCATGTCCTTTAACATCCCCTTGGCGTGCTGATAGTGTGCAGGGGGTACGGGTCGGTAACTCTCCTTTATGGGAGGATGGTCTGCCGTGGGGATGTGATGTTCTACCCCCTTTACTCGCCCAAAGTCTAGCGGGTGTTTGCTAAACACTCTCTCGTACTCCTGAACCACCCGGTAGACTCCCTGTTTTTGGTGTGAGGGAGTGGAGTCAGTACCCAAATGCAGTTGCTGACACCAGTCCTCCATTGGTTTCTTTGAGCCGTTACCTTCCTCTGGTTGAGATGGAGGCAAGGGTTCCACGGCCTGTACAGAGTTCTGGTTTATGGTGAACAATTTGGCTAGCGTGGCATACCGGGGCAGGTATACTTCTCTCTCCCCGATATTTATGATGCGGACGGGCACCCTCCCATGACGTACATCGACCACCCCCCGTGCTGTCAAAATGGTGGGCCTACTGTCTGAGTAGACGGTTTCTACCATTGCTTGGTAGTCTCTACCTCTTAGACCAATAGCTGCCCGGCACCAAATCATCATCTCACTTTTTGGGGGCATGGCAATAGGGAACGGGTCACACATTCTCACGCTACCTATCTCACCACCAGATAGTTCCACTTGTTGCTGCTTCATCAGTGCCCGGATCTCTTTTTGGAGCACACGCTGCTGGCTGGAACTGGCGTTCTTGGCAACCTGCTGCAAAATAAGAATCCCCTCTGCAAGACAGTTTTCAATTACGTTAGTACCTAGGGTTATTTTTGGGTGACTCTAGCGACGGTCAATGTCCACAATGATCAGTCCTTGTGCCGGCAGTTCAACTTTACCGACCTTGATGTTCACTTCTTTAAATCCTATCTGTGGCATGGGCTGACCATTGCTGGCGATAATGCTCAGGTCGTCATCTGGGTAGCCGGTTATGTCCGAGTCATTCCAGTACTGCTTGAAGAGCACGTACGAGATGGTGGTGACCCGTGACCCGGTGTCCAGTAGGGCACTCATAGGAATGCCGTCCAGTACCACAGGCAAGACCGGACATCCCCCTACGTACTTGTCACGCCAGTTCGATGGGCCTGATGATCTTAGGCCTGGGGGTTGGCCTTCTACCCCAGGTTGTGCCCGTTTAAATGACCGTACATTGCCATATGTCCGGGTTGATTGCAGTGGCGACAGATGGGTCGTCCGTCCTCGTTGTACCTGTCGCTGGGTCTCCCTCTGGCCGATGGGGTCCTCCTCAGTCGGCGCCACGGGACGTCCTCCGGTCCAGATGCCAGCTGGATCTTTCCTGGAGAAGAGACCTGTAAAGACTGCACAGTTCTGGTTAGCGCGGCAACGCTCTTAGTCAGCTCTTGGACCTGATGGTGCAGGTCTGTAGTCGGGTTATTGTTCAAAGCCTGCGCATCAGCTCCCACAGGCCCTGCAGACAAGGGCGCCGCGTCCTGGTGATAAGTGATAGCAGGGCACCTGTGGGTCACAGCGCCACCTGGTGCCGGTTCTCCGAGCACCCGGATGGCTCTGTCCTTGAACTGTACAAAGTCCAGGTCAGGGTCCTGTAAGGCCATTGCCCGCAACTGGGTTCGGTGGGCATTGCACAGTAGACCCTCAATAAATTGTTCGGTCAACAGCTTGTCTTCATTTCCCACGCTGTCAGGGTCTGCCTGCTTAATGGCTCTCAGGGCCTCTTGTAGGTTTAGAGCATAGTCTTATACTTTCATGTGCCCGTTGTTTGCACCCGTAAAATCTGAGCTTTATTTTGGCTGAGGTTCGGGTATCAAATGTGTCTTTCAGCCGGGCTAGTATTTCTCTGACAGTCCTCTTCTTCCCAGGTGACCAGGACTTTACCTCCCTTTGGGCTGCCCCGATTAACTGGGCCTCCAGGATGCTTACTTTTTGCTCTTCCGTGAGGGGGTATACCTGGAAGAGGCTATCCAATCTTTCCCTAAAGTCACTTAGGGTATGTGACTCCCCTGAGTACTGGGGTAGCCAGGTTGCCCCCGGGATATAGGGCATGGTGAATGGCATGACCGCTGCAGCGGTTGCGCTGGCGGCCGGTGTGGCGGTGGAGCTCCCCTCGGTATCCAACATCCTTCTACCCCCCTAGTGGACCGTGGCCTACCTTGCGATGCTCTTCTTCCGTAGGCCGCGGCTCCGCAGTCAATCGTCGGGGTAGAGGACCTGGCGTCGCACTTCGATGACGTCAGCGTCGCTCTTCCTCCCTTCCAGGACGTTGCGCAGCGTCAGTGCGTGGGGTGGAGCTTCGGCTCTCGCGCGCTTTCGGCGTCCACGTCCCTCTTCTTCCCGTGCGGCGTCCCGAAGATGGCGTCCGATGGTGGGAAGTGGCTGCGGATGGCGGGAAGACTGCAGAAGATGGCGGGAAACGACCCAAGATGGCGTCCGATGGCGGGAAACTACTCCGGTCGGCGGGAAACTTCACCACAGGTAAGTACAAAAGTCTTTTTCAGGCACGCAGTACCCGGTGGTTGCGGGCACGAAATCCTGCCGACTACGCCAAAGTTGACTCGCCCCCTGGGCCGCATGGGGAACCCGGAGCCGGGCCTCTGGTGGGATGCTAGTTGTGGTAGTCTCAGTGTGGCGGCGACCCGGTCCGTGGCTCAGGGTGGTCAAACCAGTGGCAGTCTTAGTGTAATAACAAATGTCCGACTACGCCACAGGGCAGCTAGTGTGGATGATGGGAGTGATGGTGTGAACGTCCCAGTACTAAGGTGTTGGTGCGGCGACGTGTGGTGCAGTTCAGGGTCTTTACTGATGGTATAGAGCAGACCCTCCCGGGAGTACTGGTTAGCAGTAGAGGCCTGGTCAGTCTGTGAGCAAGCAGGATCTCCCCCTGGCCAGGTGGAATTGTAGGCCTCCCCGTCTATCTGCACTCTTTCCTGGCTACCTTGCTCTATGCGGGTAGAAATAGCCCACGTCCCTGAGTATACCGTGTGGTGCTCACCCGTATGGCCGGTGACTTGGGGCCTTCTGTTAGCCTCCGCTCCACGACGGCGGTGCTGGTCCCTTGCTTGTGACCGTGCCTCCGGGCTTCTAAGGCCAGAGGACCTGGAATCCCCTGCCGGTTGGATTCTGCTGCTGGACCTGGATGTCCCCACAGCCTCGGACTCCGTGTCCGAGTTTAGTGTCTTCAGCCAAGGTGAGCTATCTAGCTTCCAGCCTCTGGCACTCAATCCTGCTCCTATAGAGCTCTTGCTGTATCTTTCCCTCTCCAAGCTCTGACTCACCTAATCCCGCCCCAGACCCAGTTTATAAGGGCAGATTCCTCCCCTCCCAGGTCTGGGCGGGCAGTGTTGCATGCTTAGGGCTCCTGACCAGAGAAACCTCCCACTTGCTCTCAGACATAATAATTCTATTACTGTGGCAACCAGACCCCTGGGGTGCCACATTGACACCTCTGATTGGCCGCAGGGATTGCGGACCCCGGGAGAGCCAGTGCTGACACTGCTGGAATGGCACAGAGTAGAATAGTTATTATTTTACTGAGGGGAAACAGTGATTGAGAAGTTGTCTGAATAGTGGAAAAGCCTTTTAAGTTTGGGGGTGGCGCGTTCTCATGAAGCCTCAGCGCCACCTGATGGTGTTTAGGTTTTCTACAATAGGGGGCTAGTTAATGTTGTGACTTCATTGCCACCTGCTGGTCATTCAGTGCAATGCAGAAGAGTTTACTTTATTATTATTATTTTTCATTATTGCAGGCTTCATCAGAGGTCGTTAATCCAGAAGATACTTTGCATCAGGTCCTCAGAGTGCCCAGAGTCAGTTAGGATGGACCATTAGTGGGTTGTGGTGATGACCTCCGGTGAGACATGCCAGTTACACGCTTTCACACCTCACGTACGGTAACCTGAGTACATCTTTTAGGCCACCGGGTGTTGCAGTTGGGACAACAGTGTGAGGGGCCTGTAGCAGCATGGTCTGTTAGGGTTGATGATGCGGAAGGATGTGTTGGGACTTGGCCAGTGGCAGCAGAGACTGTTACCAAAAATAGGCTTGTCCGTCTGCAACAAAGTCTGACTTGGGAGCGTGTGTGTATGCTTTCAAGGACCATTAGGGCCTCATTTAAAAAATGGAAGTTAAAAATATTTGGAAAAGGAAAACTGCAGCTATATCTACTTTACTGCCTCTTGAGTGTTTCATCACTGAAATGTGGGAGCAGGGAAAAAGCATAGGGAGGTGGAGGGTGAGCAATGTAGGAGGCACTTTTGGAAATTGGCTACAGGCATTTATTATTCTCGGCAGGGTGCTAGGTGAGGAGAATCCTGAGCACTGTTCAGATCTGTTCTGTAGTGATAAGCTAACGTGCTCCGATAAGGCGTTATCCGAGTATTCTCGGGTGCTAAGAGTATCTTCGGCGTGCTTGAAAAATATGTTTGCGTCACCGCGGCTGCATGTCTCACGGCTGTTAGACCGCCGCAATACATGCTGGGCTTGCCAGTTTGTGTGCAGCCGCGGCGGTGTGAACATATTATTAGAGCACGCAAAAGATAATCTGTTAGCACCCGAGCATGCTCAGATGACACCTTATCCAAGCACGTCTGCGCAACACTACTGTTCTGTTATCTTGATGCAAATTGGGAGGATTATAGTGTGTATAATAATGATGATGGCCACTGGATGCCATACCATAATGATACTGGCCACTGGATGCCATGCCATAATGATACTGGTCACTGGATGCCATGCCATAATGAAACTGGCCACTGGATGCCATACCGTAATGATACTGGCCACTGGATGCCATACCGTAATGATACTGGCCACTGGATGCCATACCATAAAGATACTGGCCAATGGATGCCATACCATAATGATACTGGCCAATAGATGCCATACCATAATGATACTGGCCACTGGATGCCATACCATAATGATACTGGCCAATGGATGCCATACCATAATGATACTGGCCACTGGATGAGCTTGAGAGCAGAAGTCGGTGCAGACTTCTGGACAAACCAGGTCTTCATAGGTAATTGAATAAAATGGAGGTTAATTTAGAATAAACTTACAATTAAAAAAGGTATAGATAAGGCTAAGATATAAAAAAAACTTCTACAGAAACCTCTAGGAATGAGCAGTGGGTCGGCCTTCTTGCAAAAGGGTGAAGTATATAAATGTAAATTTCTCTCATGCATGTGTAGCACCCTGAGGATTCGGCTGCTACAGGGGTATTGCACCTCAAGCCAGAGGTGTGGTATTCCACTCCCGGGTAAGGATGGAGTGTGGAACTGAGCTCAGTAGGCTGCATACACTACATACATCCCATTTCCGGGGGACAGATCAACGGTACTCCCACCAGTTTATGTGCAGGTACGATAGTGTCTGTCCCTGGCTGGAGTGGGAGGGGGGTGGAACATCCCAGTAGTGTAGGGGCAGATAGGGGGAGCAGTCTGGGTAAAGCTAGGAGCTCATTGGGTGCTGGTCACCTGAGCTCACACATAGAGGGAGTATATAAGGTGGGAACCATCTTACATCAGGGTCAGACAGGCAGACAGCTACTAGTCAGTCTGTTGTAGAGGGTCAAGCAGTCCTGAAAGAAGGAAGAGAGAGAGGAGTCAGAAGGACCCAGAGGGGAAGAAGAGGGAACCCCAAGAGCCCAAATACAAGCAACAGGGTGAAGGGTTGGCACAAGGGTACCGGATCCCAAGCTGGTGGAGGGCACTAATCCTCAGCCAGAGACCGGAGGTTGTGGGCAGGATCTGCCACGACCCCCCACTATATCCACCCGAAAGGCAGACCAAGTATAGGGTCAGGGAACCCAGAGGAGGTGTACCCACCAAGAGACCCGAGGGAGCCGGACATAGGTGGATCCCTGGTGGGGAAGGCCAGAGAAAAGGAACGTCAGAAAGGGAGCTCAGGATCACGCTCCAGAATTACCTGGGGGTTGGCCGAGTCCAGGACCTGGTGGACGCAGCACGGCTCGGGCGGTCACTCAAGGCCGGAGTGACCAGAACAACAGCAGTAAGTAAACACCCTGAACTGCACAGCCCGACTCTGAGTCTTAATACCATCCTCACTGCACCACCACAACCACCACCCTCTACAACTGACCCCCTGAGGCTATACCCCTCCCGTTGGGGGTTATACCACCAGAAGCTGCACACACACCACCAGCCTCAGCGGACCCTGCTGCAGCAGCGGCCGTATTGACCGCAAATCAACGGGTGGCGTAGTCGACACGAAAGAACATCCAGCAACATCTGTAGGACTGCCACACACTGAGCTTGACACCCTGGGCACGGACCGGGTCACCGCCACTCGGAGACTACAACCCCCATCTGATCCGGCTCCGGGTATCCCCCAAACAATACTGGCCCAGGGGGCGCGTCAACTTTGGCGTAGTCGGCAGGATAACGTGCCCGCAACAACCGGGTACTGCGTGCCTGAAGAAAAGTTCACCGTTACCTTAAAAAGAAGTCTCCCGCCGGTTCCGGAGGGTCCCCGCCAACGGACCCCATCACAGGTCGTTTCCCGCCGGTTGTCCGCCATTTGCAGCTTTTTCCCGCCATTTCCAAAGATTTCCCGCCTTGGAAGAGCGGACGCCATTATGGGCGTGCCAGAGGGTGGCAAGAGGCCACCTCCCATCGTGGGCCAGGTCGAAGAATGGCGCCAAAAGCGGAAACCGCGCCCACCAACAGAGACTGTGATGCTGGAAGTGTCCATCAGCGTAAGAGAACTGCCCCTGGAACTGACAATCACAAAGTTGCCCCGGGACCACCCTCAATGTGGGCGGAGACTGAACAAAAGAACGAAGATGGGTGCAGCCTGGAGGAGTCTGGAGAGAGCGCACCCGGAGACAAGAAGTCTGGAGAGGACTCCGGAGAAAGCGTACCTGGAGATGGAGGGAGAGACAGGCAGCACCGACCCAGTGGTCAGGAGCCTGCTGCAAGCAACAACCCCACTAGGCTTAGTGGAGATCCTGGCACAGCTCCCCCGAGACCGGGAGTGTGCACAGACCGCGCTGGAGGGCCTCGCACGGAGGATGGCCCAGGTGCAGCAAGACACGCTGACGGAGTGGAGCCGTGAGATGGCCCAGCAGACCGGAACCCGTCAGCGGAGCACGCCACCCGAGACGAGGAGACAGACCGCCTCTGAGGATGGTGCAGGAGGAGTGAAGGCCGGAGACGGCGCCGAGGAGGGAGCTGAACGGACGGAGGCAGGTAAAGGGGACGTCTCTACCCCGAGCCGAGAAACCGTGTACCTGTCCCAGCTCCCCGTCGCAGAGCCCGAAATTCCCCCTGCCGTGCCCGTCGCTGCATCGTCACCGTGCCGGACTAGGCCTCAAGCAGAAGCCGCGGCCGCGACCCCTGTGACGTCACACGCCTCGACCCTGAGCGCGACCAAACAGGAAATACCAACGGCCTGGTCGCAAGGTCTAGTACCTCCGGGCGCCGCAATTCCAACAGCGCCCCCTACCTCCGCGGAGCCACCAGCCTGGTCGCAGGGCCGAGTACCCCCGGGCGCCGCCGTCCTTACAGTGCCCTTTACCTTTAGGGTGCCCCAAGCCTGGTCGCAAGGCCTGGTCAACCCGGGCGCCGCTACCATCAACGCGCCCTCAACATCTCGAGTGCCGCACCTGGGCGAAGATCTATTTGCCAAGCACACGTGCCCGGATGGGCAGCCCTTTGTATGGCCCCAGGAGTACTACCAACTGGAACTCCGAAGAGCAAGGCCCCTGTGCGAGCCTCTGATTCCGGCTCCGAAGCCCGTCAGGAGAACCCCGCTCCCGCTAGAAGAAGCACAATTCGAGTGGAACCCCACCGGAGGAGACCTCATGGGGTTCACTCAAGAAACGCGGGCAGCTGCAGCAGAGCGAGTGGAGTGCTGCCGCCAGCAGTTGGCAGACTTCGAGCGAGAACGGAAAGAGAGGCGGATCCGAGAGCAGCGGCTGCAAGAACAGAGCGCAGGGCAGAAGAGCCGGACCAGGAGGAACCCCCGTGCAGCTCATGGTCCCCGTACCACCGGGACTGTGATTAAATTCAACCTGCAGCATGGGTGGGGCTTCATAAGAGACCATCATACCCCCGGCGACGTCTTTGTAACCCGCAGAGACGTAGAGAGCCATCTGCCGGAGGGACACAGAGGTCGTGACCTGTACGTAGGGGACGAGGTCACGTTCACCCGGCACAAGTGTGCCAAAGGACCCTACGCCCTCCATGTACACCGGCTGACGGAGGAGGAGCTACGGTGTGAGGAGGAGCAAGAGGACCCGGACGGGTCTGAAGATAAAGAAGGAGCAGGAGGACGCCGTCGTTAAAGTACGGTAAAGAGACTGTAAATAGTTACCCGCCGGGGTACAGTGAACTGTTGCTGCTTTAAATATGTCCCCGTTGGGACAAGCTTAAACTGTTACCCGTATTTCCCTTAATCCAACTGACCGAGGACTGAGAGCGGTCATTCCTTCCTTATACCTGGCCGAGGACTGAGAGCGGCCATACTTTCCCCTGTATATAGTTGCGCTTTCTAAGGCGCCCCCTACCGGTTTTATAGGAAACTGTTGTTTTTCTTGAAGAGACTGTCGCACTTTACCCGGTCACAAGTTGCACCGTGGCCGGAGGAACAAGAATGTTATTTATGAAAAGTTTATGCTGATATATATACTGTTTTATATGTTTATGTTTTATGGAAAAAAATTTGTATGTTTTGGATGTTTATTCTCTTACAGCCCGAGGACGTGCTGTGATTTACCAGGGGGGAATGTAGCACCCTGAGGATTCGGCTGCTACAGGGGTATTGCACCTCAAGCCAGAGGTGTGGTATTCCACTCCCGGGTAAGGATGGAGTGTGGAACTGAGCTCAGTAGGCTGCATACACTACATACATCCCATTTCCGGGGGACAGATCAACGGTACTCCCACCAGTTTATGTGCAGGTACGATAGTGTCTGTCCCTGGCTGGAGTGGGAGGGGGGTGGAACATCCCAGTAGTGTAGGGGCAGATAGGGGGAGCAGTCTGGGTAAAGCTAGGAGCTCATTGGGTGCTGGTCACCTGAGCTCACACATAGAGGGAGTATATAAGGTGGGAACCATCTTAGATCAGGGTCAGACAGGCAGACAGCTACTAGTCAGTCTGTTGTAGAGGGTCAAGCAGTCCTGAAAGAAGGAAGAGAGAGAGGAGTCAGAAGGACCCAGAGGGGAAGAAGAGGGAACCCCAAGAGCCCAAATACAAGCAACAGGGTGAAGGGTTGGCACAAGGGTACCGGATCCCAAGCTGGTGGAGGGCACTAATCCTCAGCCAGAGACCGGAGGTTGTGGGCAGGATCTGCCACGACCCCCCACTATATCCACCCGAAAGGCAGACCAAGTATAGGGTCAGGGAACCCAGAGGAGGTGTACCCACCAAGAGACCCGAGGGAGCTGGACATAGGTGGATCCCTGGTGGGGAAGGCCAGAGAAAAGGAACGTCAGAAAGGGAGCTCAGGATCACGCTCCAGAATTACCTGGGGGTTGGCCGAGTCCAGGACCTGGTGGACGCAGCACGGCTCGGGCGGTCACTCAAGGCCGGAGTGACCAGAACAACAGCAGTAAGTAAACACCCTGAACTGCACAGCCCGACTCTGAGTCTTAATACCATCCTCACTGCACCACCACAACCACCACCCTCTACAACTGACCCCCTGAGGCTATACCCCTCCCGTTGGGGGTTATACCACCAGAAGCTGCACACACACCACCAGCCTCAGCGGACCCTGCTGCAGCAGCGGCCGTATTGACCGCAAATCAACGGGTGGCGTAGTCGACACGAAAGAACATCCAGCAACATCTGTAGGACTGCCACACACTGAGCTTGACACCCTGGGCACGGACCGGGTCACCGTCACTCGGAGACTACAACCCCCATCTGATCCGGCTCCGGGTATCCCCCAAACAACACTGGCCCAGGGGGCGCGTCACATGGAGTTTCCACGCACGCCCAGACAATATAATGAAATGACATGGAAATCTGTATTCCAAGCAAAACATCCATATTCACAGGTGATTAGAATGAGAGAAAAATGTATTTTGAATAATAGTTACAGTTCAGAGATGGAGATGAGACATAAATTGTGTATACAGGACCCCTATGAATGAGAGAGGGACCTACTCTGTTACAGAGAGTGCAGTATCTAAACCAAAGTTCTGGCTCACAGTAACAAAGTTTCCATGCATGTTCAGATTAAACATTACAATTCTTAGTTCTCAAGGATAAGTCTGTTGCAGGAGACCTCCAGACACCTGGTTTCTGTGAGTACATTTTATCCATAGAATAACATGGTACAGAACTTTCTAACAATATCTGCAGGCTCAGCCTTGATTTCCTTTACAGAAACAAAACATGATTTACTAAAGCTAGACTATATCAGACGTATCACAAGTAATATAACATATTGGAATATTATGGATTATAATTACTGTATTGATTATTTTCTTTATTAGAAATATTTAAAGTAAAATATAATTAGTTCTTAAGCATAAATCTGACAAGGAGGCTTCCAGGCGGTTTGTTTTTGGAAGAATATCTGATCTATAGAGCAATGTCTTACAGAACCTTCTGACCATATCTGCAAGCTTAGCACAGAGGCAGATCTGTTTTCCGGCACCCGGAGCAGGAATTCAGTTTGGCGCCCCCCACACACACCGCTCATGCAGTTTGAATAGTAGTCATGTGACCGCTCATCTACGATTTGCTTTTTGACAGTCACGTGACTACCTACTCTTCCTAATTCTCTCAATTTCAGTCAAAAACTACAGCCTACAGGCTAGTTGTCACATAACCGTAAGTATGAAAATCACATACGAGTGGTCATGTGGTGTCTGCTGGACCCAGCTAGCAGAGCTGAATCCTGACATTGAGTATATTACACGCTGTTAGGATTGGGCATGCTACAGTACTTAATTGTATAATTAAAAGGGTTGTCCAGGTTTGTGAATAAAGTCGGAAGAACTCTAGGTGACTGCAGACTTCTGAATACTCGCAGCGCATGCACTGCACACTTTCACCTTTCCTCCAGTACAGGAGAATCCTGAAAGGTCATGTGAGTCCAAGTATGAGATTTTCATATTTCTGGCCACATTCCAACTAAACGTGACCAGCCTCACTCAAGTAATTTGTATAGAATGAGGCCACGCATGTCTAGTCGGCATGTGACCATTAGAGATGAGCGGTGTTCGAATCGAACTGTTCGCCAATCTCAAATTCGAGTGGTTTTGGGCGGTGTTCGAGCCGTTCGACGAACCCGAACGATTTGAAAAAAATCCGGCTGTTCGAGGTTACGTTCGATAACTGTTCGTGCACCCAAATCATAACTGGATTTTTTCTCAGTAATGCTGATAATGTTAATACACAGTTTGAGTGTACAGCGGGGTGGGGGGAGGGGCAGGGGATGGATCTCTGCAGGAATAATGAAGATCTCCATTTTTTTTTTCTCTTTCCCGCATTTACAGTGGGGAGGTGCAATCTATCAGCAGCGCACACACGGAGCGAACTGCTTTTTTTCACACAAGCAAGGGCATGTGTCATTGGCTGTGTATGTCACATGTCCTTGCCCTGTAAGACCCAGCCATTTTCCCCGTCGCCACCATTTTCTCACTGCTGCTGCTGTTAGCGCTATATTGTGTAACTGAATTGCAAGCAAATTTTCTCTTAAATAGACAGAAAGGTTTAGGGAGTAGGGACTAGTTTGTAATTGCAGCCCTTTTGAGGGTTAGATTACATCAGTTCCTATCACTTTTTGCCAGGCAGGTCTGTGCCAGTGCTGTGAAAGTGTTTTTGACAGCATTTGGCTATATCTAGCTAAACAAATCCTTTGGGCCTATTGCAGTGTGTTAGGCAGTGGAGTAGCCTATCTGTGTTGCAAGCTACACCACCTGTGTATGTAATACTCATTTTTTACTGCACCTACCCAAGTAAAACCTTTTGGGCCTGTAGCAGTGTGTGGTACTCAATCTATTAGGCCATCTATACTAAGCTCCACCAGCTTTCAAATTACTAATAATTTTTAGCTGCATCTTGCCTGGAAAATAATTTTGGGCATAGCAGTAGTGTGTGGTAATCATTGTATTAGGCCATCTATACCAAGCTCCACCAGCTTTGAAATTAATAATAATTTTTAGCTGCATCTAGCCCGGAAAATAATTTTTCTTCCCAATAGTGGTAGCAATAGAAATATGGGGCGCGCGCCTGGCTAACAAAAATATACGCTTCATAACAAAAAACACCAGCCTAGAGCACTGCATTAATAAGATGGCATTATCGTCTCTCCCAGTGCTAGGCCAACTACGCCGGCTAGCATTCCTGTGCCTAAAACACAATGTATGGGTCCGCGCTAGCCACGATGCTGAGGGGTCTAAAGCTGCTGTTAACGCTTTATCACAATTCAATTGGCAGATTTTCACAGAGCTCCTCCCCAGCGCCCACCCATCGGGCAACAGTTGCCCACCCTCCCTATGGGATCTAGTGGCGAATAGTTGATGCCATTAATCAGAGCGTCAGTTGCCCCGTCGACGTGGCAAGCATACGGTAAGGCATGGGAAGAGTGGACACGACTAGTAGCAGGCAGACGGGTTGACCAATGTGAACAAGCCAGATTACAAGTCACCATAGAATTTCTCCACCAGCTAATGATGAGGGGCTTTTCAGGGGCGTCAGCGCAGCGGTGTCTGACCGGAGTAGCATTTCACTTCCAACTACTGAATTGAGGAGATGTGACAAAGAGATTCATCATCAGACAATCCATAAAAGGGTGGAAAAGGGGTCAGCCAAGTCAGGAGTGTAGACGTCCCATCCCGTGTCAGTAAAACTGATTTCTCACATCACATCCCTAACACCATTAACATGACACTCACAATTTGAAGCAACACTACTGTCTACTGCATTTGCGATCGCCTTCTTCGGGGCGCTATGTATAAGCGAATTAGTCCCTCAATCCAAAATTACCACCAGTGGAGGCTTATTACACCAGGACGTAGTCATAGCCAATAATGCTATACGTCTACGCATACGCCAATCGAAAACGGTTCCAGCAGGCAGGGGCACTTGGGTACTTCTACAACCCACAAACGGTACACTGAGTCGGGTAACAATAGTAAAAACATATATAACCATCAGATCACAAAGTAATTTCTTCCTATCACACATTGATGGAATGCCATTATCAAGATACCAGTTCCAAGCTATATTTAATAAATGCATAACATCCGCAGGGAATCACCCCAAAGATTATGGGACACACTCATTCCGCATAGCCGCGGCCACGGAAGCAGCAAGAGCAGGACTGTCAGAAACGGAAGTTCAGAGGATAGGGAGATGGCGTCCACGTGTTTGGCGAGATACATAAGACCGGACTTGTTATCCTAACGTGGTTTGTTTCTTCTACAGGTGACGCTAAGTCAACAGTGTGGGTGATAGGCCACTCGTATATATATTGGGCAGAAAAAAGGGCGAAAGTCCACCCAGGCGGGAGGAAATTAGAGTTTCATAACACATATTTCAACTGCAGAGGTATTAGAGGCCTGCTATGGCCACAGGTACTAATGGAGGTAATCAAGGTAGGGAGAGAGGCAAGAGGTCTGGTCATCTTAGTTATACAGGCCAGGGGAAACGACCTAGGTCATCACAAGAGCGCATAACTAATGGCAATAATGAAACTAGACACTGAGCGCTTCAGAGAATTTTTCACAAAACTAGCTATAGTATGGTCAGAGATTGTGCCGATAGCGGTGTGGCAAGGTGCGCGAGACATCACGGCCATCGAACGGACAAGGCGGGTAATAAATATTCGGATGGCAAAATTTAGAAGCGACAGAGGCGGTGTAGTGATACGACACCGACAACTGGAAGGAGATAAAGCAGGCCTCATACGGCCCGACGGTGTTCACTTAATGGATATTGGACTAGACATATTCCTGTCAGGACTCCAGGACGGAGTGGAACAAGCGTTAAGAGTGATGGGTGGGGGTCAGAGTCCTGCATACGAGTACGCAGGATCCTCCGTGGCCTGGAAATAGAAAGGACATGTTGGAGAGTTACATTTGTTGGCCAACTTGCCAGAGTGGAGACCCAGGGCATGCTGCAACAAGCTGAATTATTTTAGAAATAAAATGCCTTTCTAATGGAATGAGTATAAAGAGTTAATAAAGCTGTGACCGATCCTCACCCATCCAGTTGTAAGAGTTACATTATTGTATCGTCAAGGAAAGGGGGGCGGTAGGGGGGCTGAGCGTCTGGGTTTGGTTGGGGGTCCCCACAGTCTGCCTAGGCTAGATGCATTTAAAAATTCTTATTAGATACACAGGCGGTGCAGCTTGCTTCGCAGCTGGGCTACTACGCCCAAAGTATTGCCTAGGCTAGATGCAGTTAAAAATTCTACGCTGACTAGCAGACACAGAAGCTTTGGAGCAGACCTCTGAGTAAACAGCTCTTCACACTCAACCATCTGTGTTACCCCAAGCCATAATGTATGTAGTTTCTCACAGTTAAAAGGGGGGGGGGGGAGCGACCCAACCCACCTGGAATTGACGATGCCAACGTCACGTAAGACACAGCAAGGGGACTCAAAAAAGAGTCTCCATTTTTTCCCAAAATTGTGGCACAGACACCACTTAACGCTAGAACGCATACCTGGGGCCTCGCAGGCCCGCCCTGTTAATTGTTTTCTATTTTCTGCAAGATTACTTCAGTTAGAATTTTGAAACTCTAGGTATTCTTCATGTATATAGTTGTTTGTCATTTGAGTTTGAGTTATTCCATGTTATTTGCACACGGGCCTGAAAGGTCCCAGGTATGTGAAAGTGTAGATTTTTATGGTCATGCGTTCTAGGGTTAAGTGGCATCAATTGCCCCACAGTTGCTTAAAATGGTTGGTGAGGTGATTTTACGAAATCCT
Source organism: Phyllobates terribilis (assembly GCF_046119375.1). NCBI lineage: Eukaryota > Metazoa > Chordata > Amphibia > Anura > Dendrobatidae > Phyllobates > Phyllobates terribilis. The sequence continues at coordinate 762,762 of NW_027363325.1, forward strand.
CAAGCTTTTAGTCTCCCCAGGATGACACAGGGGTAGAAAAGTCCTTGCGAATCCATGATTTGTTCATCTTTATGAACGTGAGTCTGTCTACATTCTCAGTGAACAGCCGTGTGCGCTTATCTGTCAGCACACCACCAGCAGCGCTGAACACACGTTCAGAGAGAACGCTGGCTGCAGGGCATGACAAGATATCCAAGGCGTGAGTGGCGAGCTCCAGCCATTTTTCCAGATTGGAATCCCAAAATGAACAAGAGTCCAGTGACAGTCATGGCTTCGATGTTCACTTGGAGATACTCCTGTACCATCCTCTCTAGGCGTTGACTATGTGTCAGACTTCTTGTCTCCTGTGGCCTTGCAAAGGATGGTCTAAAAAAGTGGTGAAACTATTCCACAAAATTGCTGTTACCAGTAGATACTGTGTTACTGTTACGGTTTGAGTGATGAAGACTCGACAGTCCCACGGTTGGCAAGTTAGAGCTGTGAGATTCACTACGTGCACCACTGGTGTTTTGTGGAAAAGCGCATGTAAGATTCTGCAACAGAGTCTGCAGATACTCCTGCATGCGTAAATCCCTTTTTATGGCAGGAATTATTTCGGCAAATTTACTTTTGTACCGGGGATCTAAGAGTGTGGCAACCCAGTAGTCGGGATTACTTCGAATTCTGACAATCCGAGGGTCATGTTGCAGGTAGTGCAGCAAGAAGGCACTCATGTGTCTTGCGCATCCAGGAGGACAAAGTCCTTGTTGTGTTGGTAGCGAGGTAACAATCATGCTTCCTTCCTCTGCCCTCTCCCCCCAACCTCGCACAACAGAAATGTGATCAAGGTCTCCCTCCTCTGATGAGTCTTCCATGCCCATCGCCAGTTCGTCCTCCACTTCTTCCTCGGCTCCTGCACCTTCCTCAACAGTTTGGCTGCTACCATGCGCCCTGGTTAATCCCTCTCCCCCACCCTCCCATGCCTGCTGCCTTGGTGCTGCCAACCGTCTGGACCTTGGAGATGTTATCCCTTCCGCAAACCAATCCTCTACTTCCTCCACCTCCTCTTGTCCCACCACCTGACTCTGAATTCTGTTTAATGTGTGCTCCAGCATGTAAATAACCGGAATAGTCATGCTAATAATGGCATCGTCGTCGGCACTAAACATCTTCGTAGCCATTTCAAAACTGTGCAGAAGGGTGTGTGGCGCCCCTGAGGGTTCAGTCGCCACAGAGTTACTGCATCTCACCCAGAGGTGTGGTATCTCACCCTCAGGTAAGGAAGGAGTATGGCTCGGGACCCTAACACCTGCATCCAACACATACCCGCAGTGGGTGTAGGGTGAGATTACTCCTAAGGGAGAGCACAGTCCCAGGTCCCTAGCTGGCGGGAGGGTCCTATATAGTGGGTGCTTAGGGGAGCAGCTTAGGGGAGCACATGACAGGGAGAGTATAAATAGGAAGCCATCTTAGAAAGAGCAAGCCAGTCAGAGGAGGAAAAGTGACAGGAGCAGAGGCTCTGCGCCGGAGGCGGGCCTAGCCTGGGAGGCCCAGGACTGAAGGAGAGAAGAGAGGAGTGGGAGCAGGAAGGCTCCAGGAACCGAAGGGACCCTAGGGGTACGGGCCATGCAGAAGGCCACCTGTACTCCCGCTGCTACCAGGAGGTAGAGGGGTCAGGCCAGATAAGGGGAACCGGTCCCTCAACTAGCGGAGAAACAGCAAGGCTCAACTAGAAACCGGAGGCTGCAGCATTTCATTTACTGCAGGCCAAAGTCCACACCAGTCTCACTAAGAAGGTAGCCACATAGGACCCAGGGGACGGAACACACGTCGCCCGCCAAGGCCCGAGGATACCGGATAGAAGTGTCACTGGGTGTGAGGTGCAGGGAGAAGGCCAGAGAAAGGACACACAGAAGGGGGTCCTGCTAAGTACCCCAGAGCTATCTGGGGGTGGACTGAGCCCCTCACTGAGTATGCACAGCACAACGGGGGAGATTGCTCTGGTACCTGTAATCTGGACTGCAACAACTGTGAGTAAAGATCTTGGGACTGCATCACATGGACTCTGTGTTCATTACTGACTCCCTGCCCTACAACTACCATCATCCACCCACACTGCCCTGAAGCTACACTCTTCCTGTGGGGAGTAATAATACCATTGCTGCAAAACCACCAGCTTCAGAGGACTGTTCCGCAGCAGCGGCCCCTTTTGCCGCACTCCAGAGGTGGCGTAGTCGGACATCATAAAACCCATATATACAAATTACCCTTGGATTGACCGCCCTGGGTCACCGCCACAGTGACTACAACCCCCAGCGTCTACCGGCCCGGCTCCGGGTACCCCACGGCCCAGGGGGCGCGTCAACTTCATAGGTCCCTGATCTGAGACCACTCCTGCAGCGTGATTTGCCCCACCTCTGGATCTCGTTGGCCCAGGCTATACGTCAGAACGTATTGCACCAGGGCTTGTCGGTGCTGCCACAGTCGCTGCAACATGTGCAGAGTTGAATTCCACCGTGTCGGCACATCGCATTTCAGCCGGTGAACTGGCAGGCCCAACGACTTCTGTAGAGATGTAAGTCGTTGAGCTGCGGGATGCGAACGGCGGAAGTGAGCACACAGCGACCGTGCCGTCTGCAGAAGGCCATCTAGTCCGGGATAGTGGGCTAAAAATTGATGGACAACCAGGTTCAACATGTGAGCCATACAAGGCACGTGTGTGACATTGCCCCGGCGAAGGGCCGCACCCAGGTTTGCAGCATTGTCGCACACGGCCTTCCCTGGTTTCAGGTCCAGTGGAGACAACCATTCATGAAACTGGGTCTCCAGAGCTGACAACAACTCCTCAGCTGTGTGACTCACATTTCCCAGACATTTCAAAGTGAACACTGATGCCATTGAGCCCTGCTGCCAGCATAGTAAGGAGGTGTGCAGGATTCTTTCTGTGCAGTTAGAAAGCAGGTGGCATTTCCAGACAGGCTTTGGGTGCAGGTGGAGGACCGAGAGGAGGTTGAGGAGGCAGAAGCAGTGGAGGAACTTCGAGATAAAGAGGATTGACGCACAACTCGTGGGGATGGTAAGACTTGGACAGCAGCCCCTTGTCCTGCTGTCACCATAGTTACCCAGTGCCCAGTCAGCGACATGTAATGCCCCTGTCCATGCCTACTTGTCCAAGTGTCTGTGGTGAAATGCACCCTGTCACACACAGAGTTTCTCAAAGAAGCGGTGATGTTGTGTGCGACATGCTGGTGGAGAGCAGGCACACCTTTCTTTGAGAAGTAGTGCCGACTGGGCATCTGGTACTGGGGCACTGCGACGGACATAAGGTCTTGAAAATCCTCTGTGTCCTCCAGGCGGAAAGGCAGCATTTCTGTAGCCAACAGCTTGCAGATGGTGAAATTCAACCTCTTAGCTTTGTCATGGCTAGGAGGAAATGGTCTTTTACTTTTCCACATCTGAGGAACCGAGGGCTGGCTGTTGTGCTTAGACGGGGTTGAGTAGGGTGTCCCCGGCAAACTGCCGGTCTGTGAGGAAGATGCAGGCGGACATGTTAGGTTGCCTTGATCCAAAGGTGGTACTCTCGATGTCGGAGAGCGCTCAACACCAGCAGGTGTTTCCACTTCCCAATGAACTGACGACCTGCCAATCACACTGGCTGTTGCGGGTAAAGAGGTGGCAGGTCTACGTCCAAAAACATGTGTGACTGCTGTCCCCCCAGTCACAGAGGATGAAGAGGCTGCGGATGCACAAGATGGGGCAGACAGTGGTTGGCCCGGCCCGCTAGGCCGCATTGTAGCACAGTGAGCTTCCCACTGTAACTTCTGCTTCATATCCATGTGATGGTACATGCATGAAGTACTCAAACTATGGATTTTTTGGCCTCTACTTAGCTTTTGGTGACAAATATTACAGATAACACGAGTTGGGTCATCCTTATCGATCTGAAAAAATGCCCAGGCTATGCAAGGCTTAGAGCCCATGCGACCTGAAGAGCCACTACGACTTGTGGTCAGAGGCAGAGTTGTGGTTGAGGATGCAGTTGTTGACGTGCTTCCAGTACTACGTCTCTGTCCAGGAAGGCGCAACCTAACCTAATCATCAATAGCATCTGTGATGCCCCGCTGCTCTTGGTATCACAGATCCTAGAAGAGTGCATTGATGGAACCCTCCACAAGAGGCCCCCATAAACATTCACACATCTCCACCTTCCACCTCAGACCACCAGAGGGAGCCCGTTAGGGATATAAATAGGGAAGGTGGAGCTAGGCAGTTCAGTTCTTCTGAAGAGTTCCTGCAGTAGAGAAGCCTAAGAGAGGTCAGTCTGCAGTGGAGCTCAGTCTAGTCTAGAGAACTCAGTTAATAGTTCAGCAGTGGAGCACGAGGCTCCTGCTCGCTAGATTCAGGGAGCCCAGTTAGAGCTTAAGGTGTGCCGGCGCCATAAGATCGGTGAAGCGCGGCAAGCTGCCGTTAGTGTGTATAGCCTAGTGAGGGCCCGAGTAGGCCGAAGGCGAGTGGCGAGTTAGTACATAAGGGGCAGAGGAGCTTAACCAGCTCACCCCGAAGCATTTACCGGACACCGGATCCGAGCTTACCGGGATCTCTATGACCCAGTAAGGCATAACTGGAATCCCTGGAGAACTACAAGTCCCAGGATCGCTAAGGTGCTGATACGTAACAGAGCCAGGAGACGCTTAGGCCCCGCATACTGGGAGCGTGAACTCCAAGAGAAGGCCCTACCACAAGGTCAGCCAGCGCAGGACAGAGACAAAGTTAGGCCTAGCTCCAGGCAGGTCAGAAACTTACTACGCAGAGGCAAGAAACAGGAGGCCCTACACCCGCTCATTGGGGAGGATCCTGATATGCACCCTTCACCCTACAGTGCTCCGGGATGTGCCTGAATTTCCACCAGTAAAAGGTACTGAAGTGACTACCGTGTCCATTCCCGTTCTTGCTCTGACCCAGCTGGGTCTTGCCTGTGCTGCATTCCCCCTGCATACGCTGCCCTGAGACCTAGCTCCACCTGTGGGGAGCTATACCATCGAGCTGCCTTATCACGGGCCTCAGTGGACTGCTGCAGCGCTGGTGCTTCTCACCAGATACCACAGGTGGCGTCACGAACTCTTATAAAATTAACAATTATCCACCCTTTTAAAGAGTGACCCCAGGGTACGGGCCAGGGAGCTGACCACCGCGACATCCCCAAAGCCAGGCAAAGGCCCGGGTACCGAGTCATCCCTATCCCCTGGGCTAGTCACATCCTCCTCCACCTCCTCTGCTGACCTCATCGACTAGCTGACTGTGGGTTGACAGGAAGTGGGATCTCCAACCTCGTCATCATCACCCTGTGTGTTCTCACACCCGTCGTCCTCAGAGCCAACCTCTTCCTGCCCTGACCGAAAAGTCAAGTTGTCGCTCCAATCAGATATTTGAGTCTCATCATCGTCTTCATCATTGTCTCCACCAACAGGAGTTACAGTTTGGGAACGAGGGTCTACATTATGCTCAGAACCTTCTTCATCAGGTCCTGGATCCAACTTATAAAGATTCTGGGCATCAGTGCAGATCATTTCCTCGTCTGGATTAACCGAAGCTCTGGAGCAGACCTCCGTTTCCCAGGCTATAGTATGAGTAAACAGCTGTGCAGACTCAACCATCTGTGTTACCCCATACTCAGACGGGCAGCTGGAGACTTGGGAGCTGTGAGGAAGCAAGTGCGATTGGGGTGACACCTCTGAGGACTGGAGTATTTGTGATGTTGAAGTTGAGGTGGAGGAGAGCCCACTTGAAGGAGCACTTGATATCCGTTGAAGCACCTGCTGTTTTTGTGCCTCATCTGGAATTTGTAGCGATGGGCATGTCCGTAAGAAAGGGATCTTATCACATTGTCCACGAAAAGAAGTCGACATCTTAGTTTGGCTGGAAGATGGTCTTTCTTCTGCAGATGTTACTCCCCCCTCCCCCCCCACCGCGGGGGGGCTCGACCCACCAGCGGACAGGCACCAGTATTGGGAGAGGGGGTCTGGCCGTCAGGGTCCACCTCGGCTCTGGCACAAACCCGGCGACACGGAGGTGGCACGGGCAGGAACGGACTGGCCGTGTCGGCTTCGCACTTTTTTGGTTTTAGAAGGGCATGACATGCCTATATCTGTGTCTCCCCCTCCTTTTACTCCTCCACCTCTTTTCTTTTCGCATGACTATATGTACTTGTCACTTTTCCATGTGTTAGTTATGTCTTCTGAGCAGTTTGTCAGCTTTTGGACACCGTTGAAGGTGTTTTCTATGTGTTTCTATGTGTTTTTTTTTGCCTGCTATTGGTTTTAATGGTTTTCGAAGGTGTTTGTCGAACAGTTCGTCGAACAGTTCGGCGAACATACGGGTGTTCGACTAACCGAACTCGAAGACTACGGGGGTGGCTCAACACTAATCCTTACCTCGGAGAGGAGATACCACACCTCATTAAAGAGATGCAGTACCCCTGTGGCGACAGAACCCTCAGGGGCGCCACATTACCATCAGACTCTCTCACCACTCAGCCCACCCGTTTCTTGTGCAGTGATAAACCAGCTGTTCTCCACCTCCCATACACATTTTCTAAGCATTCCCTATTTCTTTCTTCAGGTGGTCCTGACATCAGTCCCCAGCCGAAACATCTTTATGGCTGTAAAAATGATCAAGAAAAAGAAGGTGAAGGAAAACATCCTTATGAGAGAGCGGCGGATACTCCTCGCGGCCCGAGACTGCCCATTCTTATGTCACCTCTATACCGCACAGCAGTCTCGGAAGCTGGCGTATTTCATCACGGAGTATCTGTCCGGCGGCAGCCTCGAGGCTTTGATTGACATGTGCGGCTGCCTGAACATCGACAGCGTAAGGTGAGTATGAGGAAGATATACGAAAAAGAGAGCAGAGGGGTGAAAATAAAAGCAGAGGTGGAGATGTAGCTGGGAGAGGACTGGCAGGTCATGTAGCCCAGGAGGGAAGGAGGTATCAGTGATGACATTGATACTACACTCTGTTCTCTCCATCAGATTCTACACAGCAGAGATTGTATGTGGTCTCCAGTTCCTCCACGGACACAACATCGTCCACCGGTAAGCACAACTTTCCTCCTTCTCTCTGTCCCCTCTACATGCTCAAAAAATTGCCCCCAACTTTCCTGGGCTCCTGTCTGCCTAGTCCATCTGATCTTGCAGTGACCCATTTTCCATCTCCTGTATCATGGGGTAGATTTCTTATTATGTTTTCTTATTTCATTGCAGAGATATTAAGCCAGTAAACATCATGTTGGATGCCGATGGCCACATCCGTGTAGTTGACCTGGGGCTTGCCCAAGATGGGGTCACCTCCTCCAAAAACATCTCAGGAGTGACGGGCACTTTCCACTTCATGGCCCCTGAGGTGCTTCTCAAAAAAGGATATGGCACAGCAGTGGATTGGTGGAGCCTGGGGATTGTGGTGTCCAAGATGGCAACAGGACGCTCCCCATTTTACACCGGCTCTTTCAGCAAAATGGCTTACACAGCGATAACCAGAGGAGAGCCTGAAATTCCATCTTGGCTTGATGCTGACTTGAAAGCTCTTATCAAGAAGCTGCTGTGCAAAAATCCTGAGAAACGATTGGATGTGTGCGGGAACATCAGAGAGCATCCATTCTTTACCAACATCGGCTGGGAGGATCTAGAGAAAAGGAGAGCAAAGCCGCCATTCGTACCATTCAGGCCAGTTCTGGACAACCATCAGCTACAGTGGCCGGAGGATAAGAAAGCCTTTAACCCCATGGCCGGATTCAATTATGGGTCATCAAGCTGGGCCCGGTAAGATCATCCTCTGTGAGGATAAATCCCATCAAATGTTCTTCTCACCTTGTGGCCATTATGACCATCTTTGTCTTCTCCCACTGTTTCTGTCAATGACTATGTCTCTGTCATTCTTAGGTGGATGAGAATATCTGGGCTGTGAAAGAATCCACGACCATCTGGTGAGTGACCGCTGTACACACAGGACACCGATCATTAGATGTGTACATTATATCTGATGTTACATAGGGGAATGGTTCATTATAATGACCATTCCTCTAAGATAACAGAAGATCCAGGAGCTAGAAGTTATTGAAATGTCTTCCTCTTATGTCTTGCAGGATGAACCCGTGCCAACTGCCCAGAACTTCTTGCCTCCTGACCCGTACCTCACATCTCTGCTGCTGTTTGTCACCTCGGCTGCCCTAGAACATCATGTCTCTCATTAACACCTTCATGTCGGACCACTGCCATCGTGTCGCTGCACCAGGCCCTTGACTTGGCCTCCTCCAATCCATGGCTGGCATCTGAGATCCCTCCAGCCCGAAGGTCTTCTGCGCCCCAGGAGCGGCCTGTGCTAAGTTTCCATCTGGTGAGTTCAGGAACAATAGTATAATATTGGCCATTATCCCTGAACTTACCTCAGCGCAGGCCGGGTAAGTACTGCACCCATCATCCATCACATCCACAGTACATGATAGGTGTAGACCCTACACTACACTACAGGTATAGGCACACAAACATAGACACATAGGACGTAGATAGAGATTTCGGCTTTTGATCCTGGGATTTAATCTGATCGCCATATTTGGGGTCAGGAAGGAATTTTCCCCCCTAATATGAGGATAATTGGCCCATTCCTCATAGGGGGTTTTCGCCTTCCTCTGGATCTACACGGCCTTAAATAGGTTTAGTAATATATCAATAAGTAGATTCACACATAAGTAGTGCAAAAAAATAAGTTTAAAAAAATAAAATTCAAAAATAGTTTATTTTACACAAACCAAAAACATTTTTAGTCTAAATATATAAAAATTAAAAAATGTAAATATATTTTTTAAAAATCTCACTTCCATTACACACAGGGAGGTACGAGCCTTTGATCCTGGGATTTAATCTGATCGCCATATTTGGGGTCAGGAAGGAATTTTTCCCCCGTCATGAGAATAATTGGCCCATTTCTCACCTGTGGTTTTCGCCTTCCTCTAGATCAACACGGCCCATAGATAGGTTTAGTAAAATAGAAGAAATAAGTAGGTTCTTATATTTATAATGAAAAAATATCTGAAAAAATAATTTATTTTTTGGTTTAAGAAAAATTAGTTAAAATAAATATAAAAATAAATTACTCCAAAAATTGAAAATAATTAAATATTTAAATAAAAAATGTACACTTACGTATCACACATTAGCTATGAGCCGTTGATCCTGGGATTCATCCCGATCGTCATATTTGGGATCAGGAAGGAATTTTTCACCTTCTTCTGGATCAACACGGCCTTAAATAGATATAAACTGACCGTTATATAAGTAATTCCCATATTAATGGCTTATTATAAATACATAAAAACATTTTAAAGTATAGGCAGATTTTCAGATAATGTATAATATATACCGTAGCTCTGAACTTAAATAAGGAAAAGATAAATAGTTTAATACATTTTTTAGAAATTAATTTAATTTCGGTCTCAGCCCTTGATCCTGGGATTTATTCTGATCGCCATATTTGGGGTCAGGAAGGAATTTTCCCCCCTGATATGAGGACAATTGGCTTATTCCTCACAGGGGGTTTTCGCCTTCCTCTGGATCAACGCGGCCCATAAATAGGATTATTCTGATAGAAGAATAATTTACACATATACATGATGCTATAACATATAATAACCCCATATATAAATAAAATCTTTCGTTTACCCCCTACATCGTTGTTCTTGTTTTTATTCCATCGGTCGTCCATGTAGTGAATGTGGGTTTCGCCCCTGAGTCTTGATGGGGTCGTACGGTCTCATGTAAGGTTTCTCCATATGGGTCAGAGGTGAAACCCCAATGTGCTGCGGATAAAGACCAAACTGATCCCTTCTGCAGTAAGCGAGTACCCGGCAGCAGGTGCTGAATTTCCCTACAGCGCCTCCCAAGACAGAAATTAAGTATTACAAGTGATTCTCTGTAATCACTGGGCTGTACCTGGAAATCTAGTGTTTGGTCCTCCAGGGCAGGAGACGCTGTTTGGTGGTCGTTTTCATTCTGACTAATGGATGAGAATACAGAACTTCAGATTCCCATAAAATGCCATTTGGATATTGGGTTTTCTACAGCTGCCGCTCACTATACACAGAGCGGTGATTGAAGCCGCGCAGGCGCCGCCCCTGTGACTGACAGAGAGAGGCTGCTGGGTGACATAAAGTTAATTTCCTCCTGGCAGCGGGCTCTCAGTGCAGGCACCGCACAGTGTCACAATGCTATTACTTGCAGATTTACCCCATATCTGCAGGTTAATAGTGTTATATTACATGACAGGTTCCCTTAAACCCATGATGTAGTTTTGTCCCAGGTCTCTAAGGCCTGTATGAAACCGACTGAGTAGTAGAGCTCACATCATATGTAGCAGATGCCGGCTGTGCTACACAGCCAAAAACTGCCTGTAACTGCAGCAACCAGAGCTCGCTCCGATCGCTGAGGTTTATCCATCTAAATGCCTTTGTCAATCACTGAATGGCGATTGCAGGGAGCTGATGGGTTACTGACGCGCCCCCTGGGGCTGTGGGGTACTCGGTAGCTGGGCCGGTTGGTGCTCGGGATGTCACGGTTGCAGTGACCCGGTCCGTGGCCCCGGGTAGTCAAATTAAAGGATAAGTAAAAGGGGAATAAAGTTTTTTTAGAGATAATGTTCGTGACGCCACCTGTGGTATGCGGCTATATCGGGCCGCCGCTGTGGTGCAGATCCACTGGAGCTGATGGTGACGCAGTAGAGTTGGTTCAGCTCTCCACAGGCAGAGCTAAGCCCCAGGGCAGAATAAGATGAATTTTGAAGGTAGATGTTGTTGGTGCGGTGTAATGCAGGTGATGGCGCAGCAATTATTCAAGGACACAGTGGGGTGCAGTCTTCAGGTTTTACTCACAGTTGTTAAGTTCCTCAGGTTACAGTCACCAGTGTGCAACTGTTATGTTCTGCTACCAGAGCTAAGGAAAGAGAGGAGATCTGTCCCTACGATAGAACTCAGCTTGATCCCTACGATGTAACAGGGAACCTGATCCTGCAATCAGACCTGCTAAAGTCCTCAGCTAGTCTGTACGGAGACCTATAGATGTGGGGAAGGAATCCCTACAAGTACTAGGGACTGGGAGCAAAATGGACACCTCCTAACAGAAATAGTAGCAGACAGACGAACAAACAATATATATAGAACACAGAGGTCCGAAGACCAAGCAAACTAACAGAGTAAGATACTGAGCACCGGCTAGCTAAAGAGTAGTAATACAATGAAGTCCAGCAAAGCCAGAAGGGCGGAGCAGGACCAAATAGGCCAACAAGGTCATGTGACCAGCAATAGAAAAAACCTAAGAGCAAGGTTCTAACAGCAACTTCCCACGTCGCCCTGTCCCCTCCAGGGTAGTGATCCAGCAAACTCTAAGGTACCTCAGGAGCACTTGGACGGGACCCCGTTCTATGTACCTTTCCTGGTCGTCTCACGGCGCTGGTTCTCACCCTCCTACCCTGCGCCTCACAATCAGTGTCCCAAGCCAGTGGCCTCGGGCCTTGTCGGGCGACTTGCAATCTCCTGTACCCTATGTGGCCACCTTTTCAGCGATATAATTGAGAATTTTGGCTGCAACACCTTGCAAATGCTGCAGCCTCCGGTTGGCTAGCTGAACCTGGTTGTTCTCCACTAGTGTGGGGCTGGTACCCCTCTGCGGCCTGATCCCTCCACGTCAGCATGAATTCGGGCGCACGGGTGGCTTCCTGCACTCACCGTGCCGCTGGGATCCCTTCTGTCTCTGGAGCCTTTCTCTCGCTGCTCCCGTCTTCTCTCACTCTCCTCCTGGGCCTCTCTTACTAGGTCCGACTCCTCTCTCTCCTAACTTGCTCTCCTGAGCGGAGTTCCTCCTGAGCTCCCACTCCCAACTGAGCTCCTCTCTGTACTGTCCGCTTCTAGATGGTTCCCCTTGTCTTTTATACTCTTTCTGTCTGTGCTCCCCTGAACGTCTTCCTCCACCCACCTCCTCTACCTGGTTACACCCTCCAGCTAGGGACCAGGGACTGCTCTCCCTTAGGATCAATCTCGCCCTTCCCTACTGTAGTGGAGAGTATTGGATGTGGGTGTGTGGGTCCCGGGTAGTACTCCGTCCTTACCTGAGTGTGGAGTACCACACCTCTGGGTGAGATGCAGTACCTCTGTGGCAACTGGACCCGCAGGGGCGCCACATTACCATGGCAGCCGGTAAGTTTAGTGTAAGCAATTGAACAATTGCAGGTTGAGATCCCCTAGTGGTACAAAAAAAGTAGAAATAAAAAGATGGGAACCTGTCACGTGAAAAAACAGGGTTAATCTGCAGGTTAATAGCGTTCTGAACCTGTCTGGCCCTGGCATTTAGAGCCCCGCTGCCGGGAGGAAATTATGTGTATTCCTCCTGGCAGCGGTCAGCTTCCAGTCATAGGTGCGGTGGCGCGGGTACAGTCACTGCTCTGTACATAGAGAGTGGCGCCTCCAGCACTGACTGTCGTCCGGTCGTACTGCTGAGCTGCTGTCAATCAATGCCGGGGGGTGCGGTTACACCAGTGCCGGGAGGAATAAAGCTTCCTCCTGGCAGCGGGGCTAAAAGTGCGGGCGCCGAGCAAGTTCAGAGTAACCCCACATCTGCAGGTTGATAGCGTTTTTTCACATGATAGGTTCCATTTAAAAAATAAAAATGTATAAAAAACTGCACCTCCTTTGTCCCCATTCAAAAATGGAAAAATTTTAAAAAAAATTGATATCGTCATGACTAAAAAAAAGTCCGATCTATCGAAATATTAAATTATTCAGACAATATGTTAAACATGAAGAAGGAAAAAAAAAAAGTTATGGCTCTGGGAAGAAGGGGAGCAAAAAACGAAAACGCAAAAATGGAAAAACCCAAGGTGGTGAAGGGGTTAAAAGCATCAGCTCCCAGCGAAAAATAACCAAGACCTCACTCCGCTCCATGAGCGGAAAGATGCAGGTCTCAGAATATGGAGGAACAAACAATTTAAGGTTCTGAATTATATTTTAACCACTAAAATATAAAGAAACGTCATAAGGGTATGTTCACATGTTCAGTAATTGCAGCAGAAAAACCCACTGCAAATATTGGAGTATTATTTTCCGTCCTATAACAGAACCCAGAGGGTCCCCTTGCTTCCATTTGTATCAGACATACTGATAGGGAATGTAGATTGTGAGCCCTGATGGGGACAGCGCCCAGAATGTCTGTAAATTGTCTGAATTGTAAAGAGCTGCAGAATATGTTGGCGCTATATAAATAAAAAGATTATTAGTTATGCAAAGGGTTGAAAAAACGCAGCATGTGAACATAGCCTAATAACTGTTCTTAAAAATAAACTATTATCACTTCTATTTTTAAAGCTTTTTACTCTGCGGCATATTTTCCACACCTGCCTAAAACTTTTGCACAGTACTGTATATGAGATGATTTTACAAAAATATGCAGTATTTTTTGATAGTATGATACAAATCACTCTTGCTATGTGACTCCCTATTTCTTAATTTAAGAATCCATGTAGTAATTTGCATTTCGACCTCTAGATGGTGACACCTGAATACTGCAGTGACAATATCTCCAAAATATCCTAGGTCAGTGATGGCGAACCTTTTACAGACCGAGAGCCCAAACTGCAACCCAAAACCCACTTATTTATCCCATAGTGCCAACACGGTCATTTAACCAGAATACTGAGGTTTTAGTTTAGAAAAACAACTCCTACATAGAGCAGGCGAGGGGAACCGAAAGCAGCCACAAACAGGAGCAGGGGCATGAGTCTGCAGATAGAAAAAATATGCTCCCCCTTCCATCCTGGTATATGTTTGCCCATCCTTGTATATATGCTCCCCCATCCTTGTATATATGTTGCTCCCCTATCCTTGTATATATGCTGCTCCCCCATCCTTGTATATATGCTGCTCCCCCATCCTTGTATATATGCTGCTCCCTCATCCTTGTATATATGCTGCTCCCTCATCCTTGTATATATGCTGCTCCCTCATCCTTGTAGATATGCTGCTCACTAGTGTTGAGCGATACCTTCCGATATCAGGAAATATCGGATCGGATTGGATCGGACCGATACCCAAAAAGTATCGGATATCGCCGATTCCGGTACCGGAAACCAATGCAAGTCAATGGGACACAAATATCGGAATGAAAATAAACCCTTTCTTTCCTTGTAGGTTAATTCTACATGAAGGAAAACAATTAACAATATTGTAGAATGTTTTGGGGGAGGTGGTTGCCCAAATCGATGGGAACAGTGCTCACAGTGAAATATGAAAAGCCGGCAATTCAGCAGCGGCATACAACGGTACCCGACAATTTATAACAGAAAGAATAGAGCTTCACACATAGATTAGATAGATAGAAACATGTCAGTCACATATATATGAAGTACAGTGACAGTATTGCATACTGTACTTGTCATTTAGTGTAAAGGATTTATTTAAAAAAATTAGTGTTTTAATGCACTGTCTCTTTAAAAAAGCCGGCCTGCAATTCAGCATCTGTACCCGACAATTTAGAATAGAAAGAATAGAGCATCACACATAGATTAGATACATAGAAACATGTCAGTCACATATATAAGAAGTACAGTGATAGTGTTGATTACTGTACTTGTCATTTAGTGTTAAAATAAAGGATTTATTTAAAAAAAATTGGCGTGGGGTTCCCCCTAATTTTAGTCTCTAGCGAAGGTTAAGCAGACTGCTGGGGCAGATGTTTGAAGCCTGGGAAGGGGGTAATACCCACGGAGCTTCCCAGGCTACTAATATCAGCCCCCAGCTGAATACCTAGCCTTTACTAGCTATTAAAATGGGGGACCCCCCCCCAAAAAATGACGTGGGGTCCCCCCTATTTTAATAGCTAGCAAAGGCTCGGCAGACAGCTGGGGGCTGATTTTAATAGCCCAGGAAGGGTGCCATGAATATTGGCCCCCTCCCAGGCTAGAAACACCAGCCGTCAGCCGCCCCAGAAATGGCGCATCCATAGGATGCGCCAATTCTGGCACTTAGCCTCGCTCTTCCCACTGCCCTGTAGCGGTGGCAGTGGGGTAATAGGGCTGGGGTTGATGTCAGCTTATAATGCCAGCTGACATCAAGCCCAGGTTAGTAATGGAGAGGCGTCTATAAGACACCCCCATTACTAACTCCATAGTCAAAGTTAAAAAAAACACAAACACCCAGAATAAAGTCCTTTAATTGAAATAAACACACAATTCTTTATTGTTCTAAATTAAACCATACTTACCGTCACACCCATTCCAGCTGAAGCCAACGATCTCCTGCAATAAAAATAAAATAATAAAGCAACATCATCCTTACCTTCCCATGGTTCCCAGGACGGCTCGAGCTCTGCTACATCGAGATGACAGGCTGGATCACAGCATAAAGCTGCCATCCAGCCTGTCATCCCGCGGACACTGAGAAGCGCAGGCATGCTTGCGCTCCTCAGTGTCTGGCTGTGACGGCATCCAGATGAGCCGACAATGAACTCAGCTAACCTCATGCACGTCACTGACAGCATGGGAGAATTCCCCTGCACATGCGGTGACCGTGAGAGACTCGGCTCATCTGGATGCCGTCACAGCCTGACACTGAGGAGCGCAAGCATGCCTGCGCTTCTCAGTGTCCGCGGGATGACAGGCTGGATGGCAGCATTCTGCAGGTCCAGCCTGTCATCTCGATGTAGCAGAGCTGAAGCTGTCCTGGGAACCATGGAAAGGTAAGGATGAGGTTGGTTTATTATTTTTCATTTATTGCAGGAGATCGTTGGCTTCAGCTGGAATGGGCGTGATGGTAAGTATGGTTTAATTTAGAACAATAAAGAATTGTGTGTTTATTTCAATTAAAGGACTTTATTCTGGGTGTTGTGTTTTTTTTTTTAAATACTTTACTAGAAATTCATGGCGGTCATGTCTAATATTGGCGTGACCCCATGAATTTCGGGCTTAGGGCCAGCTGATAATGTCAAGCTGGCCCTAACCCCTTTATTATCCAGTGAGCCACCGCACCAGGGCCCTGGATGAGTTGGGTACAGCGCCAGAAGATGGCGCTTCTATGAACGTGCCATCTTCCGGGGTGGCTGCGGACTGCAATTTGCAGCGGTGGGGGGGGGCAGAAAGCTTGGGCCTCCCTGCTCTGCAGATTCCAGCCCCCAGCTGCCTAGTTGTACCTGGCTGGACACAAAAATAGGGAGAAGCCCCACGTATTTTTTTTTTTTATTATTTCATAAAATTCATGGAATAATTAAGAAAAAAAGGGCTTCCCTATATTGTTGTGTCCGGCCAGGTACAAATAGGCAGCTGGTGGTTGGGGGCAGCCCGTTCCTGCCTGCTGTACCTGGCTGGACACAAATATAGGGCGAAGCCCCACATCAATTTTTTTTTAATTATTTCATGAATTTCCTGGGGGCTGATATTAATAGCCCAGGAAGGGTGCCATGAATATTGGCCCCCTCCCAGGCTAGAAACACCAGCCGTCAGCCACCCCAGAAATGGCGCATCCATAGGATGCGCCAATTCTGGCACTTAGCCTCGCTCTTCCACGCTGCCCTGGTGCGGTGGCAGGGGGTAATAGTGGTGGGGTTCATGTCAGAGCCAGCTGCCATGAAGCCCAGGTTAGTAATGATGGGCGTCTATAAGACACCCCCATTACTAACCTACAAAGTGTTAAAAAGAAAAACACACACTACACCCAGAAAAAAATAATTTATTTGAAATAAAACACACCATTTTATTTAATTCTTAGTTTACTATAAAAAATAGTTACCTGTCCACGTTCCTGCGCTGATCTCCCATGCACAGCTGTCACATCTGGAGACGGTGACAGCAGTGCATGGCTGCTGTAAGCTCACGCTGCCGGGAACACGTCCGCTCCCGGCAGCGGGAGCCACTGACTGAGGTCACGGGAGTGCATTCAGTCAGCGCAGCTCCGGAGACCTCCTTTACGGCACTGCTGTACCGCGGGAATTTCTCACGATACAGCAGGGCCGTAAAGGAGCTGACTGGAGCAGCGCTGCCTCAACTCCGGCGAACCCACTTATGCAATGACGGGGCTGCTTTACGGCCCCGTCATTCTAGCGGCGGCAGCGGTTCAGAGCGGTCACATTCTATGTGGCTGCTCTAAACTGGAGATCATCGTGGGACACTCGTGGACTACTACGGAGGGGTAAGGATAAGGTTGTGGTTTATTATTTTAGATTTTATTACAGGAGATCGATGGCTTCGGGGAATTAGGTGTCTAGGTGAGTATAGGTGTAATTTTTTATTTTTTACTTTATTTTAGGTGGCGATCGGCGGGGACAGGTAATGTATAAACTAATTTATTGTAGGTAACCACTGGCCACCAATGACATGTATTTAAATTTTATTGGGGACACAGTAGGGCAATTTAAATAGCAGGATCAGGCTGATGGGAACTACTGCTCCCATCGAGCTGATCCTGCTGGCACGAGTGGACGGGGGACAGACATAGGCCGATGGGAGTAGTAGTGTCACATCGGCCTATGTCTGCCTGCACGCACACCCCCCAGACATCGCATAGACACCGCGCACACACCCGCAGACATCGCACAGACACCGCGCAGACATCGCACAGACACCGCGCACACACCCGCAGACATCGCACAGACACCACGCACACCACGCAGAAATCGCACAGACACCCCGCACACACTCGCAGACATCGCACAGACACCCCGCACACACCCGCAGACATAGCACAAACACCGAACACACCCGCAGACATAGCACAAACACCGAACACACCCACAGACATCGCACAGACACCGCACACACTCGCAGACATCGCACAGACACCGCGCACACACCCGCAGACACCGCACACACTCGCAGACATCGCACAGACACCGCACACACACTAATCATGACGGGCTGATGGTCTGGGAGGTGAGTCTGACCTGTGCGGCCGTGGGAAAGTTCATGTGAGTTCATACAATGCAGTCAAGCATGAACCCACATGAACCCTCTGAGGGCACCGCGGCTACTTCAAATGAACAGCTGATCGGCATCACCTGATACCTCAGCTGTTGATTTGAAATAACCGGCGGGAAAGCGCAGCACAGAACGGGAAAGCCGGCGGTGAAGTCTTTTCACTGCCGGCTTCCCCGCCCGGGTCCTTCGCTCCCCGCTCCTTGGTGCTGCGCTCCCCGCCCTGTCCTAACTTACGATTGGGATGGGAGATTGCGAGGGGAGCGGAGGATCGGGGTGGGAGGCTGCGGGGAAGCAGTATGGGGCTGTGTGATTGTTTAAAAACCGCCGGCTTTTAAACAATCAGGAGAATTCTCTCACGCTGGGATGGCATTCTGATGACAGGCTGGATCGCAGCTGAGCGCTGCCATCCAGCTTGTCATCCTTCAGAGACACTGCAGAGCGCAGGCATTATGGGAACTTCCGATTCCGGTATTCGATATTGTAAAAGTATCGGAATTAAGTATCGGAATTCCGATACCGCGAATATCGGCCGATACCCGATATTTCAGTATCGGAATGCTCAACACTACTGCTCACCCATTCTTGTATGTATGCTACCCCCCATCCTTGTATATATCCTGCTACCCCCCATCCTTGTTTATATGCTGCTCCCCCATCCTTGTATATATACTGCTCCCCCATCCTTGTATATATCCTGCTTCCCCATCCTTGTATATATGCTTCTCCCCCATCCTTGTATGTGCTCCCCCAAATCCTTGTATATATGCTGCTCCCCCAAATCCTTGTATATATGCTGCTCCCCCATCCTTGTATATATACTGCTCCCCCATCCTTGTATATATCCTGCTTCCCCATCCTTGTATATATGCTTCTCCCCCATCCTTGTATGTGCTCCCCCAAATCCTTGTATATATGCTGCTCCCCCATACTTGTATATATGCTGCTCCCTATCCTTGTGACTCGCCCCCTGGGCCGTGGGGTACTCGGAACCGGGCTTCAGGGCAATGCTGGGAGTAGTGGTGGCGACCCGGTCCCGTGGCTCAGGGTGGTCAGACCATTGGTAGTCTACTATGTGCTTTAGGTAATGTCCGACTACGCCACCCGTGGATTGCGGCTATTAGGAACCACCGCTGCAAGGCAGACCGCTGAGGCTGATGGTGTATGCAGCTGAGGTAGTGTAACTCCCCACGGGAAGAGTGCAGCCCCAGGGCAGTGTAGTGAATGGTGCGGGTGATGGTGCAGGGAGTCCCAGTACCGTTAGTGCTGGCGAAGCAAAAAGCACAAAGACAACGTGTTGCAGTCCAGGGTCTTTCACTCACAGTTCGTATATTCCCAGTCACTTCTGTCAGCAATGACCGCCCGAGCCGTGCTGCGTCCACCAGGTGAGGGGCTCGGTCAACCCCCAGGTAGTTCAGGAACATGGCACAGAACCCCCTTCCATCCTTTCTCTGGCCTGCCCCACCAGTGACCAACTTTTGTCCAGCTACCGCGGATCTGCGCGGGTAAACGTGGGCCCCGTTCCCCGCTGTCCTATATGGTGCCTTCCTAGCAGGTTTGGTGAGGTGTCGCACCAATAAATGATCACAACCTCCAGTCTTTGGCTGAGGGTAGTTTCTCCTCCACCAACTTGGGATCCGGTACCCTTAATCTGCCTGACCCTTCACCCGGTATTCTCATGGGCTCTTAGGGTCCCTTCTGCCTTCTTGTTTGAGCCCTTCTACACTTTGGGTACTTCTCTTTTCTTTGCTGTTCCTTTCTGTTTCTGTTCCTTCCTTCTGGCTCCGGCCTTCACCCTAGGCCTGCCTCGTGGAGCTGGGCCCAGACTGAGCCACAGCCTCCTGTCAGCCCTCTCTGGCTGAACTCCTTCTCTCACTGAACTCAACCACCCAGAACTAAGATGGTGCCCACCTTATATACCCTTCCCTAGTGTGTGAGCTCAGGTGACCAGCAACCAATGAGCTCCTACCTATGCTCAGGAACCGTCCCCTCCTGCTCCTACATCACTGGGTTCCCCCCCCCCCTCCACTCCAGCCAGGGACATGGTCTGTCGTGCCTGCATTACTGTACTAATGGGAGCACCTTTGAGCTGTCCCTCGGAAATGGGGTGTGTGTGATGCATGCTGCTAACTGAGCCCTGGTCCATACTCCATCCTTACCCGGGAGTGGAATATCACACCTCTGGCAGAGGTGCAATACCCCTGTAGCGGCCGAACCCTTAGGGCGCTACACTTGTATATATGCTGCTCCCTCATCCTTGTGTATATGCTGCTACCCCATCCTTGTATATATCCTGCTTCCCCATCCTTGTATATATGCTGCTTGCCTATCCTTGTATATATTCTGCTTCCCTATCCTTGTATATATGCTGCTCCCCCATCCTTGTATATATCCTGCTTCCTCATCCTTGTATATATGCTGCCCCCCATCCTTGTATATATCCTGCATCCACATCCTTGTATATATCCTGCTTCCCCATCCTTGTATATATCCTGCTTCCCTATCCTTGTATATATGCTGCTTCCCTATCCTTGTATATATGCTGCTCCCCATCCTTGTATATATCCTGCTTCCCCATCCTTGTATATATGCTGCTCCCCCATCCTTGTATATATGCTGCTCCCCCATCCTTGTATATATGCTGCTCCCTATCCTTGTATATATGCTGCTTCCCCATCCTTGTATATCTGCTGCTCCCTATCCTTGTATATATGCTGCTCCCCCATCCTTGTATATATGCTGCCCCCCATCCTTGTATATATGTTGCCCCCCATCCTTGTATATATGCTGCCCCCCATCCTTGTATATATGCTGCCCCCATCCTTTTATATATGCTGCCCCCATCCTTGTATATATCCTGCTCCCCCATCCTTGTATATATGTTGCTCCCCCATCCTTGTATATATGTTGCTCCCCCATCCTTGTATATATGCTGCTCCCCCATCCTTGTATATATGCTGCTCCCCCATCCTTGTATATATGCTGCTCCCCCATCCTTGTATATATGCTGCTTCCCCATCCTTGTATATATGCTGCTCCCTATCCTTGTATATATGCTGCTCCCTATCCTTGTATATATGCTGCCCCCCATCCTTGTATATATCCTGCTCCCCCATCCTTGTATATATCCTGCTCCCCCATCCTTGTATATATGTTGCTCCCCCATCCTTGTATATATGTTGCTCCCCCATCCTTGTATATATGTTGCTCCCCCATCCTTGTATATATGCTGCTCCCCCATCCTTGTATGTGCTCCCCCCCATCCTTTAATATATGCTTCTCCCCCATCCTTGTCGGAACAAAGAGGAATCTGCTACTAGTGAAAAGTTTCTGTGTTTTCTTATTAGGAGTTTTCTTTGGAGAAGGCGATGCATACCATGGAAGAAATGTGGGACTCCATATCCTTTAATACCAGTCCCTATCGAGAATCTGGCGTTTCTATTCTATCAGCAGTGGATGAATTCCAAACCACTCTGGATGACCAAATTGTGAAGACTCAGACAATGAGGGGATCGCCTTTCATCAAGCCCTATGAGAAAGAAATCAAGGTATAAAATATTCACTTGCTTATTAGCAGAAGCTAAGGTTTCATTAGGATCTCCGAGGCTAAAGTTACATGCGGCTCCAGCTTACATGTAAAGGGGATGGTATCAAGGAGTCTCACCAAACTTTCCCTACAAATGTCCAACAATTCAGAATTCATATCCATTGATAATTTATCTTCTAAAATGATAGCATTTTTTTCTCTCATTTTCATTTTATGTGTAATTAACTTTTTGCTCTCCTCCTTTAAGCAATGGGAGGAACGACTGATAAGGATCCAGGAAACCATTGACGAATGGCTGAAGGTGCAGGCCCAGTGGCTTTATCTAGACCCCATCTTCTCTTCTGAGGACATCATGCAGCAAATGCCTGAAGAAGGACGCTTATTCCAGACTGTGGACAGAAACTGGAGAGAGATCATGAAACATTGCGTTAAAGACCCGAAGGTAAATGGATGCTTCATGGTGGACTGATACAAGAAAGCACGGTCATCTTGCATCCAGGATTGATGTTTTCCAAGAGTCCGTGTCCTGATGCTTCCATCACAAGGATCCCGGGTTATGGGGCTCCGCACTGCCTGGACTCCAGCTTCCCGCATCTTCTATTTTCTATCCAAATAGGTTCTAACTTTTTTTTTAATATGAACTATTGGCACAATAGTCAATGAATGTGACCTTTTTTCAGTCTCTATAACTATATAATGGAATCTTACTTATGGGCTATCTACTTTGTTTTAGTCTTTAAGCGCCACTTCTCTGACCGGACTTCTGGAAAAACTTCAGGACAGCAATGTGCTTCTGGATAAAATCATGAAAGGTCTGAATGCCTATCTGGAGAAGAAGAGGCTTTTTTCCCACGGTATAGTCCTTTCACTTGTTGCAATGATTCTATATACTCCTTAAAGAAATTTTTTTTTCTTATTTAAACCATTGAAATCATTTTTGTAATTGGATTTCATTAATAATTTTGCACTGTTTGCCTTCTATTGGCTCTGTGTTGCGCTGGCTATTGGACTTATTTTTAATCTGTCTTTTTTCAGCTCCTCTTAGCCGATTTATGACCACAGATCACATCAAAGCTGAATGTACAGGAAACAAAAAGCCTAACGGTGCAACATTTTTAATGAAACTGAATTGTCGCAAATACTCGCAATTAAATAGGTATTCCCATCTCCAAGATCCTATCCCAATATGTAGTAGGCGTAGTAATAATAATAATATTAGCAAATACCTCCAATTAGAAATGTAGTATAGTTCTTCTGATTCGCTATGTCGCTTTCCCCAGCTTCGGTATCCATGGTTACGACCACTCATATAGTGACAGTTATTTGCTAGTGGTCATAACCTAAGCTACTGCAATGCCCTGCACATGGGGTAAGCGACAAAGCAAATCAGAAGAACTATACTACACTTCTAATTGGAGGTTTTTGCTAATATTATTATTATTACACCTACTACATATTGGGGAAGAATCCTGGAGATGGGAATACCCATTTCAGTTAAATAAAAAAGTTCCCAAAGCTGGATAGCCCCTTTAAGCTAGCCATACGCATGAGATATGAGATACCCGTCGTCTGAATGGTAATTTGGCTATTTCTCCTGACTCCCACATATTCTGCTGAACAGTCATGTGTTTTTAATGGGGAGAGAGGAGAAAGTCGGTACTGGACACCTCCGGCAGCGGGTTATCTCCCCGGAGAACCAAAAGACCGGGTATTGAAATCCCATCTGCCCGATCCTTCTGGCCCTGACATCCTCTATCGGGGGAGAGTCAGGAGACCCCCATACACATCAGTGGGTAGGCCGGTCCTGCTGCAATCGTCAGGTTTAAACTATTTTAATCCAATGTGTATGGGGACTGAATCTTTACTTTAAAGCTTTGCTTTTCTATTTTCTCACATAGACACTGATACAAATGGCGCCTGACCCAATACTTTAATGACATCTTTATCATATTGTGCATTTTCGCTTTAGCTTTTTCTTCCTGTCCAACGACGAAATGCTAGAAATTCTCTCTGAGACTAAAGATCCTCTCGGGTCCAACCACATCTAAAGAAGGGCTTTGAAGGCATCGCAAAGCTGGAGTTCCTTCCTAACCTGGACATCAAAGCCATGTACAGCACCGAGGGGGAACGCGTAGAGCTCATCCAGACCATCTCCACCTCCGAGGCTCGGGGGGCCGTGGAGAAGTGGCTCATCCAAGGGGAAGATGTCATGTTAAGGAGCGTGCATGATGTTATTGCTCGGTCACGAATGGTACGGATCTACCTACAGACCAAAAGCATTAATTGGAACTAATCTAGTACTTTTATATTTGTATAAGATTATTTGGCAGCAGTGAATGATTTGTGGATGATGTATCTCTTGCAATAGAGCCAGGTAGCAGATCTTCTACCTGCAATCGGTAGAAATGAATTTGCTAGATAATACTAGTAAGGTTGTCCCTCTCTTAAATGCTTCTGTCAACGTAATTTAACTGTTTTTTAAAAGGCATACCCTGAGACTGCAAGAAAAGACTGGGTGAGGGAATGGCCGGGACAGGTCGTGCTCTGTGTGTCTCAGATGTTATGGACCAGTGAAGGGCATGAAGCTATCGGCAGTGGCCCAGAGGTACGGCATAAGCTCCTTTACTGATCAAGGTTGCTTCACTATAAAGTCATGGCCGGAAGTGTTGGCACCCTTGAAGTATTTTTCCATAAAATTATTGCAATTGCATGTGTATTTTTTGTTATACACATGTTTATTTCCTTTGTGTGTATTGGAACAACACAAAAAAAAACAGAGAAAGAAAGGCAAATTGGATATAATTTCACACAAAACCCCAAAAATGGGCCGGACAAAATTGTTGGCATCTTTCCAAAATTGTGGGTAAACAATTTTGTTTCAAGCATGTGATGCTCGTTCAAACTCACCTGTGACAAGTAAAAGGTGTGGGCAATATGAAAGTCACACCTGAAACCCGATACAAAGGGGAAAAGTTGACTCAATCTTTGCGTTGTTACGTGCCACACTAAGTAGGGAGAACAGAAAGAGGAAAAGAGAACTGTCTGAGGACTTGAGAACCAAAATTGTTGACCAATATCTTCTTATTGTGTTGTTCCAATACACACAAATTAAATAAACATGTGAACAACAAAACGTGTAATTGTAATAATTTTCTGGGAGAAATACATATATATACATTCATAGACAGACTTCATGTGTTCTCCTGCTAATAGACTGTCATACCCAGGGACGCAGCTTATAGGAGTTTCCAGGGGCGGATATACCATTGGTGCAACAGAGGTAAGGGGACCCACATTCACATCAAAAGATCCAAGCAGCTTCTTTCACAGTACGTTATTAGACTGCAAAGAGCCCATGTACTGTTCTTGCCCAGGGGTCTTCTCCTGGGGGTTGCAGTTGTACAGTGGCTCAATATCTTGAAGGTACCCAAAAGGCTCCATAGTATTGTTGGGATTTTGCATTGATTCATGCATCTTGTCTAGAGATGAGCAAATAAATTTGCAGGACCTTGGTCTAAGAGAGCAGGTTAGTAGTCTGTGGCTGTTGGATGGGAGCCTTGCTAACCGCCTCTTACATGCCGGCATCCCTGGCTCCTCTTTTGATTAGCCGGCCAGGCGTGATGTCATTTGTGCCTCACACCACAACTATGACATCGACATCAAAAGAGGAGCCGGAGATGCCGGTTCATGGAGCTCCGGTCCTGCGGCCGTGGAATACTGACCCGACTGTTGGACCAGAGTCTTGCAAATCCATTCGCTCATCTCTACTCTCGTCATATCTACCAATAAGGGAAGACATTGTATGGGATTTCCCATAATACCAGCATAAAATGAATCCATCTGCATTGAGTTTTCCATGCTGTTTGTGGCAGGGTTTTATAGAGGTACATCTGGGTATTTGGAGCTCTGGGTTCAATCCAGATCTCCAACTTCTATAAAGATATGTTGTAAAATTGTTGTGTACATTATAAAGTGCCTGCATATTGTGGAGTTCTCAATCTAGTCTGCAGCTTATAATCTGTATAGATTTCAGCCCCCTTGCAATATGTATGTTCTATGAATGTTTCTGCAGATGATTTCACCGTTACATCCTTCTTGTAGGGCCTGAAAAACTCCTATGATAATCTGCAGCTCCAGCTAAATGATATTGTGGAGCTTGTGCGAGGAGGCAAATTGTCCCAGCAGACTCGCACCACATTGGGGGCTCTCGTCACCATAGAGGGGCACGCTCGTGACGTGGGCATGGAAATGATCCAAACAGGTTTGTGCAAACATCATGGCTGGCACCAAACTTTCCAATACCATGTTCTATTTATCATACACTACATGGAGAAAGGTATTGTGCCCCTCCACATTACACCTACAGGGGCTTTTATGGCCCCCTATTCTAAATCCATATACAGGATGTTAATATGGAGTCCGTCCCTCTACAGATATCACAGCTCAATATGCAGAGCACCTTCATACATTTCACCCCATTCCTATGTTCTTTCCATATCTATGTTATATTCCCCCCTCTTTTCTTTGAGTTTTCATAGGACACAATTGATCTTGTCACAGTAAAGCAATCTTGGGGTGTACTTACAATGACGTCTATGGGGCAGTAGTCATTTCTGCATATTGAGATGGTGGTCACTATATAGGAATGTTTTGGCATCTGTAGGTGTCGGCGTCCCCTGTATATGACTCATTGCCACAATTGATATTCTTTATAGTCAGTGTTTTGGATGGCCTAGGTGCGGTGTGTAATATTTTCTATCAATGGTGTGTGTGCCCTCCTCTGTGCGGTGTCCTTCCATAACCATGGATGTACTAATAAAGGGTTTTTATGTCAATTCCTTTAATGACCTTTTGTTCGGTTTCTTTGTAGGTATTATGTAATTCTCTGAATGGTCAGCCATTCTAAGCCTGAGCAGACATATGGCAATGTAATTGATGTGTGACTGACATTGTTCTTCCCTATGTTGCGGTGACATATTTATGCTGCCATTGTGCAGTATTTTTTCTAATTAATCATCCTAAAGGTGTTTAGTGGGGTTGAGGTTGAGAACGTGTGTGAAACAGTTCTGCTCTTCTATTCCCTTAAGGTTGGAAGCTACAATTGTTTAAAACATCTTGTGCTGAAGCATTAAGATATCTTTTCACTGGAACTAAGGGGTCTAGACCAACCCCTAAAAACAAAGCCATACCTCCACCAGCAAACTGTACAGCGGGCACAATGCAGTTAATAGGGTAACGTTCTCCTGGCATTCACCAAATCCAGACTCGTCCATCAGATGCCAGATAGAGAAGTGTGATCCGTCACTGCACAGAACAGGTCTCCTCCAGAGTCCTGTGGTGGCGGCTTCACACCACTCCATCCGACGCTCGGCATCGTGCTTGGTGATGTAAGGCTGCATGCAGCTGCTCGGCCATAAAGCTCCTGGCGGGGGCGCAGTTTTTGTGGTGATGTTGTTACCAATGGAGTCAGGAAAGCGTTCTGCCCTCTGCTCCTCAGCACTCAGTGACCCCGCTCTGTAATGTTCCGGGGTCTCCTGAGTTGCTGCAGTTCCTTCTACTCCTTAATAATATCACTCACATGTGATGGGGGAAGATTTAGGAGGGAAGAAATGTAATATCCAGACTTGTTACCTCGGTGGCTCCTATTACAAGACCGCGCTGGTATCAGAGAGCTCTGCACCACCAGCTGTTCTGTCATATGTTAGTAACAGCACACAGCATGGGAGGGCGGATGTTATACACCGGGGGGCGTGGGGATTGATGTTATACACTGGTGGGGGGCGAGAGTCTTAATGTTATACAAGGCCGAGGGGCCAGATGTTATACCCTAGGGGTACGAGGGGCTAGATGTTATACATGTCCGAGGGCTGGATGTTATACAGTGGGGTTGAGGGGATGTATTTTATACACTGGCGGGGGTGGCGAGGGGACGGATGTTATACTAAACTAGGGGCGAGGGGCGGATGTTATACCCCGGGGGAGGCGAGAGGCCGGATTTTATAAACTGGGGGCTGAGAGTCCGGATGTTATACACCGTGGGCAATGGGACTAAATGAAAAAAGCAGAATTCGGTGACTAGGAGTTTTGTCCTATAATGTATGTGCATTTGCCTTCCCTTTAGAAACTCTCCCTCGTGATTCTGCAGTGTCTTAGAGGTTGACTATCTTTTCCTACATTGCTCAGGAGTTTCTCATGAAACAGACTTCCAGTGGCTTGCCCAACTCCGCTATTACTGGGAGAATGAGAATGTGAGAGTGCGAATCATCAACTGCAATGTGAAGTCCGCCTATGAGTACCTGGGCAACTCCCCACGCCTGGTCATCACTCCGCTCACTGACAGATGCTAGCGGACTCTGGTATGATGTGATGGGTTATGCTCAGAAATCTTTTTGACTTTTGCATGATGCATGAAACTTATTAGAAAGTTTATTGATATTTCATACCAGTTCTTTCATGTTTCATTGGTAGATCGGTGCTTTTTATCTAAATCTTGGTGGAGCTCCAGAAGGTCCGGCCGGCACAGGAAAAACTGAGACCACCAAAGATTTGGCCAAGGCGCTGGCCGTGCAGTGTGTGGTCTTTAACTGCTCTGATGGTTTGGACTACATAGCAATGTCAAAGGTACATACAATGTTAAGCTGCTTCATTGCAGATAATAAACTGACTCCAACCGATGTTCTGCTGACATGTTTTGATTATATAGTACAGACCAAAAGTTTGGACACACCTTCTCATTTAAATTTTTTTCTGTATTTTCATGACTATGAAAATTGTACATTCGCACTGAAGGCATCAAACTATGAATTAACACATGTGGAATTATATACTTAACAAAAAAGTGTGAAACAACTGAAAATATGTCTTATATTCTTGGTTCTTAAAAGTCGCAGGTTAACAGCAGCTCAGATTAGAGACCAGGTCAATGCCACACAGAGTTCTAGCAGCAGACACATCTCTTCAACAACTGTTAAGAGGAGACTTTGTGCAGCAGGCCTTCATGGTAAAATAGCTGCTAGGAAACCACAGCTAAGGACAGGTAACAAGCAGAAGAGACTTGTTTGGGCTACAGAACACAAGGAATGGACATTAGACCAGTGGAAATCTGTGCTTTGGTCTGATGAGTCCAAATTTGAGATCTTTGGTTCCAACCACCGTGTCTTTGTGCGACGCAGAAAAGGTGAACGGATGGACTCTACATGCCTGGTTCCCACCGTGAAGCATGGAGGAGGAGGTGTGATGGTGTGGGGGTGCTTTGCTGGTGACACTGTTTGGGATTTATTCAAAATTGAAGGCATACTGAACCAGCATGGCTACCACAGCATCTTGCAGCGGCATGCTATTCCATCCGGTTTGCGTTTAGTTGGACCATCATTTATTTTTCAAAAGGACAATGACCCCAAACACACCTCCATGCTGTGTAAGGGCTATTTGACCAAGAGGGAGTGTGATGGGGTGCTACGCCAGATGACCTGGCCTCCACAGTCACCAGACCTGAACCCAATCGAGATGGTTTGGGGTGAGCTGGACCGCAGAGTGAAGGCAAAAGGGCCAACAAGTGCTAAGCATCTCTGGGAACTCCTTCAAGATTGTTGGAAGACCATTTCCGGTGACTACCTCTTGAAGCTCATCAAGAGAATGCCAAGAGTGTGCAAAGCAGTCATCAAAGCAAAAGGTGGCTACTTTGAAGAACCTAGAATATAAGACATATTTTCAGTTGTTTCACACTTTTTTGTTAAGTATATAATTCCACATGTGTTAATTCATAGTTTGATGCCTTCAGTGTGAATGTACAATTTTCATAGTCATGAAAATACAGAAAATCTTTAAATGAGGTGTGTCCAAACTTTTGGTCTGTACTGTATATACTTTTTTTTTCGTTTTTCCAAGGGCTGGCATCATCGGGAGCATGGGCGTGTTTTGATGAGTTTAACCGTATTGAGCTGGAGGTGTTGTCCGTGGTGGCCCAACAGATTCTCCGCATCCAGAGAGCCATCCAGATGAAGATGGACATGTTCATCTTCGAAGGAACAGAACTGAAGCTTAACCCAAATTGCTTCGTAGCCATTACCATGAATCCTGGCTACGCGGGACGTTCTGAGCTGGTAAAGAGTCCCAGTGCCTTGCATCGGGCCCTTCCACAACATTTCTATAGGATTCAGCTCAGGACTATGACTCGGCCATTCCAAAACTTTGTTTATTCAACCATTCTTTTGTAGAACGACTTGTGTCTTTGGGCCATTGTCTTGCTGCATGACCCACGTTTTCTTGAGATTCAGTACATGAACTGATATCCTGATATTTTCCTTTAGCATTTGCTGATAGATTTTAGAATTCATTGTTCCATCAGTGATGGCAGCCGTCCTTGGCCAAGTGCAGCAAAACAGGCCCAAAGCATGTTACGATTCCCATCTTTGTGTTTCATAGATGATAGGAGGTTCTTATGCTGTAATGCAGTATTTTCTTTCTGCAAACATATAGCTTCTCACTTAAAATCTCTATCTTGGCCTCATCCTTCCACAAAGCATTATTCCAGTTACCTATTGATGTGCCCAGGTGAGTTTTAGCAGTGGCATTTTAAATCGCATTGCCTTTCTCCTTGCAATCCTGCCATGCTCGCCATTGTTGTTCATTGTCCTTCTGATGGTGGACTCATGAACAATTACATTAGCTAATGTGAGGAGAGGCCTTTAGTTGCTTAGACGTTACCTTGAGTTCCTTTGTGACCTCACAGACTGATGTAGCTTGAAGTCAAATTTATGCAGTAATACAGAAATTTTTGAGGGGTTCACAAACTTTCAAGTAAATACTAGGTTTACAAAAGAAACATAAGATTTCATAAAAGGGATTATTCTCCCCGAAATCTATATGAGATTGTACATTTCCTATGTATAATCACAACACCTGATGCCCTCATTTCTGCAAGCTCCTTAATATTGATGTCCCATTCTCCTATTTTCCAAAATGGACACAGTAGAGGTGTGGAGAGAGATTTGGAAAGTGTTAACCCCTTAAGCCCCGGAGCATTTTTCGTTTTTGCATTTTCGTTTTTGCTCCCCTTGTTCCCAGAGCCATAGCGTTTTTATTTTTTGGTCAATATGGCCATGTGAGGGCTTATTTTTTGCGGGACGAGTTGTACTTTTCAACGCCATTACTAGTTTTATCATATCCTGTACGGGAAAACGGGAAAAAAATTCCAAGTGCGGTAAAATTGCAAAAAAAGTGCAATACCACAGTTGTTTTTTATTTATTTTTTTACCATGTTTACTGAATGCTAAAACTGACCTGCCCTTCTTATTCTACAGGTCATTACAAGTTCATAGACACCAAACATGTATAGGTTCTTTTATATTTAAGTGGTGAAAAAAAATTCCAAAATTTGGTAAAAAAAATAAATAAAAAAATAGCGCCATTTTCTAAGACCCGTAGCGTCTCCATTTTTCGTGATCTGGGGCTGGTTGATGGCTTATTTTTTGCGTACCAGGCTGACGTTTTTATTGATAACATTTGGGGTAGATCCGATGTTTTGATCGCCCGTTATTGCATTTTATTGCAATTTTGCGGCGACCAAAAAACGTAATTCTGCCGTTTAGAATTTTTTTCTCGCTACGCCGTTTACCAATCGGAATAATTCTTTTTTTATTTTGATAGATCGGGCGATTCTGAATGCGGCGATACCAAATATGTGTATGTGGGGCTTTTTTTTAGATATTTTATTTTGAATGGGGCGAAAGGGGGGTGATTTAAACTTTTATATTTTTTTATTTTTTTTTATATTTTTAAAAACTTTTTTTTTTTACCTTTTGCATGCATCTATAGTCTCCATAGGAGACTAGAAGCAGCAACTGTCCGATCGCCTCTGCTACATACAGGGGACGAGCAGGTCCCCTGCATGCAGCAGAAATGGTCCTGTGCTATGAGCGCCGACCACTAGGTGGCGCTCATAGCGACAAGATCATGACAACCACAGGCGTCTGCTGCAGACCCTGGGTTGTCATGCACGCCCATCGGCGACCCGCGATCACGTGACGGGGTCGCCGGTGGGCGGGGCTTATGACGCGCTACCCGGAAGCGCGCGTTAAATGCTGCTGTCGGAGATTGACAGCAGCATTTAACTGGTTAACAGCCGCGGGTGGTTCGCGATTCCACCCGCGGCTGTTGCGGGCACATGTCAGCTGTAAGAATCAGCTGACATGTGCTCGGTTCAGTGAGGGCTCAGCGCAGCAGCCCTCACTGAACGGAGGGTACACAAATATGCGTACTAATACGTCCCCGGGGGTTAAGTGGTTAAAGGAGTATCCTCATCTCCAAGATTCTATCCCAATATGTAATAGGTGTAATAATAATATTAATAGCAAATACCTCCAATTGGAAATATAGTATAGTTCTTCTGATTAGCTATGTCGCTTAACCCATGTGCAGGGCATAGCAGTAGTTTAGGTATCCATGGTTACAACCACTAGCAAGTAACTAACTGTTACTATGAGTGGTCGTAACCATGGATACCTAAGCTACTGCAATGTCCTGCACATGGGGGTAAGCAACATAGCTAATCAGAAGAACTATACTACATTTCTAATTGGAGATATTTGCACACATTATTATTATTACACCTATTACATATTGGGACAGGATCTTGGAGATGGGAATACCCCTTTAACTACACTTTGACTGATTTCTTCTGATGTGGAATAGACACATCACTTTTAGGTCTGGGGTGGAGGATAGTGTAAATGGACATAATGGGTTCCCCGGCTCTATGCCTGGTTTACAGTAATTTAGTTTCATTTGTTGACTGACCCATCTGGTTTGCGCATTTCAGGTTCTTTTCCGGACTGTAGCAATGATGGTCCCCAACTATGCTCTGATTGCGGAGATCGGCCTTTATTCTTACGGTTTTCCGCACGCTAAACCTCTCTCGGTGAAGATGGTAATGACTTACCGGCTGTGCTCGGAGCCGCTCTCGTCCCAGTTCCATTATGATTATGGGATGCGTGCAGTAAAGGCTGTGCTGATCGCTGCTGGCAATCTGAAGCTGAAATTCCCCCATGAAAATGAAGAGATTCTTGTAAGTTCTGAACTGTTGGTCGCTTTACATCTCGTATAGGATAGCATTACCATCTTACCGAGAAGCATTTGGATCACAAAAATTAAAGATGTATGATTCGATAGTAGCAGACAGAGACTTGCAAATAATTTCTGCACATTACTGTTCCTGGCTTGTTAGATCTCATCTGTGCAAAAGTGTCAAAACTATAGTTGTTAAACACGTAGCTTGTTCATCTTATGGGACAGTTTTGATTTTTAACTTAATCGCATGTATTTTAGGCTAAAAATCATTTTAACAATTGGGTTTTATTAAAAATGTTGCATCGCTTGGCTTTCACCGGCTTTTTGATTCCCTGCACATTCAATTTTGATAAGGTCTGTGGTCATAAATAAACTGAGAGGAGCTCAGAAAAAGACAGATAAAACATTTACAAACTCCCCGTCAGCCAGCAAAAACGAGTTCACTGACAGTATCTCACTTAACTCATTCTGCAGCCGGCAATTAACAGTGCAACACAGAGGCCACATGTATTCCCTATGGAAAAACAATTCTGCAGCATATTTCAGTGCAACTCAGCAGCGTTCCATTCCTCTTTTATCATTCCTGGAAATGTAGGAATTAATTGAAATCTGTCAATAACGAGTCCCCTACACAGTCTGACAATGTCACCACTGTTTGGGCACAGTCAGATTGTATAGGGTTGTCCCCTATATAGATTATATATACATTATATATCATTTACACATACATTTCCAGGAGGTATAACAGAGGGACGATACAATGTAGAGTTTTAGGAAAAGAGGTTTCATCCTTATTTTTTGGAGAATACTATTCTTTACTAATACAGACATACCACAAGAACTGACTGCTCCTTTGTAATGGGGTTCTTCACTTTTAATATTGTTTCATGTCATATTGTATATGAATTATTTTATCATTTAATCCTTTTTCATTCTATTTAGCTCTTGCGGTCAATTAAGGATGTAAACGAACCCAAATTTTTGTCTCCTGATATTCCTCTGTTCAATGGGATTACCAGCGACCTGTTCCCTGGCATTCAACTTCCGAAAGCCGACTATAAGGTATTAAAATATAATAGTGTCTTAAAGGGGTTTTCCAAGACTTAAAGAGGACTTGTCCCTCGCCATAAATATGGAAATGCCGCTGTTCTCCTGACTCCGGCATTGTTTTTCTTTTCTTCCTGCTCCTCTCCGTTCCTGACATCTGTCACTCTCCTCTAGCCCTTTAAGCCAACTGGGCAAGGCCTTCCTGAAGACTCCCACAGAGAGCACTTGATGACCACGCCCAATTGGCTATTAAAAATTATGAACTAGATTTCTATAAAGAGGCTATATCTCAGGAATGGAGAGGCGCAGGAGCAAAAGAAAAACAACACCGGATTCAGGAGAACAGCGGCATTTACACCAGGTAATAAAATTGCATATTAATGGCAAGTGATAGGTCCTATATAGCTGGCCAGCTATCATTTGGATGACAGTTATCTTTCCCGGCTCCCCCATATTCAGGAATGCTCGCTCCTGTTTTCTCTATGACAGAGTCGCTGCCAGAATCTTATGGCAGCTGCTAATTTCAGGGCCAGAAAGTAAAGATCGGGTGATTAAATTCCAACCGCCCGATTTTTATGTCCCCCAACATAATCTGTCATGAGGCCCCCATACACAGTAGATGGTAGACCAATCCCATTGAATTCACCCGATCCTGAGCCACTGCTTTGGAATTGGGTTACATGACCTTGTCACTCATCGTCCGGTCCCATTAGTGCAACCTGGGCAGCTGCACAGGGGCACCAGAGGTAAGGGGGCTCACCTATACCTCCAATGCAAGATGATCTGATGTAGAAAATAAATGGTTAAAACATCTGAGAGTGATTTATCGCTAGTTTAGTTGTAGGTTATGGAGACATTTTTTTTTAGATGAATGAATCGATTTGCAGGAGACTGATCCAATGGGCAGGTGTCATGGGTGCGTCAGATGTGACAGACAGTCGCCCTGCAGTTGGTTGCAGGAGATCCCTTCGTTTGGCATTACAGACATCTTCTTAGCGGTCTCACTGTAGGACCCAGCGGCTACCTCCCTCCTGCTCTAATTGACAATCAGGCCTGGGTGTTTAAATACTTCCTGGTTGCTACACAGAGGTGCCAGTGATATTCACATGACCCCTTGTGAAGGCTTGGAGCAAGTGTAGTTCTTACTTCCTCTCTGGTGCTAAGAGGATGTGTGTGCCATCTCTCTGAAGTCGACTCAAGCTAAGCTACTTCCCCTGTGTCTGTCTACCCTTGCTGTCTTTAGTTGTCAGTGGGGATCGACTAGTGCTCACCCCCCCTTCCCTATCCAGAGCCAAGTGCTAAGGAAATACAGGGATAGGTTCCTGTGCGGCTATTGGTGAGGAACCAATATAGAGTCGGTAGGGGAGACAGGGTGATTGCAGATCAGCCTAGGAGGTCTCCATTTCCCCCTTTCCCTAGTGTCTGGGCTCCCTTCCCCTCATCCCTTTGTGTCGCACTTTGTCTTTCCTACACTGTGCGTGACATCAGGTCAGTGGTGGGCACTGAATGAGACCCCTGAGAGCCACCTTATTTCTTCCTGCCCCCCGGCTCTTCTTCACATTAGCTGGCCTGGCATGACGTTATGGTTGCAGCATGATGTACACCAGGCCATATAATCAGAAGAGGAGCCGGGGATGCCGGCAGCTAAGAGGCGGCTCTCAGGGGTCCCGTCCAGCGGCCACAGAATACTGATCTGGGTCCTGAAAATGTATTCTCCCACCTCTAATTGGATCCACTGTAAACAGACTGATGAAATATTTTACCTTCCTTTTGCTCAGGATTTACTGGAATGCGCACAGGAGAGCTGTGCTGGACACAACATCCAGCCCGAGAAGGTCTTCCTGGAGAACATGATCCAGACGTATGAGATGATGATTGTCAGACACGGGTAAGCTGGAACTACAGAAGTCCATGGGACGGGGGATTTATTCTTCGCTGTTTCCATTTTATACAATGGACCATGCTGCATTTTGTTTATCCCGTACAGTTTTATGTGGGTTGGAGAGCCGTTCTCTGGAAAAACGAAGGTCCTCCACGTCCTCGCTGATACGCTGTCTCTTATGAGTGAGCGAGGGTGCGAAGAAGAAAAAGTGATTTACCGGACAGTGAACCCTAAAGCCATCACCATGGGGCAGCTGTTCGGGCAGTTTGATCCAGTGTCACATGAGGTTCGTCTATGATTGGAATTATTGTTTATAATACTAATATCTTTTCTGAAAATGGGAAAATCTCCCCTTTTATGGCTTATGGACATGGTAGAAGGGGTTCCTTCAGAGACATAGACCCCAGCCATACATTGCCGGGCAATCATTTTATTATGACTTACTCCCTGTTTGCACAAAAATTGGAAACTGTTTTATTTTCCCCATCAGACATGGAAGCAACAAATTGTATTATTTATGCCAGAAATTAGCATAAGTTTGCATACTTCCAGCCACATTCTGACTAGACTGTGTCTGGCCTCACTCAATACACTTGCTTTGAGTGAGGTCAGGCACTTCTAGTTGGCATGTGACTGCATATATGCAAATCACTTACTTGCGGTCTCTCCCGGTGTCGGCACGTTCACTTCAATAGGGGCCACGTGTAGTCAATACTTGTGTATCATAAATATCATAATCCCAGGCATTCCGTTATTTGATTTTATGGGAAGAGTAATTTTATTGATGCCTCTCTTCATTTGCAGTGGACCGATGGGATAGTCGCTAATACTTCCCGAGAGTTTGCATTATCTGAGACCCCGGAAAGAAAATGGGTTATCTTTGATGGACCTATTGATACGCTAGGGATAGAAAGTATGAACACAGTCCTAGATGATAATAAAAAGGTAACTCTCTATTCTACTTTGTGAAAAAAAATTTTTTTTTTATTTAACCGCTTCCCGACCGCCCACTGTAGATAAACGTCCGCGCTGCCTGGACTCTGTGCAGCGCGGACGCTTAAAAACGGTGGGTGGTCCCGCAGCGCTCAGGACCCCGAGGGTCCTGCAAGCTCTGCGGGTGCGGTGCAGAGCGATAGCTCTGACAGGGAACATCATCGGGACCTGATTGGATCAGGTCCCAGTGATGTTAACCCTTTGCAGTCTTCTATATGCCGCGATCTATAGTGATCGCGGCATATAGAAGACAGCAGGAGGAGAGGGGGTCGTCTACTTACCTCTCCGACGACCCCTGATACCTTCCAGGACCTGGCGTTGCTATAGCAGCTGGAGGTCACATGACCGCCTCCAGATCTGCCATATACGGTGTCCTGCGAGGCTCAGCCTGCAGCTGAAGCCTGGCAGGAGACACTGACTGTGAAACAGTCAGCAAAGATCTCATGTAATGTAATATATGTCTATTACATTATATGAGATCAGTGATCAGAAAAATAAAAATTTATGTCCCATACAGGGACTAAGTAAAAATGTAAAAAAAAAGTAAAAAAAATGTTTTCAAACTACTAAAAAAAATCAAAATAAATAAAAATAAATAAATAAAATCTTAAACCAATAAATCCGTATATGCAAAAACAAAAAAAGTACACATATTTGGTATCGCCGCATCCGAAACAACCCGAGCTATAAAACTGTCACACTAATTAACTCCTTCTGTGCACACCGTAATAAAAATAAATAAAAAACGGAGCAAAAAACTATGCTTTTTCCTCATATCGCCAAACAAAAAGTGGAAAAAAATGCGATCGAAAAGCAAAATGGAAATAAAAATGGTACCACTGAAAACATCATCTTGTTACGCAAAAAACAAGCCGCCATAGAGCTCCATAAACCGAAAAATAAAAAAGTTATAGCTCTCAGAATAAAGCAATGCAAAAAAAATATTTTTTCTATAAAATTGTTTTATTGTGTAAAAGCGCCAAAACATAAAAAAATATACAGTAAGTGTAGTATCGCTGTAAACGTACTGACCCGAAGAATAATGCTGCCTTATCACTTTTACCACACGCAGAATGGCATTAAAAAAAAACCTCAAAAAACAATTCCTGAATTGTTGGTTTTTGTTAATTTTACCTCCCAAAAAACGGAATAGAAAGCGATCAAAAAATGTCACGTACCCAAAAATGGTACGAATAAAAATGTCAACTCGTCCCGCAAAAAACAAGCTGTCACATGACTGTCGGCCGAAATATGGAAAAATGATAGCTCTCAAAATATGGCGACGCAAAAACTAGATTTTACAAAAAAAGCGTCTTTTAGTGTGTTACAGCTGTCAATCATAAAAACCCGATATGAATCTGGTATCTCTGTAATCGCACCGACCCGAAGAATAAAGTAATCTCATCACTTATACTGCACGAGGAACGGCGTAAAAAATAAATAAAACCAATTCTTCACCTGCTACTGATTTGTTTATTATGTCTCCCAATGTGCTCACCACACATCTAGATAAGTTCCCTAAGGGGTCTAGTTTCCAAAATGGTGTCACTTGTGGGGGGTTTCCACTGTTTAGGCACATCAGGGGCTCCCCAAATGCAGCATGGCGTCCGCTAATTATTCAAGCAAATTTTACATTCAAAAAGTCAAATGGCGCTCCTTCCCTTCCAAACCCTGCAGTGTACCCAAATAGTGGTTTTCCCCCACATATGGGGTATCAGCGTACTCAGGAGAAATTGCACAGCAAATTTAATGGTGCAATTTCTCCTGTTACCCTTATGATAATGCAAAATTAGGGGATGAAAAACATTTTTTGTGGGTAAAATGTGAAAATTTTATTTTTACGGCTCAATATTATAAACTTCTGTGAAGCACCTAGGGGAGCAAGGTGCTCACCACACATCTAGATAAGTTCCCTAAGGGGTCTAGTTTCCAAAATGGTTTCACTTGTGGGGGGTTTCCACTGTTTAGGCACATCAGGAGCTCTCCAAACGCAACATGGTGTCTGCTAATTATTCAAACAAATTTTACATTCAAAAAGTCTAATGGCGCTCCTTCCCTTCCGAACCCTGCAGTGCGCCCAAACAGTGGTTTTCCCTCACATATGGGGTATCAGCGCGCTCAAGAGAAATTGCACAAAAAAATTTGGGGTTCATTTTTTCCTGTTATCCCTGCGAAAATAAAAAAAATTGGGTCTAAAGTAACATTTTTGTGAAAAAAGTTAAATGTTCATTTTTTTCTTCCACATTCCAAAAATTCCTGTGAAGCACCTGAAGGGTTAATAAAGTTCTTGAATGTGGTTTTGAGCACCTTGAGGGGTGCAGTTTTTAGAATTGTGTCACTTTTGGGTATTTTCTGTCATAAAGACCCCTCAAAGTGACTTCAAATGTGATGTGGTCCCTAAAAAAATGGTTTTGTAAATTTTGTTGGAAAAATGAGAAATCGCTGGTCAACCTTTAACCCTTATAGCTCCCTAAGAAAAAAAATTTTGGTTCCAAAATTGTGCTGATGTAAAGTAGACATGTGGGAAATGTTATTTATTAACTCTTTTGTGTGACATATCTCTCTGATTTAAGGGCATAAAAATTTAAAATTTTGAAAATTGCTAAATTTTCAAAATTTTCGCCAAATTTCCGTTTTTTTCACAAATAAACGCAAGTGATATCGAAGAAATTTTACCACAATCATGAAGTACAATATGTCACGAAAAAACAATCTCAGAATCAGGGGGATCCGTTGAAGCGTTTCAGAGTAATTACCTCATAAAGTGACAGTGGTCAGAATTGTAAAAATTGGCCTGATCATTAACGTGCAAACCACCTTGGGTTGTAAAGGAGTTAAACACTGCACCCCTCAACGTATTTAAAATTGCTTTCATATAGTTCATTAACCCTTCTGGTTCTTTTCAGGAAGTAATGGAAAGTGGAATGACAAGAATGAAACAGTTTATTTTTACAATCTAGATTTTGATAACTTCTGAACAGGCAATTATAGTCGGCATACTTTAACCCCTTAAGCCCCGCGGGTGGTTTGCACGTTAATGACCGGGCCAATTTTTACAATTCTGACCACTGTCACTTTATGAGGTAATTACTCTGGAACGCTTCAACGGATCCCCCTGATTCTGAGATTGTTTTTTCGTGACATATTGTACTTCATGATTGTGGAAAAATTTATTCGATATCACTTGCGTTTATTTGTGAAAAAAACGGAAATTTGGCAAAAATTTTGAAAATTTTGCAATTTTCAAAATTTGAATTTTTAAGCCCTGAAATCAGAGAGATATGTCCCACAAAAGAGTTAATAAATAACATTTCCCACATGTCTACTTTACATCAGCACAATTTTGGAACCAAAATTTTTTTTTGTTAGGGAGCTATAAGGGTTAAAAGTTGACCAGCGATTTCTCATTTTTCCAACAAAATTTACAAAACCATTTTTTTAGGGACCACATCACATTTGAAGTCACTTTGAGGGGTCTTTATGACAGAAAATACCCAAAAGTGACACCATTCTAAAAACTGCACCCCTCAAGGTGCTCAAAACCACATTCAAGAACTTTATTAACCCTTCAGGTGCTTCACAGGAATTTTTTGAATGTTGAAGAAAAAAATGAACATTTAACTTTTTTCACAAAAATGTTACTTTAGACCCAATTTTTTTTATTTTCACAGGGGTAACAAGAAAAAATGGACCCCAAAATTTTTGTGCAATTTCCCCTGGGCACGCAGATACCCAATATTTTGGGAAAAAACACTGTTTGGGCGCACGGCAGGGCTCTGAAGGGAAGGAGCGCCATTTGACTTTTTGATTGTAAAATTTGCTTGAATAATTAGCGGACGCCATGTTGTGTTTGGAGAGCCCATGTGTGCCCAAACTTTGGAGCTCCCCCACAAGTGACCCCATTTTGGAAACTAGACCCCCCAAGGCACCTATCTAGATGCATAGTGAGCACTTGGAACCCCCAGGTGCTTCACAAATTGATTTGTAACAATGAAAAAGTGAAAAAAAAAACACTTTTTCATTTTTATGAATCAATTTGTGAAGCACCTGGGGGTTCCAAGTGCTCACTATGCATCTAGATAGGTGCCTTGGGTGGTCTAGTTTCCAAAATGGGGTCACTTGTGGGGGAGCTCCAATATTTGGGCACACAGCGGCTCTCTAAATGCAACATGGTGTCCGCTAACAAATTTAACGCAAAATTGGCTCAAATTGTTAGCGACACCATGTTGCATTTGGAGAGCCGCTGTGTGCCCAAATATTGGAGCTCCCCCACAAGTGACCCCATTTTGGAAACTAGACCCCCCAAGGCACCTATTGAGATGCATAGTGAGCACTTGGAACCCCCAGGTGCTTCACAAATTGATCCATAAAAATGAAAAAGTGTTTTTATTTCACTTATTCAATTTTACGAATCAATTTGTGAAGCACCTGGGGGTTCCAAGTGCTCATTATGCATCTAGATAGGTGCCTTGGGGGGTCTAGTTTCCAAAATGGGGTCACTTGTGGGGGAGCTCCAATGTTTGGGCACAC
Source organism: Phyllobates terribilis (assembly GCF_046119375.1). Lineage (NCBI taxonomy): Eukaryota > Metazoa > Chordata > Amphibia > Anura > Dendrobatidae > Phyllobates > Phyllobates terribilis. Next base: position 803,801 of record NW_027363325.1, read on the forward strand.
AGGGACTCTTCAAATGCAACATGGTATCCGCTAACAATTTGAGCCGACAATTTGTTAGCGGATACCATGTTGCATTTGAAGAGTCCCTGTGTGCCCAATCATTGGAGCTCCCCCACAAGTGACCCCATTTTGGAAACTAGACCCCCCAGGGAACTTATATAGATGTGTGGTGAGCCCATTGAACCCCCAGGTGCCTCTCAGAAAATCATAATGTTGACTTGTGAAAATAAAAAAAAAAAACATTTTTTCCTCAAAAATGCAAAAAAAAATATTTTCACAAGGGTACTAGGAGAAATTGCACCCCATAAGTTGTTGTGCAATTTCTCCTGAGTACTCATATACCCCATGTGTTGGAAAAAACTACTGTTTGGGCGCATGTAAGGGCTCAGAAGGGAAGGAGTGACGCTTTTGAACGCAGACTTTGATGGAATGGTCTGCGGGCGTCATGTCATGTTCTCAGAGCCCTTGATGTGCCTAAACAGTGAAATGCCTAACAAGTGCCCCCTTTTTGGTAGTGTTAGTTGATTTTTGAATTTTGTAATGTAGTGTTATACATCAGTTGTGTAGGACAATCTGATGAACACTACACAACTGATGTATGACAACCTGACGAAAACTACGTCAGCGGTGCAGTGTTCGTCAGGTTGTCATACTTCAGAAATTAATTCAATAGTCCATCGAAGTATGGTACCTTTTGAAGCAGTCTTTCATACACAGGCCAGGTTTGTCAGGGCAGGTGTCACATTGATAAATGGTGTCCTTGCGTATTCCACTTTTATAACACACTCGGCACCTCTTTTATGACTTTCCTTTTTTTCCGCTGTGAGGGATCTGCCCTGGGAAATGCTGGCCTGGTACAATTCTTGGTCCTTCAATTCCAGAAGTACTGGGGCCCTCTCTGTCACCGCTGCCAAATATCAGGGCCTTGATAACTGTTTCCTGAAACTGAAGGTACAACGCAGAAGTCTGGCCTGCACATTGTGACAGAAGGAAAGCATTGTGCATTGCCATCTGTACAATGTGCACGGCCAGCTTCTTGTACCACACTCTGGACTTTCTCAAAGCACTGTATGGCTGGAGGACTTGATCAGAGAGATCAACTCCCCCCATGTACTTGTTGTACCCCACTACACAGTCTGGTTTGACGACCTGTGTAGTGGAACCTCGTACAGTGCTGAGTGTGCTGCCATCACCATGTATGGTGGTCAAGAAAAGGACATCCCTTTTGTCCTTGTACTTGACCATCAACAGGTGGTCGCTACATTGGGCTCTGCTCTCACCCCTTTTGAGCAGCTGCCCAATTAGCGTCTTTGGGAGGCCTTTCTGAATTTTGTGGACAGTACCGCAGGCTGCGGTACGTCGCGCAGAGAGGGACTGGAAGAGCGGGATACTTGTATAAAAGGTATCCACGTAGAGGTGATAACCTTTATCAAGCAGTGGGTGCACCAAATCCCACACAATTTTCCCACTCACTCCCAGAACAGGGGGGCATTCAGGGGGTTCAATCCGGGAGTCCTTCCCTTCATAAACTCTAAACTTGTGAGTGTATCCTGAGGTACTCTCACAAAGTTTATACAGCTTGATCCCATACCTTGCCCTCTTACTGGGCAGGTACTGCCGGAATCCAAGCCGCCCCTTAAAAGAAATTAAGGACTCATCCACACAAATGTCCCTTTGGGGCACGTACGCTTCACCAAACTTGTTGTTGAAGTGTTCAATGACCGGCCGAACTTTGAAAAGACTATCAAAGTTCGGGTCATCGCGTGCAGGACACCTTGCATTATCTTGGTAATGCAAGAACTTGTAGATGGCCTGAAAACGTGTCCGGGGCATGACCATTCGGAACACTGGAGTGTTATACAAAACGTCAACACTCCAGTATTGCCGAAGCTCGGGCTTCTTCAAGATCCCCATAAAAAGGACCAGGCCCCAAAACTTCATCATTTCTACTGTGTCTACACGAGACCAGTTAGAAAATGATGAAGAGGGGTTTTGTTCTAAAAATTGATGAGCGTATAAATTAGTTTGGCCCACCATGAGGTTTATAAAATCCTCAGAGAAAAAGACTTTGAAAAAGTCTATTTCTGTGAGGCCGGTGGTGTCAAACTTGATTCCTGATTCCGCTACGAAATCAGGAATCAGCTGCTCATAATTTTCGGGGGGCGAAGTCCATATAGGCTCAGTAGTGGGGGGCGCAGGAACATCTCTCCTGCGACGACGGCGGGGCGGGCCAGCAGAACCTGAGGAAGAGGAGGAAGAAGAGAAGGAGGAAGACGACGAGGAGTCGGAAAAACAAAGAAATGTGGGATCCTCACCCTCACTGTCAGTGTCGGAGGCAAGAATAGCGCAATCCTCCTCCGCTGAATAATGAGTTTGGGATGAGCAGGACATTGTTTGTTATGTATGTGGTGCGTGTGTGTCAATTGTTTGAGAGTGTGTGTGTGTCAGTACTTTATTTAGAGTGTGTGGAAAAAGGAAATGCTGTATGTGGTGCAAACAGCGAGCACGAGAGTGGATTGGTGAACTATGCCACCGATCAATACTCGGCGGCTGCTGGATGTGCGCACAAATGTGTGGGGAGTGGGAAGAGGGTAATTGGGTTGGATGAGGGGAGATCAGATTACTTACCAAAGTCCTCTCTGTTCTTTCAGGACCGGGAGCCCGTAGCAGGAGCCCGGCGCTGGTGACCGGGAGCCCGGCGCTGGTGACCGGGGGCCCGGAGCAGGAAGACGGGAGCCCGGAGCAGGAAGACGGGAGCCCGGAGCAGGAGACCAGGAGCACGGAGCAGGAGACTGGTACTGGAGCTGGAGATCAGAAGCAAAAGAATTAACAGGGACACTGGGGTGAGGCGGATTGGGATGGGAAGGGGGGTAAAAAGACAGGGGAGTGGGAAGAGGGGTAAAAAGACAGGGGAGTGGGAAGAGGGGTAAAAAGACAGGAGAGTGGGAAGAGGGGGATTGGGGTGGATGAGGGGAGATCAGAGATGGACTTACCAAAGGGTCAGCAGGACTGGAACAGAAGACCCAGACCAGGAGCCCGGTGCAGGAGACCGGGAGCCCGGTGCAGGAGACCAGGAGCCCAAGAATTAACAGGGACACTGGGGTGGGAAGGGGGGTTAAAAGACAGGGGAGTGGGAAGAGGGGTAAAAAGACAGGGGAGTGGGAAGAGGGGGATTGGGGTGAATGAGGGGAGATCAGAGATGGGCTTACCAAAGGGTCAGCAGGACTGGAACAGAAGACCCAGAGCAGGAGACCGGGAGCCCGGCGCTGGTGACCAGGAGCCCGGCGCTGGTGACCGGGAGTGGAGCTGGAGACTCGGACCAGAGCTGGAGACCGCTGCAGGACGCAGAAAAAAAAGGTAAGGGGGGGTAAAAAGAGGGGGGATTGGGGTGGATGAGGGGAGAACAGACTTACCAAAGTCTTCTCTGCAGGATCAGCAGCAGGCTCAGGAGCAGGAACCACAGCAGCTCAGGAGCAGAAGATCCAGGACGCTGGAACAGAAGATCCAGGAGCAGCGGCAGCAGCAGCGACTGGAACAGTGAGAAGATGGTCTTGTGGTGTCACAGAATATTCTGTGGCACTACAAGGCCCAGCACAGACACATCAGATGTGATCGCTCTGTAGAAATCCTCACCAAATGTGAGGGTCTGCAGGGCGGTCACAGGGTGATGATGGGGTGGTGACAGGTGGAGGTAATCTGATTGGAGCAATCATTGATGACATTGATCGCTCCAATGAGAGTACCTGAATACAGGTGACCAGGCGGTCACAGGGAGGTGTCAACCCTCTGTGACCCCCTGTGGTGCATGTTGTGCCCCAGCCATCTGATTGGTGACACTGACTGCACCAATCAGACATGGCTGGAGCAGAGCACGCACCACAGGGGGTCACAGAGGGGTGACACCTCCCTGTGACCGCCTGGTCACCTGTATTCAGGTACTCTCATTGGAGCGATCGATGTCATCATCGATCGCTCCAGTCACAGCAGTCTGGGGGCTTGAATCACATTACAGGGGGTCATGGGGCGGTGACAGGCAGGTCACAAGCCGGTCACCGCCCCATGACCGCCCTGTCACCGCGCGGTCGCGCTACGATCGGTGCGATCGATGTGATCGGCGATCGCACCGATCATAGCAGTCCGGGGCCAGGGCTGGGGTGTCCTAGCTACAGCCTAGGATCGGTGCTCATTGGAGCACCGATCCTAGGCTGCAGATCACTGTTTCCGGCAATCACATTGCCGGAAACAGTGAGAAATGCTGTGATTGGCTCAGATTTGAACAGCCAATCACAGCGATCGCTGGTGCGGGGGGGCGGCGACAGCCCCCGGGATGATGACGCCATCTACCAGGAGGTAAGATGGCACCGTAACTTTAATGCTGTCACCGCGACTTAAGTCGCGGTGCCGCATTAAAGATATGACGTACTAATACGGGTCTGGCTCTTAAGTCCCAGGGCACAGACGCGTATTAGTACGTCAGATGTTATTAAGGGGTTAAAGGTAGTTATTTGGCCATGAACTGCCAAGGCAAACATCAGGACCACACAATCAAGATATCAAGGTGCCGATAAAGTTAAAAGGAAGCCCCCACACTGTGTTAACTATTTAGATTCTATAATCACTATTGACAACAGAATCGAAGGGGTTAAACGTCCATGGTCTGTGCCAACACTGATCATGGCTGATGCAGCAAGTTGTCAGCTATAATGTACAGGTGACAGCTACAGGATAGTCACCTGTCGGGGAACGCTAGTCTCTTATATTGCAGATCAGTAAAAAGACGTCTATTGGTCAATAAGGGGTTAAGGATAACAAAGTCAATGTTTTGGAGCGGCCATCACAAAGCCCTGATCTTAGTCCTATTGAAAATGTATGGGCAAAGCTGAAAAGGCCGGTGCGAGCAAGACGACCTACAAACCTGGATCAGTTACACCAGTTGTGTCAGGAGAAATGGGCCCAAATTCCGACCTAAGAGTATGTGCCCACGTAGCGTTTTACAAGCGTATATGCTGTGGACTTTCCTCAGGGTAAACGCTTGTGAAACGCTAGGTAATCTGCCCCCCATGGTCCCCAAGGGGAATCCGCAAGTTCTATGCCCATGCTACGGATGTTTTTGATGCGCGCAATAATCCACAGCATGTCAATTAATTTTGCGTTTCCACAAGCGGAATTGCCTTTGCAATGCAATAAAAAACGCAGGATAAACGCGCGTGGAATTCCGCATGTGGAAAACGCGCGATAAACGCAGGATAAACGCGCGTGGAATTCCGCATGTGGAAAAAGCGCGATAAACGCAGAATAGACGCACGTGGAATTCCGCATGTGGAAAACGCGCGATAAACGCAGGATAAACACGCGTGGAATTCCGCATGCGTTTTTCCGGGAGAGGACATGCGGAAATGAAGCAGAAATTTTCTGCTTCATTTCCGCACCGTGGGCACATAGCCTTATATTGTGAGAAGCTTGTGGGAGGAAATCCCAAATGTTTGACCCAAGTCATTCACTTTAAGGACAATGGTACCAAATACTAATGAAATGGATGGAAAGTTTTGACTTTGTTTTAAGCATTTTTATTACTTACTGCATTCTCGCTCTCTCATTATTCTGGCATTTGGCAAATATTACAATTGATGGTAATCCTAATTGACCTAAAACAGGAAAGGTTTATTCTGCTTTCATGTCAGATATGGAGAGAAACATGCATATACTGTATGTCTTTTTATATAGTGTATGGAAACTTCTGGTTTCAACTGTATATGAGATATTGAAATGTAATTGGTCATATTGTAATTTATTTTGAATGAAGTAAGTGAATTCCCACATTAATTTGACATTATATAATAATGTCTTTATATTTAAATAAATCTCAAGTGATTTCAACAATACAACAGGATGTTATTTTCTTATAATAAAAAAATTAAAATAAAAAATTCTATTGTGGTGTGTTAATTTTGTAATATTGATTTCTTTATCTGTTTCATTTACAGTGGGTACGGAAAGTATTCAGACCCCTTTAAATTTTTCACTCTTTGTTTCATTGCAGCCATTTGGTAAATTCTAAAAAGTTCTTTTTTTTTCTCATTATAGTACACTCTGCACCCCATCTTGACTGAAAAAAAACAGAAATGTAGAATTTTTTGCAAATTTATTAAAAAAGAAAAACTGAAATATCACATGGTCATAAGTATTCAGACCCTTTCCTCAGTATTGAGTAGAAGCCCCCTTTTGAGCTAGTACAGCCATGAGTCTTCTTGGGAATGATGCAAAAAGTTTTTCACACCTGGAATTGGGGATCCTCTACCATTCTTCCTTGCGGATCATCTCCAATTCCATCAGGTTGGATGGTGAACTTTGGTGGACAGCCATTTTCAGGTCTCTCCAGAAATGCTCAATTGTGTTTAGGTCAGGGCTCTGGCTGGGCCAGTCAAGAATGGTCACAGAGTTGTTCTGAAGCCACTCCTTTGTTATTTTAGCGGTGTGCTTAGAGTCATTGTCTTGTTGGAAGGTGAGCCTTCGGCCAAGTCTGAGGTCCAGAGCACTCTGGATGAGGTTTTCATCCAGGATATCTCTGTACTTGGCCGCATTCATGTTTCCTTCAATTGCAACCAGTCTTCCTGTCCCTGCAGCTGAAAAACACCCTCATAGCATGATGCTGCCACCACCATGTTTCACTGTTGGGATTGTATTGGGCAGGTGATGAGCAGTGCCTTGTTTTCTCCACACACGCCACTTAGAATTATCACCAAAAAGTTCTATCTTCATCTCATCAGACCAGAGAATCTTATTTCTCATAGTCTGGGAGTCTTTCATGTGTTTTTGAGCAAACTCTATGAGGGCTTTCATATGTCTTGCACTGAGGAGAGGCTTCCGTCGGGCCACTCTGCCATAAAGACCCGACTGGTGGAGGGCTGCAGTGATAGTTGACTTTGTGGAACTTTCTCCCATCTCCCTACAGCCTCTCTGGAGCTCAGCCACAGTGATCTTGGGGTTCTTCTTTACCTCTCTCACCAAGGCTCTTCTCCTATGATTGCTGAGTTTGGCTGGATGGCCAGGTCTAAGAAGACTTCTGGTGGTCCCAAACTTCTTCCATTTAAGGATTATGGAGGCCACTGTGCTCTTAGGAACCTTGAGTAATGCAGAAATTTTTTTGTAACCTTGGCCAGATCTGTGCCTTGCCACAATTCTGTCTCTGAGCTCCTTGGGGGTTCCTTTGAGCTCATGATTCTCATTTGGTCTGACATGCACTGTGAACTGTGAGGTCTTATATAGACAGGTGTGTGCCTTTCCAAATCAAGTCCTATCAGTTTAATTAAACACAGCTGGACTCCAATGAAGGAGTAGAACCATCTCAAGGAGGATCACAATGAAATGGACAGCATGTGACTTAAATATGAGTGTCTGAGCAAAGGGTCTGAATACTTATGACCATGTGATATTTCAGTTTTTCTTTTTTAATAAATTTGCAAAAATTTCTACATTTCTGTTTTTTTTCAATCAAGATGGGGTGTAGAGTGTACTTTAATGAGAAAAAAAAAGAACTTTTTAGAATTTACCAAATGGCTGCAATGAAACAAAGAGTGAAAAATTTAAAGGGGTCTGAATACTTTCCGTACCCACTGTATGTCTCAGTGTTTGAAAAAGGCCTTTTGCATAAGGCTGAAACGTTACATTGAATTTTGGGATTTCTTTATGAAATAAAGAATTGCATTATCATTATGAATATTTGAGTGCCGAGTATCTATATATACACTGGCATGCCAGGCATGTCAATCTCCACAAGGAGAAAAATGACCCTTTAGATCCCAGTGAGAAGCCTCTCATACAGTCAAATCGGATCTCATGCTTTGTACTGACGAGGAGCAATACCCTGAAACACCGTGGCTGCAAATTGAGATTCTGGTTTGGCTTTTCTCCCAAGTCATGTGACAAGGCTCGTTAAAGGGTCGATATTGACTTTTAGGATTGCTACTTCCAATAGACTTGTCACTTATCTCACTTTTAGCAAATCAGAATATACCGTAGATCATATATAATAGAAATAATCATTATCCACTGTCTGTCTTTCCAAAAGTGATAATAGGAAGTGCAGCCCTATCGGTTGTGACCTTTGAATTAATTTCTCAGAAACAGACAGTGAACAGTCATTTTGTCAGGATGTTATATCAATGACTAAGTCATTAGTTTCCAAGAAGCTGCTTTAAAATTGACAAACTACTTCTTCCTATTTTTGCAGCGGTGCAATATTGCCATCTTATTAGAGAAGAGCAGTTAAAGAGAATGTGTTATCAAACAATAACCAATTGTTTAAATTTACCTTTTTACATGAAATTTATTTTTTATTTTTTTACTTTTTTTTTCACTATAGTAACCATCTAAACTAAAAAAACACACCCACAGATCCTGCAATTATCACCCTGGCCAAAATTAGTTTCATATTTCCTGTTGTATGCAGAAGATTTTTCAGCAGTTTTATTATCATGACTGAAAATGACAATGAAAGATGACACCTCTATATAAAGCAGATAAAGTAGCCACCATTCACAATAAATGATAGTCACAGCTCACCTCCTCACCCTTCCTTCACAATGAGTCTATTCTTAGGACTAGTGGCCAGTGTGAAAATTGTAAGACTTCAGGATTGTTTTTTTTGATTGTGATGTTAAAAAGTGAAAAGCTAAAAAAATGACATTTACAGTAAATTTAATGTAATCCCTTCTCACCATGGACAGTTTTAGTTTTTGGGCTTTTTCTTTGTTCCTCGCCTTCTTTCTCCCCTTTCGTGTGACATAGCTGTATGAGGGCTGTTTTTTTTTACCCTACAATATACTGGAAAACTGGAACAAAAATTCCAAGCGAAGTTAAATGGGATTGCGTTTTTCATTGTATTTGGGTTTTGTTTCTAAGGTTTCATTGTGCAGTGAAAATGACCTGTGAACATGATTCTTCACGTCGAGCAAACTTGAAAAACCAGATATCAAACTTGTATAGTTTTATTTTGATGGTGAAAATATTTCAGAGATTCGGTCGATAGAGCTTTATGAGGGCTTGTTAATTGCTGAGGTTTTCATTAATAACATTTTTTGGGTTATATACGATGTTTCAATCCCACTTTTTCATGTACCAACATGGCAGCCATGGGGGCGGTCAGCAGGCTCATGGTTGCCACTGAAATCCATAAGCAGCACTTTCACTTAGTGAAGGGGGGTGGAAGGCAACATCCCATGGGCATCCAAAATGGTGAACCTCTGGGACATCGCACCTTAACTACCACGGTCAGGGATTTACTGCAGCATCTAAGGGGTTAACAGCAGCAACCAGAGCTGCTCTAATAGCGGCTTTTACAGACAAATACCGGCAGTATAACACAGCTGGAATCTGCAGGTATATTGCGGGTGGAGTTGCAGAGTCCACTCCACACACTCGCACCCAACATGCACTATACATGTAGGGCAGATAGGGGTTAAACAACAGAGGACACGTTCCTTTTAAGCACTTAAGAATGTATTTATTTTTTACTTTGCAGATAGTATACTGGCATATGCTCTGTACTTAAAAGGAATGTCTGCATTAGTTAATGTCTTTTTGTTAGAAGGGCCCCAATATGCTGACTAAAGGATGATCTGTTGCTGGCAATCTCAGCGATAAGCCATTTGTTGAAAAATCTGGCAACAAGCATTTAATTCTCTTGCACTGCCACCAAAAGAAAGAGGAGGTACTGCACAGTATCCAGTGAAATCAATAAGCTGACTATGTAATGAATGAAGTCCTGGGACCTTCAAAGTGGGAATGACTCCATGTAACTGCTCTCTAGTCTGCATAAAATGGGTTCAGGTTTACAACGGAGAATCCCCACTATTAACCTGTATAGTGCCCCAAGTATGTGCAAGTGTTTCTAAACCAGACAACCTCATTAAGTCTCATAACACCTTTGTCAATAAACAGGTATTCTCAAATTACTAAATTGCTTTAATTCGTTAAACAGCATGAAAATACGCAAGTTTGCCACTGACTTGCTTTTTCTATCTGCTGTCATTCTCCTGCAATGAGAGCTTTTATCTTACATAGTGTAAAGCTCATTTCCATGGAGTTCAGCAACTAGTAGACCTTGGTAGAGAGTGTGCAGTAGTCACATTCCAGGAGAAAAGTTAACTCCTAACATACCGTTAGCTCTGTCCAGCCCATTCATTTCTATACACCAGTTAGCTGCTCCCTGCCTTCTCCCTTTTGGCTCTTGACGAGATGCTCTTATCCATCCTGTAGATTCACAATTCCTGCACCCAGTATCTAGGCTCTCATTGTCTGTGGCTGTGTGCTTGCTCAAATACCCTGTTGTCTCTATGTGTAAAAAATAGTGATAGTGATAGAGTACATTCCAGAACCAACCACTGATGGCTGAATGTGTTACAGCAGAACTTGTGCTGAGCTTTATAGTCCTAATAATACTACAGCTCTGCTGCTCATCAGAGCTATCACTCAGGGAGAAGAGCCCGTCCTGCCAGAAATCAGGAAGTAAGGAGACTGCATAGCTCTGAGCTGCTCAAGAGATCACTTATGAAAACTCCTTTTAGGCATCAAACATTTCCTTTGTTCAAATAGAAAGAATATAGATCTACATATTTTAGAATGTGTATGAACTACATGTCTGAAATAAAAATAAATGATTCTAAATACAGTACAGACCAAAAGTTTGGACACACCTTCTCATTTAAAGATTTTTCTGTATTTTCATGACTATGAAAATTGTACATTCACACTGAAGGCATCAAAACTATGAATTCACACATGTGGAATTATATACTTAACAAAAAAGTGTGAAACAACTGAAAATATGTCTTATATTCTAGGTTCTTCAAAGTAGCCACGTTTTTCTTTGACAACTGCTTTGCACACTCTTGGCATTCTCTTGATGAGCTTCAAGAGGTAGTCACCGGAAATGGTCTTCCAACAATCTTGAAGGAGTTCCCAGAGATGCTTAGCACTTGTTGGCCCTTTTGCCTTCACTCTGCGGTCCAGCTCACCCCAAACCATCTCGATTGGGTTCAGGTCTGGTGACTGTGGAGGCCAGGTCATCTGGCGTAGCACCCAATCACTCTCCTTCTTGGTCAAATAGCCCTTACACAGCCTGGAGGTGTGTTTGGGGTCATTGTCCTGTTGAAAAATAAATGATGGTCAAACTGAACGCAAACCGGATGGAATAGCATGCCGCTGCAAGATGCTGTGGTAGCCATGCTGGTTCAGTATGCCTTCAATTTTGAATAAATCCCCAACAATGTCACCAGCAAAGCACCATCACACCTCCTCCTCCATGCTTCATGGTGGGAACCAGGCATGTAGAGTCCATCCGTTCACCTTTTCTGCGTCGCACAAAGACACGGTGGTTGGAACCAAAGATCTCAAATTTGGACTCATCAGACCAAAGCACAGATTTCCACTGATCTAATGTCCATTCCTTGTGTTCTTTAGCCCAAACAAGTCTCTTCTGATTGTTGCCTGTCCTTAGCAGTGGTTTCCTAGCCGCTATTTTTACCATGAAGGCCTACTGCACAAAGTCTCCTCTTAACAGTTGTTGTAGAGATGTGTCTGCTGCTAGAACTCTGTATGGCATTGACCTGGTCTCTAATCTGAGCTGCTGTTAACCTGCAATTTCTGAGGCTCGTGACTCGGATAAACTTATTCTCAGAAGCAGAGGTGACTCTTGGTCTTCCTTTCCTGGGGCAGTCCTCATGTGAGCCAGTTTCTTTGTAGCGCTTGATGGTTTTTGCAAGTTCACTTGGGGGCACTTTCAAAGTTTGCCCAATTTTTCAGACTGACTGACCTTCATTTCTTAAAGTAATAATGGACACTCATTTTTCTTTAATTAGTTGCTTTTTTCTTGCCATAATACAAATTCTAACAGTCTATTCAGTAGCAATATCAGCTGTGTATCCACCTGACTTCTGCACAACTGATGGTCCCAACCCCATTTATAAGGCAAGAAATCCCACTTATTAAACCTGACAGGGCACACCTGTGAAGTGAAAACCATTTCCGGTGACTACCTCTTAAAGCTCATCAAGAGAATGCCAAGAGTGTGCAAAGCAGTCATCAAAGCAAAAGGTGGCTGCTTTGATGAACCTAGAATATAAGACATATTTTCAGTTGTTTCACACTTTTTTGTTAAGTATATAATTCCACATGTGTTAATTCATAGTTTTGATGCCTTCAGTCCAAAACTTATCCAAAATTAATGGATATGCTTCAGATTTTTCCGCAATGATAATCCGCAGCGTAAATTTCCGCAGCATGTGCACAGTGTTGCACAGCTTCTGGATACCCACAGTTGCAGTATACAGTTAGGTCCATATATATTTGAACAGAGACAACAATTTTCTAATTTTGGTTCTAGACATTACCACAATGAATTTTAAACAAAACATTTCAGATGCAGTTGAAGTTCAGACTTTCAGCTTTCATTTGAGGGCATCCACATTAAAATTGGATGAAGGGTTTAGGAGTTTCAGCTCCTTAACATGTGCCACCCTGTTTTTAAAGGGACCAAAAGTAATTGGACAATTGACTCCAAGGCTATTTCATGGGACAGGTGTGGGCAATCCCTTCGTTATGTCATTCTCAATTAAGCAGATAAAAGGCCTGGAGTTGATTTGAGGTGTGGTGCTTGCATTTGGAAGGTTTTGCTGTGAAGTAAACATGCGGTCAAAGGAGCTCTCCACGCAGGTGAAACAAGGCATCCTTAAGCTGCAAAAACAGAAAAAACCCATCCGAGAAATTGCTACAATATTAGGAGTGGCAAAATCTACAGTTTGGTACATCCTGAGAAAGAAAGAAAGCACTGGTGAACTCATCAATGCAAAAAGACCTGGGTGGCCACCGAAGACAACAGTGGTGGATGATCGCAGAATAATCTTCACGGTGAAGAGAAACCCCTTCACAACAGCCAACCAAGTGAACAACACTCTCCAGGAGGTAGGCGTATCAATATCCATATCTACCATAAAGAGAAGACTGCATGAAAGTAAATACAGAGGGTTCACTGCACGGTGCAAGCCACTCATAAGTATCAAGAATAAAAAGGCTAGACTTGACTTTGCTAAAAAAAAACATCTAAAAAAGCCAGCACAGTTCTGGAAGAACATTCTTTGGACAGATGAAACCAAGATCAACTTCTACTAGAATGATGGAAAGAGAAAAGTATGGCGAAGGCGTGGTACAGCTCATGATCCAAAGCATACCATATCATCTGTAAAACACGGCGGAGGCAGTGTGATGGCTTGGACATGCATGGCTGCCAGTGGCACTGGGTCACTAGTGTTTATTGATGATGTGACACAGGACAGAAGCAGCCGAATGAATTCTGATGTATTCAGATCCGTACTGTGTGCTCAGATCCAGCCAAATGCAGCCAAACTGAGGGGTCGTCGTTTCATACTACAGATGGACAATGACCCAAAACATAAAGCCAAAGCAACCCAGGAGTTTATTAAAGCAAAGAAGTGGAATATTCTTGAATGGCCAAGTCAGTCACCTGATCTCAACCCAATTGAACATGCATTTCACTTGTTAAAGACTAAACTTCAGACAGAAAGGCCCACAAACAAACAGCAACTGAAAACCACCGCAGTGAAGGCCTGGCAGAGCATCAAAAAGGAGGAAACACAGCGTCTGGTAATGTCCATGAGTTCAAGACTTCAGGCAGTCATTGCCAACAAAGTGTTTTCAACCAAGTACTAGCAATGATCATTTTATTTATAATTATTTAATTTGTCCAATTACTTTTGGTCCCTTTAAAAACAGGGTGGCACATGTTAAGGAGCTGAAACTCCTAAACCCTTCATCCAATTTTAATGTGGATACCCTCAAATGAAAGCTGAAAGTCTGAACTTCAACTGCATCTGAATTGTTTTGTTTAAAATTCATTGTGGCAATGTCTAGAACCAAAATTAGAAAAATGTTGTCTCTGTTCAAATATATATGGACCTAACTGTAAAACTTCACAGAGCAGATTACATGGGATAACAAGCTTTTACTTCTCAGAACCAGAGGTAAAGGAAAAAACGCACAGTCACACAGTACTGCACCAGGAAGTAAGAACAAAATAGAAAATACAAGAGAGACTTTTTTTCTTTCACAATACAGTAAACAAGGAAACTTTACACAACATCGCCATCTACTGTCAGATCAGCATAAAGTCCTCCTTCACACAAACAAAGAAGTCCACAACTGTTGCATATACCAACACACAGCACATGCGGGTTATCATTGAGGACCATGGGGCACGCATTACCAAGCATTTAAGCGTTTTCGCTTTGAAAATTCCGCAGCAAAAACGCTTGAAAAACGCACAGTGGGCACGCAGCCTCAAAGTCACTTCAAAACTGAACAGGTCCCTATAAAAATAAGTTTTGTAAATTTCCTTGAAAAAAATGAAAAATAACTGCTACATTTTTAAATCTTCTAAAATGCTAACAAAATAAAACAACATTTTACAAATGGTGCTGATGTAAAGCAGACATAAGGGAAATGTTATTTATTTCTGTTTTTGTGTGGTATGACTATTGGGATTAAAGGCATAATCAATCATAGTTTGAAAAGTGCAATTCTTAAAACATTTTTGTCACGTTTCTGATATTTTTATAAATAAACGGAAACCATATCAGCCTAAATTTACCATTATTATAAAGTATCATGTATCACAAAAAACAGTCTCAAAAGCTATGGGATATGTTATTCCAGAGTTATTACTACATAAAGTGACACTGGTCAGATTTAAAAAAATTGGTTTGGTCACAAAGGGGTTAAGCCACTTTGTTACCATTTTCGCAGTATGCTTCGGGTCATTGTCCATTTGGAGGACCCATTTCTGCTCAAGCTTTAACTTCCTGGCTGATATCTTGAGATGTTGCTTCAGTATTGCCACATAATCTTCTTTTCTCATGAAGCCATCTATTTTGTGATGTGCACCAAGTCCCTCTTGCAGCAAAACAACTGCACAACATGATGCTGCCACCCCGTGTTTCACAGTTGGGATGGTGTTCTTAGGCTTCTAAGCTTCTCCCTTTTTCCTCCAAACTTAACGATGGTCATTATGAACAAAAAGTTCAATTCTAGTTTCATCAGACCACAGGACATGTCTCCAAAAATTATGGTCTTTGTTCCTGTGTGCATTTGCAAACATGAATCTGGATTTTTTATGTTTCTTTTGGAGTAATTGCTTCTTCCTGGCAGAGTGGTCTTTCAGCCCATGTTGATACAGTACTCGTTTCACTGTGAATTGTCACTCTGACAATCTTACTAGCTTCTGCCATCCTCTTCACAAGGTCTTTTGCTTTTGTCCTGGGGTTGATATGCACATGTCGGACCAAAGCACGTTCATCTCTGGGACACAGAACCCGTCTCTTTCCTGAGTGGTATGATGGCTGGACATTCCAATCTTTTTTGTACTTGCATATAATTGTTTGTACAGATGAACGAGACCCCTTCAGATATCTTGAAATTGTACCCAAGGATGAGCCAGACTTGTGCAAGTCTACAATTCTCTTCCTGATATCTTGGCTGATTTATTTACACTTTCCCATGATGCTACACAAAGAAGCAGTGTGTTTCAGGTGTGCATTAAAATACATCCACAGGTGTGTCTCTAATTAACTCAGATGTTGCCCAAAAAACTATTAGAAGCTTCCAAACACATGGCATCATCATATGGGCAGTCCAGAATTGTTTAAATACATAGTAATCTTAGTGTATGTAAACTTTTGACTTTGCAGTAAGTAATAAAAATGCCTTAAAACAATCTCTCTCTCATTATTCTGGCATTTGGCAAATATTAAAAATGATGGTAATCCTAATTGACCTAAAAAGGGAAAGGTTTATTCTTATTTCATGTCACATATTGAGAAAAACATGCATATGTGTCTTTTTATATAGTGTATGTAAACTTCTGGTTTCAATTGTATATATGTATATATGTGCACATCTCATTGCTATAGCAAATCAGTGGGAGTCATCAACAGTGATAAAATAATAGAAAAAAAGGAAGAAAATTGAATCCTTAGAGGAAAAGTAAGATGATTTGTCTAAAAAATGCCAGTGTAAGGAGGCTTGTAAGCTCCCCGGGGAGCCATTGCATGGTTTATAAGCCTCCTTACTCTGGCATTTCACTCTCCTCACTGGGATCTAAGGGGTAAAGTTTTTCCTTCTGAAGTCTCTCACACAGCTAAATCAGATCTCATGCTTTGCACTGCTGAGGGGCAACACCCCGAAACACCATGGCTGCAAATTGAGATTCTAGTTTCTTACAGACTGGACCAGTCATTGGGGAAGCCCTCACTGTTTCTTTCTGGATAGATTCCACTTCCTACCACTATGAAATGGAATAAATGCTATGTTTTAGAGAAATTAACAATAGTAATGGTAATAATCTGACACCATATGATAGCAAATCCAAGCAACATGCCGTCATTTGTAACAATGGGAAAGCCTTTTTTTAATAGGTTGTCCAGAATAAGGATGCCATATTTCATCGCTTTGTGGAAAAATAGGTAAATCGTTTCTCATGTTATATTCTCTGAACTGTAAATCGTAAACGGCTTCACAAATTTGGTTGAATGCCAGTGGACCCAAAAAATGCTAATTTCTAATAGTAAATTTAAAAATGACTTTTTTTACTTTTATTTATTTCCAGATAAAGTGAAAGATCGAGGCTCTAATACAATTGGGTCAAGATTGAACCGTGTCGAGGACAAGGTAAGAAAATAAGATAAAACCATATATATTTATATTATGCACAGCTACTACTTACACATACACACATGGAGTACAGGATATACAGACAATTACCACATACTACATACAGAATATTCCTCACTCTCTGAAAAAGTGTAAAATACATAATGGCGCATCCAGACACCAATTCTACAGCGCTGCTCATACACTGCAAAGAGTCTAAATACCTGTGGTCATCTGTGACTTCAACACACAAGTTAAGGTGGCCACACAATAACTAAAGTTGATTGCTGGTTCGGCCGTCCACTACCTCTCCCAACTCTCATACACGAGAAGGTTTGGCTTGGTTAAATGTTCATGTGTTTTCAAAGTGGAGAACTGTAAAAATCACTGCCAAACGGCTCTGGCAGCAGCTTATCACCTGAATAACAAAAGGGTCAGGCATTAAGGGTCAGGCAGTTTGAATTTTACCTCCTCTGACCTCATCTGTCAGGGAAGAGTCTGGATGTCTCCTTAGACTATTAGCTTAGTCTATTGTGTATGGAGGCTTAAAGGGGTTTTCCATTACTCAGACAACACCTTCTCAATCCATATGTGTGTCCCCCAGTAAAATAATAACACCTATACTCACCTCCAGTGCCAGCACTATTCCAGCGGTGTCTGCACTGGCTCTCCTGGGGATTGCGTGTGTCAGAAGTGACAGACAGTCATCCTGCAGTTGGTTGCAGGAGATCTCTTCATTTGGCCTTACAGACAACTTCTTAGAATATGTATCTCTAGGACCCAGCGGCTAGCTTCCTTCCGGCTAATTAACACCCTGGCCTGGATGTATAAATACCTGTTGTGAGCCAGAGGGAGGTGCCAGCGATATTCATTGCCCCTTGTGAAGGCTTGAGCAAGAGCAGTACTTCTTCCTCTCTGGTGCTAGATAACGTGTGCGCATTTGTCTGGAGTCGAGTAAAGCTAAGCGATTTTCCCTTGTTTGTCCCCCATTGTTGTCTTTAGTGTTCAGTGGGGATCAACTAGTGCTCATCCTTTCTGTTCCCTAGCCTGAGCCTAATGCCAGGGATAGACAGGCTGAGGTACGCGTGCGGCGATTGGTGAAGAACCAATAAAGGGACATTAGTGGAGACAGGGTGACACTAGATCAGCCTAGGAGTTCTCCACTCCCCACTTTCCCTAGTCTGGGTTCCCTTTCCGTTTTACCTTTGTGTTGCACTTAGTCTTTCCCACACCTTGCGTGACAGCATGACATTATGTCTCATGATTCCTAGGGGCAATCAGTGCTGACTTTACTCTCCCCGCCTTTGGCCAACTTGCATACATCCAGAGGAAGTGAGAGATGTTGCTGGTCTTACTTCCTCCGGATGTACAGGCATGTGATATAACTGGAGGCAGGAAGAGTGAAGCCAGCGCTGATTGGCAGCAGGGATCACTTGACATAACAATGTCACGTGATTCCAAGGAGAGCCAATGCCGACATGGCTGGAACACTGGAGGGGAGTATAGGTGTTATTATTTTACTGAGGGCAAAAATATATATATGGAGAAGGAGATGTCCGAGTAGTAGAAAACCCCTTTAAGTGTTGGCTACTACTTTCATGGATGTGGACAGAAAGCTCTTTCTGAGTTCATTAAGTAGTTCAATCTGACAAAGGTTTCCAATAGAGTTGGTGCGAGTCAATTCGCAGGACCCAGTGCATCAGCCACATCCATAATCTGTGACCGCTGCATCGGAGCCCTGAGAACCACCTCCTACATCCCGGCATCCACAGCTGTTCTACTGATTAGCCGGCCTGATGCAATGTCACATATGCATCATGCTGTAACTATAAAGATGCAGCTAATCAGAAGAGAAGCAGGGAATCTTGGAAGGTAGAAGGCAGGTCTTGAGGCTCCTGTCCAGCATCCAAAGATTACTGACGTGGCCGATGGACCGAGTGCTGCGAAACGAATCGCACCAACTCTAGTTTTCAATTAAAACAACAATGTCTAAATGGCTAACCAATATTGCATTAAGGGATCTATCTACTTTATTTCTCCCCAAAACTGTGCCTCTCTTGTCCATGGGGTGTGTCTGGTATTGCAACTCAGCGCCCCATTGATTTGGTTAGGGATAAGCTACAATATCAGGCAGCGCTCATGGGTAGTGTGAAATGTGTATGGAGTGTGGTCTGTATCTATGCTATTCTCTTTGTTTGAATTTTTTTTATACATTTGTAGGTAACTCAAATGGATCATAAACTCAATCTCATAACCGATATGATTCACCACCTGATAGCAAACCAACAAAGCGGTCAGTCTACCAACAGAACACCGCACCGGAGCAACTCTCTGAACGACGGGAGCAACCTCTCCAGTACTCTGCCTACCTACCAACAGTTACAGTGCCAAGACGAAACCAAGATAATGCATCTTGATGAACAAACACAAACTAGTTCTTCTACTGTCCTCAATGCAGATATTCATTATTTTAATGAATGCATTTATAAGCAGAAAGTAAAATGAATGATGAAATTAGACTGAGTATCGAGTAAGTGTGTAACACTGTAAAGGACGTCTTGTCTATTCTCTGTAGATCCTATCAGGGTTCATTGAAGGTTTCTTAGAGGAAGGGACATGGAACATATGTGTATTGCTCCATGTAGAAACATGCAAGAAAGCATCTGATACATTGATGAATCCTTTCTCAGGAAGATTGTAGCTCATCGGCCTGTGGGATCGTAAATCGCTACGGGTCGTGCTGTAAAACTGGCAATACAACTGAACAATTACCCTGATTTTTTTTATTGTATTAAAATACACTTTTTACATTGATTTTCAATTTTTGGGGGGAGAAAAATAGAAATAAATATTGTACTGTAGAAAATTACACTTCTTTTTTTTTACAATGTATTTTTGGTAAAAATGGTATTAAAGAGTTAATTTTTCTTTATGATTTCTGATCACAATTTTTTTTTTCTGGAATATTTTTTGACATCTGATCAAATGTATTGTATTTTCTCAAAAATGATATTTGCACATTGATTGGTTTAAAGCAGTGATGGCGAATCTTTTAGAGACCGAGTGTCCAAACTGCAATCCAAAACCCACTTATTTATCGCCAAGTGCCAACACGGCAATTTATCCTAAATATTGAGGTTTTACTGATACAAACAACTGATACAAAGAGCAGACGAGGGCAGCATAGAGCAGCCACAGACAGGAGCAGCGGTAAGAGACTGCAGAAATAAAGAATGTGCTCACCCACATCCTGGTATATATGCTGGCCCTACCCTCAATCCTGGTATATATGCTGGCCCTCCCCTCAATCCTGGTATATATGCTGGCCCTCCCCTCAATCCTGGTATATATGCTGGCCCTCCCCTCAATCCTGGTATATATGCTGGCCCTCTCCTCAATCCTGGTATATATGCTCCCCCCCTCAATCCTGGTATATATGCTGGCCCTCCCCTCAATCCTGGTATATATGCTGGCCCTCCCCTCAATCCTGGTATATATGCTGGCCCTCCCCTCAATCCTGGTATATATGCTGGCCCTCCCTTCAATCCTGGTATATATGCTGGCCCTCCCCTCAATCCTGGTATATATGCTGGCCCTCCCCTCAATCCTGGTATATATCCTGGCCTTCCCCTCAATCCTGGTATAT
Organism: Phyllobates terribilis; assembly: GCF_046119375.1. Classification (NCBI taxonomy): domain Eukaryota; kingdom Metazoa; phylum Chordata; class Amphibia; order Anura; family Dendrobatidae; genus Phyllobates; species Phyllobates terribilis. Next base: position 824,166 of record NW_027363325.1, read on the forward strand.
ATCCTGGCCCTCCCCTCAATCCTGGTATATATACTGGCCCTCCCCTCAATCCTGGTATATATGCTGCCCCCCCTCAATCCTGGCATATATGCTGGCCCTCCCTTCAATCCTGGTATATATGCTGGCTCTCCCTTCAATCCTGGTATATATGCTGGCCCTCCCTTCAATCCTGGTATATATGCTAGCCCTCCCTTCAATCCTGGTATATATGCTGGCCCTCCTCAATCCTGGTATATATGCTGGCCCTCTCCTCAATCCTGGTATATATGCTGGCCCTCCCCTCAATCCTGGTATATATGCTGGCCCTCCCCTCAATCCTGGTATAAATGCTGCCCTCCCCTCAATCCTGGTATATATGCTGGCCCTCCCCTCAATCCTGGTATATATGCTGGCCCTCCCCTCAATCCTGGTATATATGCTGGCCCTCCCCTCAATCCTGGTATATATGCTGGCCCTCCCTTCAATCCTGGTATATATGCTGGCCCTCTCCTCAATCCTGGTATATATGCTGGCCCTCCCCTCAATCCTGGTATATATGCTGGCCCTCCCCTCAATCCTGGTATATATGCTGGCCCTCCCCCCAATCCTGGTATATATGCTGGCCCTCCCCCCAATCCTGGTATATATGCTGGCCCTCCCCTCAATCCTGGTATATATGCTGGCCCTCCCTTCAATCCTGGTATATATGCTGGCCCTCCCCTCAATCCTGGTATATATGCTGGTCCCTCCCCTCAATCCTGGTATATATGCTGGCCCTCCCCTCAATCCTGGTATATATGCTGGCCCTCCCCTCAATCCTGGTATATATGCTGGCCCTCCCCTTAATCCTGGTATATATGCTGGCCCTCCCCTCAATCCTGGTATATATGCTGGCCCTCCCCTCAGTCCTGGTATACATGCTCCCTCTCCCCCCCAGCCATTGTGCATCGCATATTAAAAAAAAAAAAAAAACACATAATAAACCCTCCTCCTCACCTTCCTTCTTCTCCCGCGCAGCGTCCTCTCCTGTAGTCGGCACATCTAGCTGAAGTGTATTGCCGCGCACGTACTAGCCAGGTCCGTGCGCGCTGCAGTACACGCTGCCGGCCAATCAGAGGCCAGCGGACACTGGCCTCTGATTGGCCAGCCGACGTCATGCTGGCCTCTGAATTGCCAGCAGCCGCTTCTGATTGTCCGGAAGCCACTAGCCTCTGCTTGGCCGGCCGAATTCATGCTGGCCTCTAATTGGAAGGAAGCCGCTGGCCTCTGATTGGCCGGTCGACGTCATGCTGGCCTCTGATTGGCCGGCAAACGCTGGCCTCTGATTGACCGGTCGACGTCATGCTGGCCTCTGATTGTCCGGCCGAATTCATGCTGGCCTCTGATTGACCGGCCGACGTCATGCTGGCTTCTCATTGGCCGGCAGCGCTGGCCTCTGATTGGCCGGCAGCCGCTTCTGATTGTCCGGAAGCCGCTGGCCTCTGATTGTCCGGCCGAATTCATGCTGGCCTCTGATTGACCGGAAGCCGCTGGCCTCTGATTGACCGGCCGACGTCATGCTGGCCTCTGATTGGCCGGCAGCCGCTGGCCTCTGATTGGCCGGCAGCATGTATTGCAGCGCACGTGCCTGGCTAGTTCGTGCGCTGCAATACACTTCAGCTCGATGTGTTTCCGTCCGAGAGAGATCGCACATCTAGCTGCAGTAGCGGAGCTGGTGCCGGCACTCGGCGGCTCAGAGTTCTCCCCGCCGGCCCGATCCAGTAGCGCTAGTGCTGCGGCCATGGTGCCCCCCAGGAGGGCTCTGCTGCCCCCTCTGCACGCTGCCATAGGTTCCCAGCACTGGTGTAAAGCATTTCTTCTTTTACAGCTGACGACCCAAAATTGGGGATTTTCTGAAAAAAAAAAATGGCCAGTCTGCATTATATATGGTGGAAGTGAGAATGTATCATCTGGATAAGGGGGTGGTCTTCACAGAGGGGTCTATGGAGAGATGTCTCTTTATAAGAAGCACATAGCATGGAATACCGGGGGGAAGCCTTTTGGCTCCTTATGTTGCTCCAGTCCGGAATGCTCCACTATGGTCCATCCTTCTATAGTTCTTCTCTTACACTTTCTGCTGGTCGGTATATGGACGTATTCGCTCTATGCTGACAGGCACTCCCTTAGTATAGCTCATGTAATGCACGGCACCACAATGTTGTAGGTTCTGACTACTGTGTAAAAAAACACCCACCCAGAGACCGGCCATAATCTTATAGTCTGGGTGTGAATACGCTGTAGGTAGAGCTACACTTTTGTTGTGGAAATTTTGGTAATTTTATTTACCTTTTTGCATTTAGGCTATGTGCCCACGATGCAGAAATGAAGCAGAAAATTTCTGCAGCATTTCTGCATCTCCCTGGCAGAAAAAACGCATGCAGATTGTACAAGCGCTTTCCAGGCGATTTTAGCATCACTTGGAAAGTGCTTGACAACTAGGTCACACTGTATAAATTCATGGAAACAGCATGGATTTATATAGTGTGAACCGTAAAAATGAAAACAAATAAAGCTATACTCACCCCTGATGCCCGACGTGGCTGCAGCGCTCGTTCCTGTCTGGTTCCTGGATGCCGGCATATCGCGAGACAGAGCGGTGAAGGGCCTGCGGTCACATGACTGTGACGTCACCGCAGGTCCTCAAGCGATGCCGGCATTCAGAGAGAAGCCGCCGGACAGGTGAATATAAACTTTATTTGTTTTTTTATTCTTTTTTTACAGGTACAATGGTACAATGGTACCCAGGTCTGGAGGATTGTCTTCTCTCCTCCAGAACTGGGTACCATCCGCACATAGAGACGCATAGAAGCCGCTTGTAAAAATGTACAGTCGCGGTTTCTATGCGTCTCAATGCAAGTCAATGGCGGGGCTTCCGCTGCGCTTCTGCAAAATTAAATGACATGCTGCAGATTTTTGTACGCAGCATAAACGCTGTGGAAAAATCAGCAGCATGTGCATAGAACATGCGGAATCCCCTTGGGGACCATGGGGTGCGGATTACCTAGCGTTTCACAAGCGTTTATGCTGCGGAAATTCCGCAGCATAAACGCTTGAAAAACGCTACGTGGGCACTCAGCCTTACCCGAATGAGGCTTGTGAGAAATCCTTAAATATGCTGCAGATTTCTCCTGTATGATGCTGACCAATCATAAGCAAGCAGCAACACTCAAAGAAAAGAAGAACACGCCCCCACCATAGCTCAAAGCGGGTTTCTTAGGGTATAAAGCTACGTTCTCACTATGAGTTTTTAGTAAGTTTTTACGCTGCATATTTTAGAAATAATGCAAGTAACCTATCTTAATGGGTGCAGAAATTCTGCAACATCAAAAACTCACCAAAAGCTCATCGTGGGAACCTAGCCTAAGATGTGTAATGATGGAGAGTCCTGATCTCCTGGTCTAACCTTCTGCATGATTAGAAAGCAGAGGTAACAGCTCTTAGACAAGGAAGCAGCCGCACAGCTGAGTTTCTCTGTGTCACATTACAAACCCTTTTATTGACTCTCCTGATTATGGAGTGTGCCAGTATCACACTTATGTCTTCTGTGCTCAAGCAACTTGTATTCTCTCTGCAGTGATATTAGGCTGTTATTACACCTCACACAGGAGCAGTGTGTTCTGGGTTACTTCTATGGTGAAATGCAATGACAGTCTGCTCTAATCTCACTGCAGAATGAGTACAAGTTGAGCACAACGGATCTAAGTGTGATACTGACACTGTGCTCTCATTTCTGGACAGGCAGTTTGGGATAGGCGCAGAACAGCAGAGGTGAGAGTGCCATAAGAGGAGGAAAGCTGTTAGAAAGGTTTGTAATGTTGCACAACTAAACTCTCTTGTGCTGCCCCTTCACCCACAGAGACCTTAACTGAAAGGTATTAGTCAGTTGTGTGCTCTAATCATGCAGGAGGTTAGCCCAGGAGACCAGGTCTGTATCCTTACATCTTAGACACTGAGAAATCTGCTCTAAGCTATGGTGGGGATGTGATCATCTTTCTTTTCAGTGTTGTCGTCTGCTTATAATTGGTCAGCATCATGCAGGGAGAAGAATTTCGCACCCCCAGTGAAAACTCTGATAACATCTACTTGGACTTAATTTTTTTTAACTCATTAGGCGCCAAATACTTTCATTGCTAATATCTCTGCAAATGAAAGATAAAATAGAAAGAGCATGGATGAGATACCAGGACACTGTGTGTGGCACTTTATTATTATTATTATTATTTATTATTCTAGCTCCATTTATTCCATGGTGCTTTACATGTGAAAAAGGGGGTATACATAGCAAACACAATTGCAAAAATCTTGAACAAAAACGCAATGGCAAACTGGTACTGGAGGAGAGAGAACCCTACCTGCGATGTCTCACAATCTTCAAGGGATGGGTGAGGATACAGTAGGTGAGGGTAGAGCTGGTCATGCAGCGGTGTGGTGGAGCAATGATTACTGCAGGTTGTAGGCTTTTCGGAAGAGGTGGGTTTTCAGGTTCTTTAGAAGGTTTCCACGGTAGGCGAGAGTCTGATGTTTTGGGGTAGAGAGTTCTAGAGTAGGGGGGATGCACGGGAGAAATCTTGTATGCAATTGTGAGAAGAAACGATAAGAGGGGAGTAGAGAAGGAGATCTTGTGAGGATCGTAGGTTGCGTGTAGGTGTGTACCGGGAGACTAGGTCACAGATGTATGGAGGAGACAGGTAGTGGATGGCTTGGTATGCCACGCTTAGGGTTTTGAACTGGAGTCTCTGGGCAATGGGGAGTCGGTGAACCATTTGACAGAGAGGAGAGGTCGGGGAGTAGGCGGAAGGCAGGTGGATTAGTCTGGCAGCAGAGTTTAGGATAGATTGGAGGGGTACGGGAGTGTTAGCGGGGAGGCCACAGAGCAGGAGGTTGTAGTAGTCGAGGCGGGAGATGATGAGGGCGTGCACTAGTGTTTTTGCAGATTCATGGTTGAGGAATATTCGGATCCATGTTTTTGAGTTGGAGTCGGCAGGAGGAGGAAAGGGCTTTGATATGTGGCTTGAAGGAGAGGTTAGAGTCCAGGGTTACTCTGATGCAGCGAGCTTGTGGGACTGGGGAAAGTGGACAGCCATTGATTTTGATGGATAGGTCAGATGGGGAGGCTGAGTGAAATGGGGGAAAGATGATGAATTCTGTTTTATCCATGTTAAGTTTTAGAAATCTAGCAGAGAAGAAGGATGAGATAGCGAACAGACATTTTGGGGTTCTGGTTAGTAAGGAGGTGATATCAGGTCCAGAGAGGTAAATCTGTGTGTCGTTAGCATAGAGATGATACTGAAAGCCGTGGGACTCTATGAGCTGTCCCATGCCGAAGGTGTAGATGGAGAAGAGCAGGGGTCCTATGACTGAACCTTGGGGAACACTGACAGATAGGATGCGAGATGAGGAGGTGGTGTGTGAGTGAGAAACACTGAAGGTTCTGTCTGTTAAGTATGAGTAGATCCAAGATTATTATGATCTGCAACATAAACTAGGGAAAGAAGGGGAGAGCTATCCCCACAGTAAGACTAAGCTGAGTCCCTACGTTGTAGCAGGCAACCTGTTCCTTGTGAACAGACCCGCCTTCGTCCTCGGCTAGTCTGAACGGAGACCTATAGAGAAAGGAAGGGGTCCCTAAAAGAACTAAGGACTGGGACAAAAATGGGACACCTCCTAACAGAAGTTGTTGCAGAGCAAAAGAAGAACTGACAAAAGTACTAGAGGTCCAGAGGACCAAGCAAACTAGAGATAGATAGGCACAAAAGCACCTGGCTAGAAAGACAGTCTAAACAACACTGAAGTCTAGCAAGGCCAGAAGGGCGGAGCTGGAATAAATAGGAAGATGGTCACGTGACCGCAAAACACAAGATAGAAACAAAAACAAACAGGAGGGTTCTAACAGTACCCCCTCTTTTATGAGGATCCTCCGGATCCTCCAGGCCCAGGCCTATCTGGAAATCTCCTGTGGAAAGCTCTGACAAGTCTAGGGGCAGAGACATCATCCGCCTTAACCCAGGAGTTATTCCTCGGGACCGAAACCTTTCCAAGCGACGAGATACTGCAATCTCCCTCTATGCTCTCTGGAATTCAGGATACGAGAAATTTCATATTCGCCGTCTTCCACCACCGGAGGAACTGTGACAGTGGCCTCCCTATCCGATACATCAGCCTTTTTGAACAAGGAAACATGAAACACAGGATTAATCTTCCAGGAGGAGGGAACCTCCAACCTAACAGCAGACTGGTTAACCACCTGAAGCACCTTAAAAGGCCCCACAAACTTCGGACCCAATTTTTTAGAGGAAATCCTCAATCGCAGATTCTTTGAGGACAACCAAACCATGTCACCCACAGTAAACAAAACCTCTTTACATTTCCTGTTAAAATACTTCTTGGACTTTTTGTTAGCCTCTTGAAGGTTACAACGTACATTAGTCCAAACTCTCTCCAAATCACCGGAAAAATTCTCCTCCTCCGGCACCGCCGACCGCAATTTGGAGAACGAACCAAAAGACGGATGTCTCCCAGTACAACAAAAAAAGAACACCCAGCAGAGGAGGATGTATGGTTGTTAAGAGCAAATTCTGCGAGTGGCAGAAACTCAGACCACCTCTCTTGATTGTCTGCCACAAATCAACGCAAAAACTGTTCCACATCCTGGTTCTTTCTTTCAGTCTGTCCATTAGACTCAGGATGATAACCAGGCGAAAATGACAAATGGACTCCCAACCTGTCATAAAAAGCACGCCAAAAGCGAGCCACAAACTGAGGTCTCCTATCAGAAACAATGTCGGTGGGAACGCCATGGTGCCTGACAATTTCCTTAACAAACGCCTTAGCGAGTGTCTTAGCGCAGGGTAGCTTAATGAATGGAACCAAATGACACATCTTGCTAAAACGGTCCATGACCACCCAGATGTCAGTGAAACCCTCGGACACAGGAAGGTCAGTAATAAAATCCATTGCCAAATGCGTCCAAGGCGCACTAGGAACCTCCAGAGGTCAAAGCAACCCCGCAGCAGGGGTATGGGAAGCCTTTGACCTAGCACACACCGTACACTGACGCACCCACTTGATGACTTCCTTCTGCCACCCGGGCCACCAAAAACTGCGACTGATAAGTCTCTTAGTCCCAGAAATTCCTGGATGACCTGCCAACCGAGACTCATGATACCCCACAAACAAATCTCTCCTAGAGGTTCTAGGCACAAACAATCTCCCATGAGGAGTGTTAGATGGGGCATCCTCTTGGGCTTTCAGAATCCCTTCTTCCAAAACAGAGTCTAATGCTGCTACCACAACTCCTTCCTGTAAAATGCTCTCCTCCTCCTCGGTACCAACCATGGGGGAAAAGCTGCGAGATAAAGCATCGGCTTTAACATTCCTAGTACCAGGGATATAGGTAACAGAAAAATTAAACCGAGAAAAAAAAAGTGCCCACCTAGCTTGACGGGCATTCAAGCGTTTGGCAACATCCAGATAGATCAAATTCTTATGATCTGTGAAAACCTGAACAGGAAATTTAGCACTTTCCAAGAAATTATGCCAATGTTCAAACGCAAGTTTAATAGCCAACAATTCCCGATTACCAACATCGTAATTAAGTTCGGTTTCTGAAAATTTTTTTGAAAAAAAATCACAGGGATGTACTCCATCCTTGTTCTCCTGAGACAAAACTGCACCGACCCCCACCGAAGAAGCATCAACCTCGACCAAAAAAGGCTTGGTCTCATCAGGCTGCATAAGGATGGGGGCAGAACTGAACCTCTCCTTGAGATACACAAAAGCTTCAATGGCCTCAGTAGTCCACTGGACCGTATTCGCACCTTTCCTGGTGAGATCAGTCAGTGGCTTAACAATTATAGAAAAATTCTTAATGAATTTCCTGTAATAATTGGCGAAACCCAAAAATCTCTGTATCGATTTCAAACCAATAGGCCTAGGCCATTCCTGCACAGCCTGAACTTTCACCGGGTCCATCTCAAAGCCCTCGCTGGAGATAATGTAGCCCAAAAAACTAATTCTCTGCACAGCGAACTCACATTTCTCCAGCTTAGCAAAAAGTGAATTATCACTCAATAACTGCAACACCTCATGTACGCTCTGCCAATGGGAATCCAGATCTGGTGAATAAATCAGAATGTCATCCAAATACACAACCACATTCTTGCCAATCAAAGGTCTCAGGATGTCATTAATACGGTTCTGAAAAAACGCGGGTGCATTGGTAAGACCGAAGGGCATCACCAGATTCACAAAATGACCTACCGGAGTGTTAAAAGCAGTTTTCCATTCATCACCCTCCTTCATTCGTAACAAATTGTATGCCCCCCGGAGATCAATTTTATAGAACCACTTGGTCCCCACTAACTGGTTAAACAAGTCTGGAATTAACGGCAATGGGTAGGAATTGCGTACGGTAATCTTATTAATTTCACGAAAGTCCAGACATGGACGTAAACCACCGTCTTTTTTTTTAACAAAGAAAAATCCAACGGCCACAGGCGACTTAGAAGGTCTAATGTGACCAGCAGCCAAGCTCGTCTGTATGTATTCCTCCAAGGCCTTTCTTTCAGGGATAGTCAGATTTAATAAGCGACTCTTGGGAAGAGTAGCTCCAGAAACAAACTCAATGGTGCAATCATAGTCCCTATGAGGAGGTAAAACTTGCGACTCCTCCTCTGAAAAAACCTTCCAAAAATCCTGAATAGGTACAGATAATTCCCCTTTTTCCACAGCCGCAAAGCGACCATTACAACATTTATCATAGCACTTAGGACTCCAAGACTTAATCTCATTAGTAAACCAGTCCAGTAAAGGATTGTGCAGTTTTAACCAAGGCAAACCTGCACATGCGGATTTCAATTGGGGAACATTGTTGCCCTTCTACCATGCGTTTTTCATGCGTTTCCGCGGCGTTTACGCAACTGCAAAAATGCCGCGGAAACGCATGAAAAACGCATCGTGTGAACTCAGCCTCAGGCTATGTGCCCACGTTGCAGAAATGAAGCAGAAAATTTCTGCTTCATTTCTGCAAGTCCTCTCCCGGAAAAACGCATGCGAAATTCCGCACGCATTTATCGCGCGTTTTTCGTGCGTTTATCTCGCGTATTCCACATGCGGAATTGCCTTGCGTTCTTAATGCATTGCACAAGGCAATTCCGCTTGCGGAAACGCAAAATTAATTGACATGCTGCGGATTTTTGAACGCAGCATAAAAGCTGTGGAAAAATCCGCAGCATGTGCATAGAACTTGCGGAATCCCCTTGGGGACCATGGGGTGCGGATTACCATGCGTTTTACAAGCATTTCCGCTGCGGAAATTCCGCATCAAAAACGCTTGTAATCCGCAACGTGGGCACGCAGCCTAAAAGCAAAAGTATAAATACTAATTATTTATCAAAGCTGGACAAAATCTAGAAACCATATAATAAAACTGGCATAAAATATAGTGCTGAACAAGAGTTTAGGGAGAGATGTACAACTGGCACTGGCCTTTAAAAGGGATTGTGTAATCGCACAAAACTAGCAAAAATGTAAAGTGCCTGTAAAACAAGGAACGTGCAATTTACCTCTTAGTAAAAATCCTATTCTTTCTCAAGAACGGGAGGAATTTTAATTTCATGATTTTTTTTTAATCAAATAATTTTTATTGAAAAACTCCAAATACAAATTTTCCATCTTTCAAATAACATACATGACATAGTAATTCCATAGTATAAAACATGAACAAAGTATCTGAACTTCAATTCCCTAACCCACCCTAAACCCAAATCCCAACACTCCAGAGAGAACCATTTTCAGAGCAGTTCTAGAATAACGGACTACAGCATTCGTAGAAGGGGAAGAAGATAAAAAAGTGACTAACAAAGGGATAGCAGCGTTTTAATTTTATCATTTACTGCTTGATGCCTGAGCCGGGAAGTGCACGCTTGAAAACTGTTGCAGGCTGCTGTAATCACAGGACACAAGCAAACAGCATGGCATTTCCTATCAGCAGGGAGGAAGTAAAGGGAACAGTAATGAAAGTCTCCTCCTACTCTGCTCCATAATGAAATGAACAGTGTGCATCCTACAAATGCGATGCATACAGCAAACAATTCATTTTCCATACACAGGTTGTGAGTTGACCACTGGATATATACATGTGTATAACTAATTACCAGAACTGGAAATCGAAAAAAAAGACGAGCAAGTTTGGGGTGAATCCTGCCTTCATTACTGCACAGCCGCTCATAGAGGGATCGGTACTAGGAACAGCAGCAGTGCCGGCGATGTTCACAGATTTACCTGCTGCGGGACTGAAGGAGTCTGATAGTGTTCGGCTCTAAGCTTTTTACCTTGTTTACGACAGGAATAATTGAAAGCTGTGCTTCAAAGGCGAGGAAGAAGTTGGTCACTGTCTGTGCTTGAATACCCTTAAGAGGGGAAAAAATATATATATACATATATACAAATACTGAAACATCAAAATGCATTAGAACATCAAACCTGGTGAAGCGGTAAATGACTTGTCCTCCAGGGATACAGGCTACTGTCATTCAGTAATTATTTAATAGGAATTTTACATTTTATGTGATCACCACGCTAGAATGTAAATGATGAAAACACAACACAACTCCTCACCATATGAAGATATTTTGTGTTTTAGGCTATGTGCCCACGATGCAGAAATGAAGCAGAAAATTTCTGCAGCATTTCTGCATCTCCCTGGCAGAAAAAAACGCATGCAGATTGTGCATGCGTTTTTCCTGCAGAATACATGCGGATCCACATGCGGATTCACATGCATTTCCGCATGCAGATTGACAAGCACTTTCCAGGCAATTAGCATCACTTGGAAAGTACTTGACAACTAGGTCACACTGTATAAATCCATGGAAACAGCATGGATTTATACAGTGTGAACCGTAAAAATTAAAACAAATAAAGCTATACTTACCCCCGAGGCCCCGGCGTGGCTGCAGCGCTGCTTCCTGGCTGGTTCCCGGCTGCCGGCATATCGCGAGACAGAGCGGTGAAGGGCCTGCGGTCACATGACTGTGACGTCACCGAAGGTCCTTCAGCGCTGCTGGCATTCAGAGAGAAGACGCCGGACAGGTGAATATAAACTTTATTTGTTATTTTATTCTTTTTTTTACAGGTACAATGGTACCCAGGTCTGGATCAGAGTCTCCTCTCCTCCAGAACTGGGTACCATCCGCACATAGAGACGCATAGAAGCCGCTTGTAAAAATGTACAGTCGCGGTTTCTGTGCGTCTCAATGCAAGTCAATGGCGGGAGTTCTGCTGCGCTTCCGCAAAATTAAATGACATGCTGCGAATTTTTGTACGCAGCATAAACGCTGCGGAAAAATCCGCAGCATGTGCATAGAACATGCGGATTCCCCTTGGGGACCATGGGGTGCGGATTACCTAGCGTTTTACAAGCGTTTCCGCTGCGGAAATTCCGCAGCATAAACGCTTGAAAAACGCTACGTGGGCACACAGCCTTATAGAACAGCATTTCTGTGGAATAACACGACTGATTTACTGTGTATGCACCATAGCCTTCATTTGATGTCACTTACTGTCACCTGTCACCTTGCCCCAACTCTGCAATCCCCAATATCAGTCCATGACCTCAATGGGGTCACTATAAAATTCTAAAGAGGACTGGTCATGTCTCTATTAGAAAATAGACAAACTTAGGATAGAAACAATATGAGCATATACCCTGCTATAAGTAAGTAAAAAGCAATAGTGAATATATATAATATAGGGTACTTAGTAAACATGGTTTTTGATTTAAAAAAAGCCATCCCACCCACACCAAGGTGTACCCAGTCAGTTATGTGAAATATATAATAAAATACACTTTAGTACAATATTAGTGTTTTGTCCCTTTAAATCTGCTGCTACTTCTGTCACCATGGTAACTGCATTCATACTCAGCCAATAGGATTGCTCGGTTTGAATTTGGAAAAAAAAAAAAGTCCTATATCGTCAGTTTGTTCCTTCTCATCTGAGTGTGAAGACAGACACCTGCGATCAGCGAGAGATTATAGGTATAAGACGTGATATAATATAACGGACGGAGCCACATCCCATCACACGCACTCAGCGACCACAACTCACAGGAATCAGCACATTTACCAGACAATAAGTTATTATTCCCCAACACATAATACGCTGAGACACCAGTGGGGGGCGCCGCACTCGTTACATCTCCCATCTGGATGGATCCAGCGACGAGATCCTGATATTTACCCCCAGCCCCGCTCCTCCATAGGGAATGGCCCAGATGCACGCAGAACGGACCGAAGTGTAATACTGCTAGAACTCTGCATGATATCACATCCTCCATATATACCACATAATAAAGGGGTGCTCCCACTGGGACAGGTCATCACCTATCCAGAGATCAGTGATAACTTGTTCCAACTAGACATCCCCTTTAATGGAAGAGATCACATCTCTAACAGTCAATACGCTATTCATTCCCAATCTTCCCTGGCCCCAGTAATGCCCCTGAGTATATCGCCAATATGAGCCAATCATCAAACCCTCTGCTGACTGTTCCCGATGTTTTATAGAGTTTGGAGACGTTGCTACAAGAGAAGATATCAGCGGACACCATGGGGGTGGAGTATTCTGCCAGCGATGGAGCAGGTAGTATCCACCAGTCTGTGATATCTGACCTTCCTCCATATTCTGCTCTTACATGCGTTTCTTCAGCTTTACCCCTTCCCGACATAACCAATTTATGTTTTTTTTCTGTTTTTTCCTCCGCTTTTTCCAACTTTTATAACTTTTTGATATCTGTCCACATAGTGTGAGGTCTTGTTATTTTGTAGGATGAGCTGTCCTTATAAATGACACCATTCATTTACCACATAGTCCTAGAAAACGGGAAAAACATTTCAAGTGCAGTAAAAGTGCGAAAAAAAAAGCCTGACATTGTTTTTCTGGGAACGGTTTTAACGGCGCACATTGTGTGGTAAAAATGACCTGGTAATAGGATCCTACTCCTCAGTGTGATTACAGCAAGACCAAACTTCTCCAATAGTTTTGGCAAAAGAAAAGAACTTTTTTTTGATGCTGTCACCATTTTTTCTGAGACCCGAAACATTTTCAGTTTCCGGGTTGATGGAGCTGAGTGGGGGCTTATTTTTTGAAGGGCAAGAGGACTTTATTGATAACATTTTGGGACACATATGTCATGGTCATCGCTTTTTACAGGATTTTCTGCAGTATTGAGGCGAACGAAAAAATGCAATTTTGTCTTTTTGAATTTTTTTCTGTGTTCACTGATCGTTTTTTTTTTTTATATTTTGATAGATTGTATTTCTCTGAAAGAGACCAAACCACAAAATGTGTATATTTTTATTATCTTTATTTTTAGTGGGAGGTGAGTTGAACGTGTGGGGTTTTAATAAATATATATATACTTTTTTTCACTGTATTTGTATACATCATCTGATTGCTTGTGCTATATACAGCGATACCACAGTAATGCTCCATATAGCAAAACCACGGTCTTCTTTACAGCCCAAATGAAGCTTTATGATGACAGGCACGGAGGCTTCAGCAGACCCCCGGATGTCATAGCAGTCCATCGGCGCCCTATGATCGCGTCACAGGAGCGCCGGTGGGCGTATGGAACGACGCGTCCCAATGCTGGCGCACTGTTAATGCTGCTGTTAGAGATTGACAGCAGCACTGAACAGGTTAACAGTGGTGGGCAGATCTTCGCTCCACTCGCAGCTGTTAGAGGCAGGTCCTGGTTGTTTGTCACAGCCATTATCTGCCATGTACGGGGCGAGCTGACCCTGCTCCATACACCCGCTACTGACTTATACCATACATGTACGGCAGATGTTGGTAAGGAGTTAAAGCGGTTGTCCAGCTTTGGGGCCATTTTTTTTACTTTAATGCAAGTATTTGGGGCTAAAATCGATTTCTGTGATTGAGTTTCATTAAAAATGTTGCCTTCTGTAGCATCTGTGCTGCACTGTCTATTGCTGGCTGCAAAATTAGCTAACTGAGAATCTATCAGTGAGCTCCTTAGTCTTAAGGGAGAGTTTGTAGATCTTTAATCTGTTTTTTTTTCCTGAGTGCCTATTAGCTGATCTATGCCCAAAGAAAACACAAAACTTGAATGTGCAGGGAAACAATAAGTCTGTAATAGTCGGTGTAAAACACTTAATGAAACCTAAATGTAAAAAATTACTTTTAGTAGTAAATACATGACATGAGAAAATATACACTGCTCAAAAAAATAAAGGGAACACTTAAACAACAGAATATAACTCCAAGTAAATCAAACTTCTGTGAAATCAAACTGTCCACTTAGGAAGCAACACTGATTGACAATCAATTTCACATGCTGTTGTGCAAATGGAAGACAATAGATGGAAATTATTGGCAATTATCAAGACACACTCAATAAAGGAGTGGTTCTGCAGGTGGAGACCACAGACCACATCTCAGTACCAATGCTTTCTGGCTGATGTTTTGGTCACTTTTGAATGTTGGTTGTGCTTTCACACTCGTGGTAGCATGAGACGGACTCTACAACCCACAGAAGTTGCTCAGGTAGTGCAGCTCATCCAGGATGGCACATCATTGCGAGCTGTGGCAAGAAGGTTTGCTGCGTCTGTCAGCGTAGTGTCCAGAGGCTGGAGGCGCTACCAGGAGACAGGCCAGTACACCAGGAGACGTGGAGGGGGCCATAGGAGGGCAACAACCCAGCAGCAGGACCCCTACCTCTGCCTTTGTGCAAGGAGGAACAGGAGGAGCACTTCCAGAGCCATGCAAAATGACCTCCAGCAGGCCACAAATGTGCATGTGTCTGCATAAACGATTAGAAACCGACTCCATGAGAGTGGGATGAGGGCCAGACGTCCACAGATGGGGGTTGTGCCCAATGCCAGACCTCATGTGGCTGGAGTATGTCAGCAGTTCCTGCAAGATGAAGGCATTGAAGCTATGGACTAGCCCGCCCGTTCCCCAGACCTGAATCCCATTGAGCACATCTGGGACATCATGTCTCACTCCATCCACCAACGTCACATTGCACCACAGACTGTCCAGGAGTTGGTGGATGCTTTAGTCCAGGTCTGGGAGGAGATCCCACAGGAGACCATCCGCAACCTCATCAGGAGCATGTCCAGGCGTTGTAGGGAGGTTATACAGGCACGTGGAGGCCACACACAATACTGAGCCTCATTTTGACTTGTTTTAAGGACATTACATCAAAGTTGGATCAGCCTGTAGTGTGTTTTTCCACTTTAATTTTGGGGGTGACTCCGAATCCAGGCCTCCATTGGTTAATAAATTTAATTTCCATTGATGATTTTTGTGTGATTTTGTTGTCAACACATTCAACTTTGTACAGAACAAAGTATTCAATGAGAATATTTCATTCATTCAGATCTAGGATGTGTTATTTGAGTGTTCCCTTTATTTTTTTGAGCAGTGTGTATATATAATATAAATAATTACTGCAGCTTTAATGCTATTTATTACGTCTCAGGAGGAGGACGGAAGAGGAAGAGGACGGAAGAGGCGGAGGACGGAAGAGATGGAGGACGGAAGAGGCGGAGGACGGAAGAGGAGGAGGACAGAAGAGGAGGAGGACGGAAAAGAAGGAGGACGGAAGAGGAGGAGGATGGAAGAGAAGGAGGATGGAAGAGGCGGAGGACGGAAGAGGCGGAGGATGGAAGAGGCAGAGGACAGAAGAGGCGGAGGACGGAAGAGGCGGAGGACAGAAGAGAAGGAGATCGGAAGAGGAGGAGGATGGAAGATGAGGAGGACAGAAGAGGAGGAGTACGTAAGAGGAAGAGGACGGAAGAGGAAGAGGACGAAAGAGGCGGAGGACAGAAAAGGCGGAGGACGGAAGAGGCGGAGGACAGAAGAGGCGGAGGACGGAAGAGGCGGAGGACAGAAGAGGAGGAGGACGGAAGAGAAGGAGGACGGAAGAGGAGGAGGACGGAAGAGGAGGAGGACAGAAGAGGAGGAGGACGGAAGAGGAAGAGGACGGAAGAGGAGGAGGACGAAAGTGGAGGAGGATGGAAGAGGAGGAGGACAGAATAGGAGGAGGAGGACAGAACTGCACCTTAAGATCCCTAGGGGGAAAGGGATGGTAGTAATATAGTGGTAGTATATCCGTATTAGTGTAATATGAGTAATAATACTAGTGATAATAGTAAGAAAGTAATAAAATAACAGTAGTAATAGTAGTAGGTAGAATAGCAGTGTGATCCAGGGTCCTAGGACTGATCGCCTTTTCTCGGGGTCAAGAAGGAATTTTTCCCCTGTGACACAAATTGGCTGAAGGTGTCCTGGGGTTTTTGCCTTCTTCTGGATCAACACTGTAGGTATAGGGCAGTATTAGTAGTGATAGGAAAGAAGAATAATACTGTAATAAGATAGCACAATGTAATAATAACCATATCAAATAGATTTATAAAAACAAATTAAAATAACTCCAGTAGTACAATAATTAGTGTAATATTATATAACTTGTAATAACATTAATAGGTTTGATCCAGGGTCCTAGGACTGATCGCCTTTTCCCGGGGTCAAGAAGGAATTTTTCCCCTGTGACACAAATTGGCTGAAGGTGTCCTGGGGTTTTTGCCTTCTTCTGGATCAACACTGTAGGTATAGGGCAGTATTAGTAGTGAAAGGAAAGAAGAATAATACTGTAATAAGATAGCACAATGTAATAATAACCATATCAAATAGATTTATAAAAACAAATTAAAATAACTCCAGTAGTACAATAATTAGTGTAATATTATATAACTTGTAATAACATTATTAGGTTTGATCCAGGGTCCTAGGACTGATCGCCTTTTCCCGGGGTCAAGAAGGAATTTTTCCCCTGTGACACAAATTGGCTGAAGGTGTCCTGGGGTTTTTGCCTTCTTCTGGATCAACAGCTTTAGGCATAGGGATTTTAGTAATACCATTATTAGAATCACAAGATTAATAAAAAAAAATTAGAATTACATTTTTTTAATTTGTTTTATAACAGTTACAATTAATTGCATTAATGCAATAATAATAAATAGTAAAAATGGTGGTAATAATAATAATACAAAAAACTAGTCCCAGTTAGTAAGTTAGTGTAATGTTAGTGTAGGGACCCATCTGAAGAGGTCGCCTTGACGTTGGCAGATGGGCTCGCACAATTTGCTCAAAATGTGCGCTAAGAACCTCATATTTCTATGTACAGGAGATCTAGCAGTAATACCATTCAGGAGATAGATATCTGTGTACACACATTTTGTTATATACTTTTGTGCAGCACACAGGGCAGGTATACAGGTACAGGGCGAGAGTGTTACAGTGATATTATAACTCGGCCTTAAGGATAAAATGCTGATAACTACAGATCCTGGAAACACATTCGAAACTAGACCTTGTAAGTAACTGGTTCCCAGCTAGTGGTAAATATGTACAGGGCAGTCCGGTACCAAGACCTGCTCTATAGGACACATTATCATCAGGCAGGTCCTTACAAGATCTGCGGCAGAAGTGTGGCTGTATAACACAGTCCTGCTCCTGCCTCAGCTGCCCACAGTGGAGCCATCCTTGATCCTGGCAGCTTAATCCATTGAATGACACAGTAGGGGGCTTCCACAGCATTTAGGCACTTTAGACAGGAGAGGGAGGCATGATCATGGTGCCAATGAGTTTCTATGGCAGCTGAGATCTAACAATGGACCCCATGATGGCCATTTTACTGCTCCTATTAGACCCCAGCTGAGGAAAGGTCTATGAGGACACCGGTCAGACTTATGTCGCCTGCTCTGCACATATTAGAAATACCTAGGGCTGATTAGTTTGCCATTTGTAAATCTGATCCAGCAGCGCTGGGCTACCACTGACGTGATCAGGGCTATTGAGCTCCTAGATTGGGCAGAGGAGCTCAGTATTCAGTAGGAGCTGGCCGAGGAGAGCAGAGCAACTTGCATGGGGCTGCTGCACAAGAAGCAACTCACAAGGTGGAGATTTACCCGGAGACGCTGTGCTCGGGCTGTGATCTGCTGTGCAGGCTGCATAGTAGATGCCTCGAAGGACCCGAACTTCACCCCTAACAGGCACAGCAGAGCTCGGACGGCTGCAAGTGAACAGAGAGCGGCTGATTAGTAACTGCTGCGTCTCCTGCAGCTCAGATAAGAGCCGCACAGAGCGGGGGTTCAGTAATGATGAATATGGGAAGTGTCCGCCCCTCACATGCCCTAAATGCGGCCTCCAGAGGTAAAGTTTCCCCTGTAACCAGCGCCTCCTCCCACCTTCTCTGCTGGCATGCTCCATTACTTAAAGGGGATGTCTGAAGAAAACAAGTTATCACTTATCCACAGGCTCGGTGATCACTTACTGATCGTGGGGTCTGACCGCTGCGAGCCATCGTCTGATCGGGAAGGAGTGGAAAGTCAGGGATCAACTGCAGCTCCATTCATTCTCTATGGGGCTCCGGAAAAGCCGAGCTCAGCGCTTGAATGCCACATAGGGAATGAATGGAGTGGATCCTGGAGTAATAACATGTCCTCCTCTCCTCAGCTTTCTGTCTGTGTAAGTGGCTCAGCCCTTGTCTCCCCTTCTGCTCCGGCTTCTGTGCTGGTCCTTGTGAGGAAGAGGAAACCCTCTGCCCTTCTGCTCCGGCTTCTGTGCTGGTCCCTGTGAGGAAGAGGAAACCCTCTGCCCTTCTGCTCTCAGTCCTCTGCGACTTTTCACAATCGCTCAGTGCACCCATTATATGTAATAAGGATCATTCTTCATCCCTTGTCCAGCTTTCATCCCCCCCAGTCTGACCAGCGGACAAGATAATAAACATGTGAGTGGAAGGTTCACAATTATTAGATGTATTGTGAAAAGTCTCCACAGCATTATCCGGAGAAAACTGCAGGGTGACCGCTTGTGAAACCAGCACAAAATCCAGCGGACAGCGCTTCCCTGCCCCCCGCCGGTCTCTGTATCCTGGCATTCAGCTATTCCATTTGGTGCTTATTCTGGAAGGAAAACAAAAATGTGATGTTCTTACACAGACGCCTGAAGACGCAGCTTTTCATCATCCATGTTGGGCTGTTGTATGACGTGTGGATTACTCTGTTTGCTGGATTCTTGCATTACCACAAACACTGCCTTTATTTTGTGATTTCTGTGCCGCTTCCCACTTCTATTGGCACTGTGATATATCAGCACTTGAGGGCTGCCACAATCATGTGTCAATAGGTTATTGCTGGAGCCTGTGATATAGAGACCATCCTGGACCAGGGAAGACTTGGTACAGAAGCACCTAGAGAGGGGGGTACAGGGGCTTCATTTCAATTTTAAACTTAGCTGGATTGTGTTTAGCTACAAGAATGGAAAGTAAAATAATAAAATCTTAATTTTTTTTTTCTATTTGGCAAAATCGTCCATCAGAGGTTTGGCCACTACCGAAAAGTTTTTGATGAACTTACAGTAGTAGCTGGCGAAACCCAAAAAACTTTGTAACGCCTTTAAGTCTTGAATACAATACCAATCCAGTACCGTCTGGACTTTGGCCAGATCCATGCAAAAACGGTGAATGATAAGAACTAACCCTGAATGGAGAACATACATTTCTCTGGTTTGACAAATAATTTATTATCTTTGAGTATCTGTAAGACCTGCCTGATATGTACCTGATGTGACTGGAGGTAAGTAAATTAATATGTCATCAAGATTGGTTTGTTGTGATCTACCTGCCAGATGACTAAAAATGTCACTAACAGTGTTGAAAGAAAGCGGGAGCATTAGTCAACCCAAATGCCATCACAAGCTTTTCATTGTGCCCCTCAGGAGTATTGAAGGCCATCTTCCACTCATCTCCTCAATGTGAATGAGATTATAAGCCCCCCTGAGGTCTAGTTTAATAAAATCGTAGGAGCCAAATTTTTTTCTAAAGAGGTCGGGGATGAGAGGGAGAGGATATGCATCCCAGACCGTGATCCGATTAAACTCGCGAAAATCAAGGCGGGGGCGCAACCCCCAGTCTTTTTTTTTGACAAATAAAAACCCCACTGCAACGGGAGATGAAGAACGTCTTATAGGGCCCAATGGTAGACTGACTGACCATTCTGTTCTGAACTGCCACCCTAAGATGGCTTCCCATTATATACCTACTGTATAAGTGCTCCCTCTAACGGCTTCCTCCACCCACACCCACTACTGGTTCCCCCTACCTTTGGGTTCCCCCAACTCCAGCCAGGGACAGGGCTCAGCAGCTGCACTCTGCATGTTGGATGCAGGTGTTTTGGGGGGTTCTGTGCAGCACTCCCATCTTACCTGAGTGAAGGGAGACACCCCCCCCCCTCAGTCCATGCATACATGCTCCCTCTCCCCCCCAGCCATTGTGCATCCCATATTAAAAAAAAAAAAAACACATAATAAACCCTCCTCCTCACTTTCCTTCTTCTCCCGCGCAGCGTCCTCTCCTGTAGTCGGCACATCTAGCTGAAGTGTATTGCCGCGCACGTACTAGCCAGGTCCGTGCGCGCTGCAGTACACGCTGCCGGCCAATCAGAGGCCAGCGGCCGCTGGCCTCTGATTGGCCAGCCGACGTCATGCTGGCCTCTGATTTGCCGGCAGCCGCTTCTGATTGTCCGGAAGCCACTAGCCTCTGATTGGCCGGCCAACGTCATGCTGGTCTCTGATTGGCCAGAAGCCGCAGGCCTCTGATTGGCTGGCCGAATTCATGCTGGCCTCTGATTGGAAGGAAGCCGCTGGCCTCTGATTGGCCGGTCGACGTCATGCTGGCCTCTGATTGGCCGGCAGACGCTGGCCTCTGATTGACCGGTCGACGTCATGCTGGCCTCTGATTGGCCGGCAGCCGCTTCTGATTGTCCGGAAGCCGCTAGCCTCTGATTGTCCGGCCGAATTCATGCTGGCCTCTGATTGACCGGAAGCCGCTGGCCTCTGATTGACCGGCCGACGTCATGCTGGCCTCTGATTGGCCGGCAGCCGCTGGCCTCTGATTGGCCGGCAGCGTGTTTTGCAGCGCACGGGCCTGGCTAGTTCATGCGCTGCAATACACTCCAGCTCGATGTGTTTCCGTCCGAGAGAGATCGCACATCTAGCTGCAGTAGTGGAGCTGGTGCCGGCACTCGGCGGCTCAGAGTTCTCCCCCGCCGGCCCGATCCAGTAGCGCTAGTGCTGCGGCCATGGTGCCCCCCAGGAGGGCTCTGCTTCCCCCTCTGCACGCTGCCATAGGTTCCCAGAACTGATGTAAAGCATTTCTTCTTTTACAGCTGACGACCCAAAATTGGGGATATTCTGAAAAAAAAAATAAAAAATGGCCAGTCTGCATTATATATGGTGGAAGTGAGAATCTATCATCTGGATAAGGGGGTGGTCTTCACAGAGGGGTCTATGGAGAGATGTCACTTTATAAGAAGCACATAGCATGGAATACCGGGGGGAAGCCTTTTGGCTCCTTATGTTGCACCAGTCCGGAATGCTCCACTATGGTCCATCCTTCTATAGTTCTTCTCTTACACTTTCTGCTGGTCGGTATATGGACGTATTCGCTCTATGCTGACAGGCACTCCCTTAGTATAGCTCATGTAATGCACGGCACCACAATGTTGTAGGTTCTGACTACTGTGTAAAAAAACACCCACCCAGAGACCGGCCATAATCTTATAGTCTGGGTGTGAATACGCTGTAGGTAGAGCTACACTTTTGTTGTGGAAATTTTGGTAATTTTATTTACCATTTTGCATTTAGGCTATGTGCCCACGATGCAGAAATGAAGCAGAAAATTTCTGCAGCATTTCTGCATCTCCCTGGCAGAAAAAACGCATGCAGATTGACAAGCGCTTTCCAGGCGATTTTAGCATCACTTGGAAAGTGCTTGACAACTAGGTCACACTGTATAAATCCATGGAAACAGCATGGATTTATATAGTGTGAACCGTAAAAATGAAAACAAATAAAGCTATACTCACCCCTGATGCCCGACGTGGCTGCAGCGCTGCTTCCTGTCTGGTTCCTGGATGCCGGCATATCGCGAGACAGAGCGGTGAAGGGCCTGCGGTCACATGACTGTGACGTCACCGCAGGTCCTCAAGCGATGCCGGCATTCAGAGAGAAGCCGCCGGACAGGTGAATATAAACTTTATTTGTTTTTTTATTCTTTTTTTACAGGTACAATGGTACCCAGGTCTGGATCAGAGTCTCCTCTCCTCCAGAACTGGGTACCATCCGCACATAGAGACGCATAGAAGCCGCTTGTAAAAATGTACAGTCGCGGTTTCTATGCGTCTCAATGCAAGTCAATGGCGGGGCTTCCGCTGCGCTTCTGCAAAATTAAATGACATGCTGCAGATTTTTGTACGCAGCATAAACGCTGCGGAAAAATCCGCAGCATGTGCATAGAACATGCGGAATCCCCTTGGGGACCATGGGGTGCGGATTACCTAGCATTTCACAAGCGTTTATGCTGCGGAAATTCCGCAGCATAAACGCTTGAAAAACGCTACGTGGGCACTCAGCCTTACCCGAATGAGGCTTGTGAGAAATCCTTAAATATGCTGCAGATTTCTCCTGTATGATGCTGACCAATCATAAGCAAGCAGCAACACTCAAAGAAAAGAAGAACACGCCCCCACCATAGCTCAAAGCGGGTTTCTTAGGGTATAAAGCTACGTTCTCACTATGAGTTTTTAGTGAGTTTTTACGCTGCATATTTTAGAAATAATGCAAGTAACCTATCTTAATAGGTGCAGAAATTCTGCAACATCAAAAACTCACCAAAAGCTCATCGTGGGAACCTAGCCTAAGATGTGTAATGATGGAGAGTCCTGATCTCCTGGTCTAACCTTCTGCATGATTAGAAAGCAGAGGTAACAGCTCTTAGACAAGGAAGGAGCCGCACAGCTGAGTTTCTCTGTGTCACATTACAAACCCTTTTATTGACTCTCCTGATTATGGAGTGTGCCAGTATCACACTTATGTCTTCTGTGCTCAAGCAACTTGTATTCTTTCTGCAGTGATATTAGGCTGTTATTACACCTCACACAGGAGCAGTGTGTTCTGGGTTACTTCTATGGTGAAATGCAATGACAGTCTGCTCTAATCTCACTGCAGAATGAGTACAAGTTGAGCACAACGGATCTAAGTGTGATACTGACACTGTGCTCTCATTTCTGGACAGGCAGTTTGGGATAGGCGCAGAACAGCAGAGGTGAGAGTGCCATAAGAGGAGGAAAGCTGTTAGAAAGGTTTGTAATGTTGCACAACTAAACTCTCTTGTGCTGCCCCTTCACCCACAGAGACCTTAACTGAAAGGTATTAGTCAGTTGTGTGCTCTAATCATGCAGGAGGTTAGCCCAGGAGACCAGGTCTGTATCCTTACATCTTAGACACTGAGAAATCTGCTCTAAGCTATGGTGGGGATGTGATCATCTTTCTTTTCAGTGTTGTCGTCTGCTTATAATTGGTCAGCATCATGCAGGGAGAAGAATTTCGCACCCCCAGTGAAAACTCTGATAACATCTACTTGGACGTAATTTTTTTTAACTCATTAGGCGCCAAATACTTTCATTGCTAATATCTCTGCAAATGACAGATAAAATAGAAAGAGCATGGATGAGATACCAGGACACTGTGTGTGGCACTTTATTATTATTATTATTATTATTATTTATTATTCTAGCTCCATTTATTCCATGGTGCTTTACATGTGAAAAAGGGGGTATACATAGCAAACACAATTGCAAAAATCTTGAACAAAAACGCAATGGCAAACTGGTACTGGAGGAGAGAGAACCCTACCTGCGATGTCTCACAATCTTCAAGAGATGGGTGAGGATACAGTAGGTGAGGGTAGAGCTGGTCATGCAGCGGTGTGGTGGAGCAATGATTACTGCAGGTTGTAGGCTTTTCGGAAGAGGTGGGTTTTCAGGTTCCTTTAGAAGGTTTCCACGGTAGGCGAGAGTCTGATGTTTTGGGGTAGAGAGTTCTAGAGTAGGGGGGATGCACGGGAGAAATCTTGTATGCAATTGTGAGAAGAAACGATAAGGGGAGTAGAGAAGGAGATCTTGTGAGGATCGTAGGTTGCGTGTAGGTGTGTACCGGGAGACTAGGTCACATGTATGGAGGAGACAGGTAGTGGATGGCTTGGTATGCCACGGTTAGGGTTTGGAGTCTCTGGGCAATGGGGAGTCGGTGAACCATTTGACAGAGAGGAGAGGCCGGGGAGTAGGCGGAAGGCAGGTGGATTAGTCGGGCAGCAGAGTTTAGGATAGATTGGAGGGGTACGGGAGTGTTAGCGGGGAGGCCACAGAGCAGGAGGTTGTAGTAGTCGAGGCGGGAGATGATGAGGGCGTGCACTAGTGTTTTTGCAGATTCATGGTTGAGGAATATGCGGATCCATGTTTTTGAGTTGGAGTCGGCAGGAGGAGGAAAGGGCTTTGATATGTGGCTTGAAGGAGAGGTTAGAGTCCAGGGTTACTCTGATGCAGCGAGCTTGTGGGACTGGGGAAAGTGGACAGCCATTGATTTTGATGGATAGGTCAGATGGGGAGGCTGAGTGAAATGGGGGAAAGATGATGAATTCTGTTTTATCCATGTTAAGTTTTAGAAATCTAGCAGAGAAGAAGGATGAGATAGTGAACAGACATTTTGGGGTTCTGGTTAGTAAGGAGGTGATATCAGGTCCAGAGAGGTAAATCTGTGTGTCGTTAGCATAGAGATGATACTTAAAGCCGTGGGACTCTATGAGCTGTCCCAGGCCGAAGGTGTATATGGAGAAGAGCAGGGGTCCTATGACTTAACCTTGGGGAACACTGACAGATAGGATGCGAGATGAGGAGGTGGTGTGTGAGTGAGAAACACTGAAGGTTCTGTCTGTTAAGTATGAGTAGATCCAAGATTATTATGATCTGCAACATAAACTAGGGAAAGAAGGGGAGAGCTGTCCCCACAGTAAGACTAAGCTGAGTCCCTACGTTGTAGCAGGCAACCTGTTCCTTGTGAACAGACCCGCCTTCGTCCTCGGCTAGTCTGAACGGAGACCTATAGAGAAAGGAAGGGGTCCCTAAAAGAACTAAGGACTGGGACAAAAATGGGACACCTCCTAACAGAAGTTGTTGCAGAGCAAAAGAAAAACTGACAAAAGTACTAGAGGTCCAGAGGACCAAGCAAACTAGAGATAGATAGGCACAAAAGCACCTGGCTAGAAAGACAGTCTAAACAACACTGAAGTCTAGCAAGGCCAGAAGGGCGGAGCTGGAATAAATAGGAAGATGGTCACGTGACCGCAAAACACAAGATAGAAACAAAAACAAACAGGAGGGTTCTAACAGTACCCCCTCTTTTATGAGGATCCTCCGGATCCTCCAGGCCCAGGCCTATCTGGAAATCTCCTGTGGAAAGCTCTGACAAGTCTAGGGCAGAGACATCATCCGCCTTAACCCAGGAGTTATTCCTCGGGACCGAAACCTTTCCAAGCGACGAGATACTGCAATCTCCCTCTATGCTCTCTGGAATTCAGGATACGAGAAATTTCATATTCGCCGTCTTCCACCACCGGAGGAACTGTGACAGTGGCCTCCCTATCCGATACATCAGACTTTTTCAACAAGGAAACATGAAACACAGGATTAATCTTCCAGGAGGAGGGAACCTCCAACCTAACAGCAGACTGGTTAACCACCTGAAGCACCTTAAAAGGCCCCACAAACTTCGGACCCAATTTTTTAGAGGAAATCCTCAATCGCAGATTCTTTGAGGACAACCAAACCATGTCACCCACAG
The DNA here is from genome assembly GCF_046119375.1 of Phyllobates terribilis. Taxonomy (NCBI): domain Eukaryota; kingdom Metazoa; phylum Chordata; class Amphibia; order Anura; family Dendrobatidae; genus Phyllobates; species Phyllobates terribilis. The sequence goes on from NW_027363325.1 coordinate 849,951, forward strand.
TAAACAAAACCTCTTTACATTTCCTGTTAAAATACTTCTTGGACTTTTTGTTAGCCTCTTGAAGGTTACAACGTACATTAGTCCAAACTCTCTCCAAATCACCGGAAAAATTCTCCTCCTCCGGCACCGCCGACCGCAATTTGGAGAACGAACCAAAAGACGGATGTCTCCCAGTACAACAAAAAAAGAACACCCAGCAGAGGAGGATGTATGGTTGTTAAGAGCAAATTCTGCGAGTGGCAGAAACTCAGACCACCTCTCTTGATTGTCTGCCACAAATCAACGCAAAAACTGTTCCACATCCTGGTTCTTTCTTTCAGTCTGTCCATTAGACTCAGGATGATAACCAGACGAAAATGACAAATGGACTCCCAACCTGTCACAAAAAGCACGCCAAAAGCGAGCCACAAACTGAGGTCTCCTATCAGAAACAATGTCGGTGGGAACGCCATGGTGCCTGACAATTTCCTTAACAAACGCCTTAGCGAGTGTCTTAGCGCAGGGTAGCTTAATGAATGGAACCAAATGACACATCTTGCTAGAACGGTCCATGACCACCCAGATGTCAGTGAAACCCTCGGACACAGGAAGGTCAGTAATAAAATCCATTGCCAAATGTGTCCAAGGCGCACTAGGAACCTCCAGAGGTCAAAGCAACCCCGCAGCAGGGGTATGGGAAGCCTTTGACCTAGCACACACCGTACACTGACGCACCCACTTGATGACTTCCTTCTGCCACCCAGGCCACCAAAAACTGCGACTGATAAGTCTCTTAGTCCCAGAAATTCCTGGATGACCTGCCAACCGAGACTCATGATACCCCACAAGCAAATCTCTCCTAGAGGTTCTAGGCACAAACAATCTCCCATGAGGAGTGTTAGATGGGGCATCCTCTTGGGCTTTCAGAATCCCTTCTTCCAAAACAGAGTCTAATGCTGCTACCACAACTCCTTCCTGTAAAATGCTCTCCTCCTCCTCGGTACAAACCATGGGGGAAAAGCTGCGAGATAAAGCATCGGCTTTAACATTCCTAGTACCAGGGATATAGGTAACAGAAAAATTAAACCGAGAAAAAAAAAGTGCCCACCTAGCTTGACGGGCATTCAAGCGTTTGGCAGCATCCAGATAGATCAAATTCTTATGATCTGTGAAAACCTGAACAGGAAATTTAGCACTTTCCAAGAAATGATGCCAATGTTCAAACGCAAGTTTAATAGCCAACAATTCCCGATTACCAACATCGTAATTAAGTTCGGTTTCTGAAAATTTTTTTGAAAAAAAATCACAGGGATGTACTCCATCCTTGTTCTCCTGAGACAAAACTGCACCGACGCCCACCGAAGAAGCATCAACCTCGACCAAAAAAGGCTTGGTCTCATCAGGCTGCATAAGGATAGGGGCAGAACTGAACCTCTCCTTGAGATACACAAAAGCTTCAATGGCCTCAGTAGTCCACTGGACCGTATTCGCACCTTTCCTGGTGAGATCAGTCAGTGGCTTAACAATTATAGAAAAATTCTTAATGAATTTCCTGTAATAATTGGCGAAACCCAAAAATCTCTGTATCGATTTCAAACCAATAGGCCTAGGCCATTCCTGCACAGCCTGAACTTTCACCGGGTCCATCTCAAAGCCCTCGCTAGAGATAATGTAGCCCAAAAAACTAATTCTCTGCACAGCGAACTCACATTTCTCCAGCTTAGCAAAAAGGGAATTATCACTCAATTACTGCAACACCTCACGTACGCTCTGCCAATGGGAATCCAGATCTGGTGAATAAATCAGAATGTCATCCAAATACACAACCACATTCTTGCCAGTCAAAGGTCTCAGGATGTCATTAATAAGGTTCTGAAAAAACGCGGGTGCATTGGTAAGACCGAAGGGCATCACCAGATTCACAAAATGACCTACCGGAGTGTTAAAAGCAGTTTTCCATTCATCACCCTCCTTCATTCGTAACAAATTGTATGCCCCCCGGAGATCAATTTTATAGAACCACTTGGTCCCCACTAACTGGTTAAACAAGTCTGGAATTAACGGCAATGGGTAGGAATTGCGTACGGTAATCTTATTAATTTCACGAAAGTCCAGACATGGACGTAAACCACCATCTTTTTTTTTAACAAAGAAAAATCCAACGGCCACAGGCGACTTAGAAGGTCTAATGTGACCAGCAGCCAAGCTCGTCTGTATGTATTCCTCCAAGGCCTTTCTTTCAGGGATAGTCAGATTTAATAAGCGACTCTTGGGAAGAGTAGCTCCAGAAACAAACTCAATGGTGCAATCATAGTCCCTATGAGGAGGTAAAACTTGCGACTCCTCCTCTGAAAAAACCTTCCAAAAATCCTGAATAGGTACAGATAATTCCCCTTTTTCCACAGCTGCAATGCGACCATTACAACATTTATCATAGCACTTAGGACTCCAAGACTTAATCTCATTAGTAGACCAGTCCAGTAAAGGATTGTGCAGTTTTAACCAAGGCAAACCTGCACATGCGGATTTCAATTGGGGAACATTGCTGCCCTTCTACCATGCTTTTTTCATGCGTTTCCGCAGCGTTTACGCAACTGCAAAAACGCCGCGGAAACGCATGAAAAACGCATCGTGTGAACTCAGTCTCAGGCTATGTGCCCACGTTGCAGAAATGAAGCAGAAAATTTCTGCTTCATTTCTGCAAGTCCTCTCCCGGAAAAACGCATGCGGAATTCCGCACGCATTTATCGCGCGTTTTTCGTGCGTTTATCTCGCGTATTCCACATGCGGAATTGCCTTGCGTTTTTAATGCATTGCACAAGGCAATTCCGCTTGCGGAAACGCAAAATTAATTGACATGCTGCGGATTTTTGAACGCAGCATAAAAGCTGCGGAAAAATCCGCAGCATGTGCATAGAACTTGCGGAATCCCCTTGGGGACCATGGGGTGCGGATTACCATGCGTTTTACAAGCATTTCCGCTGCGGAAATTCCGCATCAAAAACGCTTGTAATCCGCAACGTGGGCACGCAGCCTAAAAGCAAAAGTATAAATACTAATTATTTATCAAAGCTGGACAAAATCTAGAAACCATATAATAAAACTGGCATAAAATATAGTGCTGAACAAGAGTTTAGGGAGAGATGTACAACTGGCACTGGCCTTTAAAAGGGATTGTGTAATCGCACAAAACTAGCAAAAATGTAAAGTGCCTGTAAAACAAGGAACGTGCAATTTACCTCTTAGTAAAAATCCTATTCTTTCTCAAGAACGGGAGGAATTTTAATTTCATGATTTTTTTTTAATCAAATAATTTTTATTGAAAAACTCCAAATACAAATTTTCCATCTTTCAAATAACATACATGACATAGTAATTCCATAGTATAAAACATGAACAAAGTATCTGAACTTCAATTCCCTAACCCACCCTAAACCCAAATCCCAACACTCCAGAGAGAACCATTTTCAGAGCAGTTCTAGAATAACGGACTACAGCATTCGTAGAAGGGGGAAGAAGATAAAAAAGTGACTAACAAAGGGATAGTAGCGTTTTAATTTTATCATTTACTGCTTGATGCCTGAGCCGGGAAGTGCACGCTTGAAAACTGTTGCAGGCTGCTGTAATCACAGGACACAAGCAAATAGCATGGCATTTCCTATCAGCAGGGAGGAAGTAAAGGGAACAGTAATGAAAGTCTCCTCCTACTCCGCTCCATAATGAAATGAACAGTGTGCATGCTACAAATGCGATGCATACAGCAAACAATTCATTTTCCATACACAGGTTGTGAGTTGACCACTGGATATATACATATGTATAACTAATTACCAGAACTGGATATCGAAAAAAACGACGAGCAAGTTTGGGTGAATCCTGCCTTCATTACTGCACAGCCGCTCATAGAGGGATCGGTACTAGGAACAGCAGGAGTGCCGGCGATGTTCACAGATTTACCTGCTGCGGGACTGAAGGAGTCTGATAGTGTTCGGCTCTAAGCTTTTTACCTTGTTTACGACAGGAATAATTGAAAGCTGTGCTTCAAAGGCGAGGAAGAAGTTGGTCACTGTCTGCGCTTGAATACCCTTAAGGGGGGAAAAAAAAATATATACATATATACAAATACTGAAACATCTAAATGCATTAGAACATCAAACCTGGTGAAGCGGTAAATGACTTGTCCTCCAGGGATACAGGCTACTGTCATTCAGTAATTATTTAATAGGAATTTTACATTTTATGTGATCACCACGCTAGAATATAAATGATGAAAACACAACACAACTCCTCACCATATGAAGATATTTTGTGTTTTAGGCTATGTGCCCACGATGCAGAAATGAAGCAGAAAATTTCTGCAGCATTTCTGCATCTCCCTGGCAGAAAAAAACGCATGCAGATTGTGCATGCGTTTTTCCTGCAGAATACATGCGGATCCACATGCGGATTCACATGCATTTCCGCATGCAGATTGACAAGCACTTTCCAGGCGATTAGCATCACTTGGAAAGTGCTTGACAACTAGGTCACACTGTATAAATCCATGGAAACAGCATGGATTTATACAGTGTGAACCGTAAAAATTAAAACAAATAAAGCTATACTCACCCCCGAGGCCCCGGCGTGGCTGCAGCGCTGCTTCCTGGCTGGTTCCCGGCTGCCGGCATATCGCGAGACAGAGCGGTGAAGGGCCTGCGGTCACATGACTGTGACGTCACCGAAGGTCCTTCAGCGCTGCTGGCATTCAGAGAGAAGACGCCGGACAGGTGAATATAAACTTTATTTGTTATTTTATTCTTTTTTTTACAGGTACAATGGTACCCAGGTCTGGATCAGAGTCTCCTCTCCTCCAGAACTGGGTACCATCCGCACATAGAGACGCATAGAAGCCGCTTGTAAAAATGTACAGTCGCGGTTTCTGTGCGTCTCAATGCAAGTCAATGGCGGGAGTTCCGCTGCACTTCCGCAAAATTAAATGACATGCTGCGGATTTTTGTACGCAGCATAAACGCTGCGGAAAATTCCGCAGCATGTGCATAGAACATGCGGAATCCCCTTGGGGACCATGGGGTGCGGATTACCTAGCGTTTTACAAGCGTTTCCGCTGCGGAAATTCCGCAGCATAAACGCTTGAAAAATGCTACGTGGGCACTCAGCCTTATAGAACAGCATTTCTGTGGAATAACACGACTGATTTACTGTGTATGCACCATAGCCTTCATTTGATGTCACTTACTGTCACCTGTCACCTTGCCCCAACTCTGCAATCCCCAATATCAGTCCATGACCTCAATGGGGTCACTATAAAATTCTAAAGAGGACTGGTCATGTCTCTATTAGAATATAGACAAACTTAGGATAGAAACAATATGAGCATATACCCTGCTATAAGTAAGTAAAAAGCAATAGTGAATATATATAATATAGGGTACTTAGTAAACATGGTTTTTGATTTAAAAAAAGCCATCCCACCCACACCAAGGTGTACCCAGTCAGTTATGTGAAATATATAATAAAATACACTTTAGTACAATATTAGTGTTTTGTCCCTTTAAATCTGCTGCTACTTCTGTCACCATGGTAACTGCATTCATACTCAGCCAATAGGATTGCTCGGTTTGAATTTGGAAAAAAAAAAAAGTCCTATATCGTCAGTTTGTTCCTTCTCATCTGAGTGTGAAGACAGACACCTGCGATCAGCGAGAGATTATAGGTATAAGACGTGATATAATATAACGACGGAGCCACATCCCATCACACGCACTCAGCGACCACAACTCACAGGAATCAGCACATTTACCAGACAATAAGTTATTATTCCCCAACACATAATACGCTGAGACACCAGTGGGGGGCGCCGCACTCGTTACATCTCCCATCTGGATGGATCCAGCGACGAGATCCTGATATTTCCCCCCAGCTCCGCTCCTCCATAGGGAATGGCCCAGATGCACGCAGAACGGACCGAAGTGTAATACTGCTAGAACTCTGCATGATATCACATCCTCCATATATACCACATAATAAAGGGGTGCTCCCACTGGGACAGGTCATCACCTATCCAGAGATCAGTGATAACTTGTTCCAACTAGACATCCCCTTTAATGGAAGAGATCACATCTCTAACAGTCAATACGCTATTCATTCCCAATCTTCCCTGGCCCCAGTAATGCCCCTGGGTATATCGCCAATATGAGCCAATCATCAAACCCTCTGCTGACTGTTCCCGATGTTTTATAGAGTTTGGAGACGTTGCTACAAGAGAAGATATCAGCGGACACCATGGGGGTGGAGTATTCTGCCAGCGATGGAGCAGGTAGTATCCACCAGTCTGTGATATCTGACCTTCCTCCATATTCTGCTCTTACATGCGTTTCTTCAGCTTTACCCCTTCCCGACATAACCAATTTATGTTTTTTTTCTGTTTTTTCCTCCGCTTTTTCCAACTTTTCTAACTTTTTGATATCTGTTCACACAGTGTGAGGTCTTGTTATTTTGTAGGATGAGCTGTCCTTATAAATGACACCATTCATTTACCACATAGTACTAGAAAACGGGAAAAACATTTCAAGTGCAGTAAAAGTGCGAAAAAAAAAGCCTGACATTGTTTTTCTGGGAACGGTTTTAACGGCGCACTTTGTGTGGTAAAAATGACCTGGTAATAGGATCCTACTCCTCAGTGTGATTGCAGCAAGACCAAACTTCTCCAATAGTTTTGGCAAAAGAAAAAAACTTTTTTTTGATGCTGTCACCATTTTTTCTGAGACCCGAAACATTTTCAGTTTCCGGGTTGATGGAGCTGTGTGGGGGCTTATTTTTTGAAGGGCAAGAGGACTTTATTGATAACATTTTGGGACACATATGTCATGGTCATCGCTTCTTACAGGATTTTCTGCAGTATTGAGGCGAACGAAAAAATGCAATTTTGTCTTTTTGAATTTTTTTCTGTGTTCACTGATCGTTTTTTTTTTTTATATTTTAATAGATTGTATTTCTCTGAAAGAGACCAAACCACAAAATGTGTATATTTTTATTATCTTTATTTTTAGTGGGAGGTGAGTTGAACGTGTGGGGTTTTAATAAATATATATATACTTTTTTTCACTGTATTTGTATACATCATCTGATTGCTTGTGCTATATACAGCGATACCACAGTAATGCTCCATATAGCAAAACCACGGTCTTCTTTACAGCCCAAATGAAGCGTTATGATGACAGACACGGAGGCTTCAGCAGACCCCCGGATGTCATAGCAGTCCATCGGCGCCCTATGATCGCGTCACAGGAGCGCCGGTGGGCGTATGGAACGACGCGTCCCAATGCTGGCGCGCTGTTAATGCTGCTGTTAGAGATTGACAGCAGCACTGAACAGGTTAACAGTGGTGGGCAGATCTTCGCTCCACTCGCAGCTGTTAGAGGCAGGTCCTGGTTGTTTGTCACAGCCATTATCTGCCATGTACGGGGCGAGCTGACCCTGCTCCATACACCCGCTACTGACTTATACCATACATGTACGGCAGATGTTGGTAAGGAGTTAAAGCGGTTGTCCAGCTTTGGGGCCATTTTTTTTACTTTAATGCAAGTATTTGGGGCTAAAATCGATTTCTGTAATTGAGTTTCATTAAAAATGTTGCCTTCTGTAGCATCTGTGCTGCACTGTCTATTGCTGGCTGCAAAATTAGCTAACTGAGAATCTATCAGTGAGCTCCTTAGTCTTAAGGGAGAGTTTGTAGATCTTTAATCTGTTTTTTTTTCCTGAGTGCCTATTAGCTGATCTATGCCCAAAGAAAACACAAAACTTGAATGTGCAGGGAAACAATAAGTCTGTAATAGTCGGTGTAAAACACTTAATGAAACCTAAATGTAAAAAATTACTTTTAGTAGTAAATACATGACATGAGAAAATATACACTGCTCAAAAAAATAAAGGGAACACTTAAACAACAGAATATAACTCCAAGTAAATCAAACTTCTGTGAAATCAAACTGTCCACTTAGGAAGCAACACTGATTGACAATCAATTTCACATGCTGTTGTGCAAATGGAAGACAATAGATGGAAATTATTGGCAATTATCAAGACACACTCAATAAAGGAGTGGTTCTGCAGGTGGAGACCACAGACCACATCTCAGTACCAATGCTTTCTGGCTGATGTTTTGGTCACTTTTGAATGTTGGTTGTGCTTTCACACTCGTGGTAGCATGAGACGGACTCTACAACCCACAGAAGTTGCTCAGGTAGTGCAGCTCATCCAGGATGGCACATCATTGCGAGCTGTGGCAAGAAGGTTTGCTGCGTCTGTCAGCGTAGTGTCCAGAGGCTGGAGGCGCTACCAGGAGACAGGCCAGTACACCAGGAGACGTGGAGGGGGCCATAGGAGGGCAACAACCCAGCAGCAGGACCCCTACCTCTGCCTTTGTGCAAGGAGGAACAGGAGGAGCACTTCCAGAGCCATGCAAAATGACCTCCAGCAGGCCACAAATGTGCATGTGTCTGCATAAACGGTTAGAAACCGACTCCATGAGAGTGGGATGAGGGCCAGACGTCCACAGATGGGGGTTGTGCCCAATGCCAGACCTCATGTGGCTGGAGTATGTCAGCAGTTCCTGCAAGATGAAGGCATTGAAGCTATGGACTAGCCCGCCCGTTCCCCAGACCTGAATCCCATTGAGCACATCTGGGACATCATGTCTCACTCCATCCACCAACGTCACGTTGCACCACAGACTGTCCAGGAGTTGGTGGATGCTTTAGTCCAGGTCTGGGAGGAGATCCCACAGGAGACCATCCGCAACCTCATCAGGAGCATGTCCAGGCGTTGTAGGGAGGTTATACAGGCACGTGGAGGCCACACACAATACTGAGCCTCATTTTGACTTGTTTTAAGGACATTACATCAAAGTTGGATCAGCCTGTAGTGTGTTTTTCCACTTTAATTTTGGGGGTAACTCCGAATCCAGGCCTCCATTGGTTAATAAATTTGATTTCCATTGATGATTTTTGTGTGATTTTGTTGTCAACACATTCAACTTTGTACAGAACAAAGTATTCAATGAGAATATTTCATTCATTCAGATCTAGGATGTGTTATTTGAGTGTTCCCTTTATTTTTTTGAGCAGTGTGTATATATAATATAAATAATTACTGCAGCTTTAATGCTATTTATTACGTCTCAGGAGGAGGACGGAAGAGGAAGAGGACGGAAGAGGCGGAGGACGGAAGAGATGGAGGACGGAAGAGGCGGAGGACGGAAGAGGAGGAGGACAGAAGAGGAGGAGGACGGAAAAGGAGGAGGACGGAAGAGGAGGAGGATGGAAGAGAAGGAGGACGGAAGAGGCGGAGGACGGAAGAGGCGGAGGATGGAAGAGGCAGAGGACAGAAGAGGCGGAGGACAGAAGAGGCGGAGGACGGAAGAGAAGGAGGACGGAAGAGGAGGAGGACGGAAGATGAGGAGGACCGAAGAGGAGGAGGACGTAAGAGGAAGAGGACGGAAGAGGAAGAGGACGAAAGAGGCGGAGGACAGAAAAGGCGGAGGACGGAAGAGGCGGAGGACAGAAGAGGCGGAGGACGGAAGAGGCGGAGGACAGAAGAGGAGGAGGACGGAAGAGAAGGAGGACGGAAGAGGAGGAGGACGGAAGAGGAGGAGGACAGAAGAGGAGGAGGACGGAAGAGGAAGAGGACGGAAGAGGAGGAGGACGAAAGTGGAGGAGGATGGAAGAGGAGGAGGACAGAATAGGAGGAGGAGGACAGAACTGCACCTTAAGATCCCTAGGGGGAAAGGGATGGTAGTAATATAGTGGTAGTATATCCGTATTAGTGTAATATGAGTAATAATACTAGTGATAATAGTAAGAAAGTAATAAAATAACAGTAGTAATAGTAGTAGGTAGAATAGCAGTGTGATCCAGGGTCCTAGGACTGATCGCCTTTTCTCGGGGTCAAGAAGGAATTTTTCCCCTGTGACACAAATTGGCTGAAGGTGTCCTGGGGTTTTTGCCTTCTTCTGGATCAACACTGTAGGTATAGGGCAGTATTAGTAGTGATAGGAAAGAAGAATAATACTGTAATAAGATAGCACAATGTAATAATAACCATATCAAATAGATTTATAAAAACAAATTAAAATAACTCCGTAGTACAGTAATTAGTGTAATATTATATAACTTGTAATAACATTAATAGGTTTGATCCAGGGTCCTAGGACTGATCGCCTTTTCCCGGGGTCAAGAAGGAATTTTTCCCCTGTGACACAAATTAGCTGAAGGTGTCCTGGGGTTTTTGCCTTCTTCTGGATCAACACTGTAGGTATAGGGCAGTATTAGTAGTGAAAGGAAAGAAGAATAATACTGTAATAAGATAGCACAATGTAATAATAACCATATCAAATAGATTTGTAAAAACAAATTAAAATAACTCCAGTAGTACAATAATTAGTGTAATATTATATAACTTGTAATAACATTATTAGGTTTGATCCAGGGTCCTAAGACTGATCGCCTTTTCCCGGGGTCAAGAAGGAATTTTTCCCCTGTGACACAAATTGGCTAAAGGTGTCCTGGGGTTTTTGCCTTCTTCTGGATCAACAGCTTTAGGCATAGGGATTTTAGTAATACCATTATTAGAATCACAAGATTAATAAAAAAAAATTAGAATTACATTTTTTTAATTCGTTTTATAACAGTTACAATTAATTGCATTAATGCAATAATAATAAATAGTAAAAATGGTGGTAATAATAATAATACAAAAAACTAGTCCCAGTTAGTATGTTAGTGTAATGTTAGTGTAGGGACCCATCTGAAGAGGTCGCCTTGACGTTGGCAGATGGGCTCGCACAATTTGCTCAAAATGTGCGCTAAGAACCTCATATTTCTATGTACAGGAGATCTAGCAGTAATACCATTCAGGAGATAGATATCTGTTAACACACATTTTGTTATATACTTTTGTGCAGCACACAGGGCAGGTATACAGGTACAGGGCAAGAGTGTTACAGTGATATTATAACTCGGCCTTAAGGATAAAATGCTGATAACTACAGATCCTGGAAACACATTCGAAACTAGACCTTGTAAGTAACTGGTTCCCAGCTAGTGGTAAATATGTACAGGGCAGTCCGGTACCAAGACCTGCTCTATAGGACACATTATCATCAGGCAGGTCCTTACAAGATCTGCGGCAGAAGTGTGGCTGTATAACACAGTCCTGCTCCTGCCTCAGCTGCCCACAGTGGAGCCAACCTTGATCCTGGCAGCTTAATCCATTGAATGACACAGTAGGGGGCTTCCACAGCATTTAGGCACTTTAGACAGGAGAGGGAGGCATGATCATGGTGCCAATGAGTTTCTATGGCAGCTGAGATCTAACAATGGACCCCATGATGGCCATTTTACTGCTCCTATTAGACCCCGGCTGAGGAAAGGTCTATGAGGACACCGGTCAGACTTATGTCGCCTGCTCTGCACATATTAGAAATACCTAGGGCTGATTAGTTTGCCATTTGTAAATCTGATCCAGCAGCGCTGGGCTACCACTGACGTGATCAGGGCTATTGAGCTCCTAGATTGGGCAGAGGAGCTCAGTATTCAGCAGGAGCTGGCCGAGGAGAGCAGAGCAACTTGCATGGGGCTGCTGCACAAGAAGCAACTCACAAGGTGGAGATTTACCCGGAGACGCTGTGCTCGGGCTGTGATCTGCTGTGCAGGCTGCATAGTAGATGCCTCGAAGGACCCGAACTTCACCCCTAACAGGCACAGCAGAGCTCGGACGGCTGCAAGTGAACAGAGAGCGGCTGATTAGTAACTGCTGTGTCCCCTGCAGCTCAGATAAGAGCCGCACAGAGCGGGGGTTCAGTAATGATGAATATGGGAAGTGTCCGCCCCTCACATGCCCTATATGCGGCCTCCAGAGGTAAAGTCTCCCCTGTAACCAGCGCCTCCTCCCACCTTCTCTGCTGGCATGCTCCATTACTTAAAGGGGATGTCTGAAGAAAACAAGTTATCACTTATCCACAGGCTCGGTGATCACTTACTGATTGTGGGGTCTGACCGCTGCGAGCCATCGTCTGATCGGGAAGGAGTGGAAAGTCAGGGATCAACTGCAGCTCCATTCATTCTCTATGGGGCTCCGGAAAAGCCGAGCTCAGCGCTTGAATGCCACATAGGGAATGAATGGAGCGGATCCTGGAGTAATAACATGCCCTCCTCTCCTCAGCTTTCTGTCTGTGTAAGTGGCTCAGCCCTTGTCTCCCCTTCTGCTCCGGCTTCTGTGCTGGTCCCTGTGAGGAAGAGGAAACCTTCTGCCCTTCTGCTCTCAGTCCTCTGCGACTTTTCACAATCGCTCAGTGCACCCATTATATGTAATAAGGATCATTCTTCATCCCTTGTCCAGCTTTCATCCCCCCCAGTCTGACCAGCGGACAAGATAATAAACATGTGAGTGGAAGGTTCACAATTATTAGATGTGTTGTGAAAAGTCTCCACAGCATTATCCGGAGAAAACTGCAGGGTGACCGCTTGTGAAACCAGCACAAAATCCAGCGGACAGCGCTTCCCTGCCCCCCGCCGGTCTCTGTATCCTGGCATTCAGCTATTCCATTTGGTGCTTATTCTGGAAGGAAAACAAAAATGTGATGTTCTTACACAGACGCCTGAAGACGCAGCTTTTCATCATCCATGTTGGGCTGTTGTATGACGTGTGGATTACTCTGCTTGCTGGATTCTTGCATTACCACAAACACTGCCTTTATTTTGTGATTTCTGTGCCGCTTCCCACTTCTATTGGCACTGTGATATATCAGCACGTGAGGGCTGCCACAATCATGTGTCAATAGGTTATTGCTGGAGCCTGTGATATAGAGACCATCCTGGACCAGGGAAGACTTGGTACAGAAGCACCTAGAGAGGGGGGTACAGGGGCTTCATTTCAATTTTAAACTTAGCTGGATTGTGTTTAGCTACAAGAATGGAAAGTAAAATAATAAAATCTTAATTTTTTTTTCTATTTGGCAAAATCGTCCATCAGAGGTTTGGCCACTACCGAAAAGTTTCTCATGAACTTACAGTAGTAGCTGGCGAAACCCAAAAAACTTTGTAACGCCTTTAAGTCTTGAATATAATACCAATCCAGTACCGTCCGGACTTTGGCCAGATCCATGCAAAAACGGTGAATGATAAGAACTAACCCTGAATGGAGAACATACATTTCTCTGGTTTGACAAATAATTTATTATCTTTGAGTATCTGTAAGACCTGCCTGATATGTACCTGATGTGACTGGAGGTAAGTAAATTAATATGTCATCAAGATTGGTTTGTTGTGATCTACCTGCCAGATGACTAAAAATGTCACTAACAGTGTTGAAAGAAAGCGGGAGCATTAGTCAACCCAAATGCCATCACAAGCTTTTCATAGTGCCCCTCAGGAGTATTGAAGGCCATCTTCCACTCATCTCCTCAATGTGAATGAGATTATAAGCCCCCCTGAGGTCTAGTTTAATCAAATCGTAGGAGCCAAATTTTTTTCTAAAGAGGTCGGGGATGAGAGGGAGAGGATATGCATCCCAGACCGTGATCCGATTAAACTCGCGAAAATCAAGGCGGGGGCGCAACCCCCAGTCTTTTTTTTGGACAAATAAAAACCCCACTGCAACGGGAGATGAAGAACGTCTTATAGGGCCCAATGGTAGACTGACTGACCATTCTGTTCTGAACTGCCACCCTAAGATGGCTTCCCATTATATACCTACTGTATAAGTGCTCCCTCTAACGGCTTCCTCCACCCACACCCACTACTGGTTCCCCCTACCTTTGGGTTCCCCCCACTCCAGCCAGGGACAGGGCTCAGCAGCTACACTCTGCATGTTGGATGCAGGTGTTTTGGGGGGTTCTGTGCAGCACTCCCATCTTACCTGAGTGAAGGGAGACACCACACCTCTGGGTGAGGTGCAGTACCGCTGTGGCGACTGAACACTCAGGGGCGCCACATTCCCCCCCCGGTAAAACACAGCACGTCCGCGGGCTGGAACAGAGCAAAACCAGGCATAACTGACATGCAAAATTTTTAAGATGCATCAGCATATTTGACCATAAAACAACATTTCTTCCCTTTATAGGAGGCACATTTCTTTTAACGTTACTGGTTACATTATAAAACATCATAAGAGTATTGTCATATAAAACAATTTTCAAGACAGTTCCAGCACCAGGGTGCAACAGTAGCAGCATGAGGGACCCGTCCACAAACCCTCAACGTAGGCCCTGGGCATGGCTGCAGGACATAGACGATCCAATCCTGGACCTCGTCTTCCGCCACGCCAAACGGGTTTTTGTTCTGAGGTATATTTGTAATTATAAAACCAATAGGATGCACTTTAAGAAGTGCTAAACTATGTACAATGTCAACGTCCGGCTTCTCACAGTCCTCAGCCTGTCAGTCTCTGTACCCTGACGGGTAACTGGGTAGCAAACATGAAGTCATCTGCACCCTTCCGGGCAACTTATGTACAGTCCAGTTAACTAAAACAGTTTAACAGTGGGGCCCCCTCCGGGGGAACCCCTGGTTTCTGCAGGCTGACCCAGCCTGGTCATCAGCCTCAGGCTGCAGGGGGACCAGGGATGGAGCAGCGCCAGCCGCATTTGGGACAGGGACATCACTCCGACCTGCTCCCGCGACTGCGTCAGCTCGGCCTGACACCTCCCGGTCTTTACGCAGCTTCTCTCCACCGCCTCTCCTTTTTCGGGGGCGGTCCCATGGCACTTTGCTGTCGGTCACTCCCTGTGTCGGCCTCCCCGCTTTGACGGACACATCTATGCGGACAGTCACTGTTGCAAGGGGCAGGGCCTGCTTTTGGAGCCATTCTGGGACCCGGCCCACGACGGGAGGTTCCATTCTGTTGTTCTTTAGCATGCACATAATGGCGCCCGTTCTTCTGGGGCGGGCGCCACATTCAAGGCAGAAAACACTTCTTTAGGCGCACATTACCCGCAGATGGCAGGCTGGTCACGTATCCTGTTCGTGACGCCAAGTGGTGACTCGCTGCCTCCTGGGCCGCGGGGCAAACGGCAGCCGGGCCTTATGGCTGCTTTGGGGAATATCACGGTGGCTGGCCCGGGGCGGTCAGTGCAAAAGGGATTATTTATAGGATTTGTCGTGAAGCCACCTGTGGTGTCTGGTGAGGATCACCAGCGCTGCAACAGTCCTCTGAGGCAGATGTTAGGGCAGCTAGAGATGGAACGGCTCCCCACAGGTGGAGCGGGCCTCAGGGCAGTGTAAATAGATGGAGGGTGCGCTGGGCGTTATAGTGCAGGGAGGGAAATGGCACCAGTGAAGGAATAGACGGAGGCAACTCAGTGCAGTCGTCCAAGATTTTAATTCACAGTTCTTCAGGAAACACACAAGTGCAAGTTACATGTGAAGGCCTCCCACGTTGCGCCGTGTTCACCCTGGCAGGGGTTCAATCCTTCCTCAGGAAGTTTAGGAATGCTTGGCAGAACCCCACTTTCTCGTGTTCCTACTTTGACCGTCTTCACACTAGGTCCTTCTCCCTGCTGCCCTGCGCTGCCCACTCTCAATCCCGCTCGGGTATGCTGAAGTCCTTCCTGTACGTCGGATCCGGGACCAACCTGACCCCCTGGAGATTAGAATGGGGCAACCGATCCCTCTGTCTTCTGACAGATGCGGGGCGTACGGGTGCTGTCCTGCACGCGCCGTACCCCTGGGATCCCTTCTTAGAATGGAGCCTACTCCCTTCTCCACTCCGGGGCCTCTATCCCGGGCCCTTCTTGTGGAGCAGAGCTCCTGCTGAGCCTTTGCTCCCAGACAGTCCTCACTGACCGTCTGTACTGTACTGACTGACCATTCTGTTCTGAACTGCCACCCTAAGATTGCTTCCCATTATATACCTACTGTGTGCTCCTTCTAACTGCTTCCTCCACCCACACCCACTACTGGTTCCCCCTACCTTTGGGTTTCCCCCACTCGAGCCAGGGACAGGGCTCAGCAGCTGCGCTCTGCATGTTGCCCTTCCAGCCGGTCTGAAGCAGTGTAATGTTGGATGCAGGTGTTTTGGGGGGTTCTCTGCAGCACTCCCATCTTACCTGAGTGAAGGGAGACACCACACCTCTGGGTGAGGTGCAGTACCTCTGTGGCGACTGAACCCTCAGGGGCGCCAAATGCCCACGATGCAGAAATGCTCCGGATTTTTCCTGAGTGTTTCTGCATCTCGCTGGCAGAAAAAACGCATGCAGATTTTACATGCGTTTTTCCTGCCAGGGACAAACGTAAGTGAAGCATTTTTCACATGCATGTCCGCATGCGGGTTGTCAACCGCTTTCCAAGCGATTTTAGCATCACTTGGAAAGTGCTTGACAACTTGGTCACACTATATAAATCCTTGCAATCAGCATGTATTTATATAGTGTGACCCAGTTAATAGTTGAAAAAAAGAATAAAAATGATAAAAAAAAAAAAATAGAATTAGACTTACCGGTAATTCTGTTTCTAAGACCCTCCACGACAGCACACCTGGAGGTAGCCTCCCCATCCTAATTAGGGACAGGAAAACAAGATGTTAAATAGCCCCTCCTTGCTACAATCCCCAGTGTTTTCAAAGGACCACACAGTATGAATGCTCTAAATATTTATTAACACTAAGGATTTTTCCAATCAAAGAAATGGAGGGAACTACCCATGCTGTTGTGGAGGGTCTTAGAAACCGAATTACTGGTAAGTCTAATTCTATTTTCTCCAATCCCCTCCATGACAGCACACCTGGAGTAATACCAAAGAATGAATTTTAGGGAGCGACAACAGCCTGAAGGACTTTCCTTCCAAATGCTAAGTCTCTATTAGATATTACATCTAGTCTATAATGTTTAGCAAAGGTATGGACAGACGACCATGTAGCTGCCCTGCAAATCTGCTCAATGGATGCACTAGCTTTTTCCGCCCAGGAGACCCACATAGCTCTAGTAGAAAGAGCTTTCAAGGATTTCAGAGGAGGCAAATCTTGAACTATGTATGTTTCACAAATTGCTTTCTTAATCCAATTTGCTAGCATATTTTTGCAATTTTCTTTCCTTTATTGGGGCTTCCATATTGGACAAATAGGTTCTGATCCTTCCTCCAGGTTTCAGTCTGCCTCAAATAGCGGATTATAGTCCTTCTTACATCCAACGCGTGGAATTCTTCTTCCTTGCTATTTGATGGATTTTGACAGAATGACGGAAGAATTATTGGCTGAGACATATGAAAATTAGACGACACTTTAGGTAGAAAAGAAGGATCCAACTGGAGGATGATCCTGTCCTCCAAAATACGACAATAAGTCTCTCTGATAGACAGGGCTTGGATTTCACTCACTCTTCTGGCTGTAGTCAGAGCTATAAGCAATGCCACTTTCCAAGACAATTTGTCTATGTGTGCCTCGGCTATTGGCTCGAAAGGATGCATAGTTAGGCCTCTAAGAACTACGTTGAGATCCCAAGGTGGAACTATTTTAGCTCTTGTTGGATTAATCCAAGAAGCAGCTATCATGAACCTCTTAATCCATCTGTTTTGGGCCAAATCAGCATCAAAATAGGAACTTAAAGGCGAGACTTGGACCTTCAGCGTGCTTGGTCTTAATCCTTTAGACAGACCGTTCTGTAGGAAATCCAAGATTCTGGCCACGTCAAGCCGAAAGGGATCTAATGGACGAGGCTCATACCATAGCTTGAAAGCTTTCTAGATTTTTCCATAGATGGAAATTGTGACTGGTTTTCTGCTTTTCTGCAGTGTATGTGACTCGCCCCCAGGGGTGTCGCGGGGCACCCGGCAGCCGGGCCTAAGACTGCCTGCGGGGATTATCGCGGTGGCTGGCCCAGGGCGGTCAGTGCCAAAAGGAATTATTTGTAGGGAATTTGTTGTGACGCCACCTGTGGTGTCTGGTGAGGATCACCAGCGCTGCAACAGTCCTCTGAGGCAGATGTCAGGACAGCTTGAGATGGAACGGCTCCCCACAGGTGGAGCAGGCCTCAGGGCAGTATAAATGATGCAGGTTGCGCTGAGCATTGTGGTGCAGGGAAAGCGATGGCACAGCAGGAGTAACGGACAGAGACAGGGGATTTGCTTCATTTCCTTTACTGGTACAGCTGTTAGGTACGGTCCAGGGTACTCCAGATGAAGGGCGCACTTTTGGACTTCTCCCCAGGGAGCAGGTATAGGGCCTCCTGATCCGTGTCTGTCCCTATGTATGCTCCTGGCCAGCCTGCAACTGGGCCTAGCTTATGTGTCCTGCTTTTACTTCACCAGATGCTCAGAAATAGGACCTCTGGTTGGTAACCACTTTCCCTGGACGTCGGGGCCTTCGTGGTTCCTGATCCTGTGTGTGTCTAGCCTTCAGGTTTGTCAGGGACTTGTAGTCCTCCTGGGATTCCGGTTATCCCCACTGGGTGTAAAGGGTCCCTGTAGGCGCGGATCCGGTGTCCGGTAGATATAATGGGGTGAGCTTATTGTGCTCCTCTGCCCCCTTGGTTTCACTCCCCTTTTTCTCCTTGCCGTCGGCCACACTCGGGGCCCTCACTACTAGGCAGCTGACGTGCTGCGTCTTCACCGCTATCTGAGTGTCGGCACGCTCTCAGGCTCTCTCTCAGCCTGCCTGCTCTGCTCTGACTCTGAGCACTCACTAATCAACTGAGCTGCCTGGCTCCACCTTCCCTATATATATCCCTATCTGGGCTCCCTCTGCTGGTATGAGTTGGAAGGTAGAGGTGTTTGTATCTAGTGAGGGCCTCTTGTGGAGAAATCCATCCATGCACCCTTCTGGGTTCTGTGGCACCAATGCACAGCAGGGCGCCACATTTGGATCATCTGTACTGAGAAGCCTCTGGCTTTTCAGAGGGTGGTCTCAGAAGCCAAGCTGCTAGAGCCAAATTCTGAGGGGCCGGATGGAAAATCTGGCCCTAATGCAGCAGATCGTGGATTCGAGGAAGCATCAATGGATCATCCATTCTTAGACTGCTCAATGTTCCGAACCATGCTCTTTTTGGCCACATTGGAGCTATTAGGATAGTCTTGAGCCCTTCCGACCTGATTTTTTGTAAAGTCCTTGGTATTAACAGAATCAGGGGAAAAGCATTAGCGAGCCCAACTTTCCAAGGGTGAGCGAATGCATCTATCCCTGTTGCTGAATCCTCGGGTTTCAAAGAGAAAAAGGCTCTTACTTTTGCGTTTTCCTGGTTCGCAAACAGGTCCACATCTGGGTATTCCCACTTTTGAACAATCATCTGAAATATCTTCGAGTTCATGCTCCACTCCCCTGGATGAATGTATTTTCTGCTCAGAAGATCTGCATGATAGTTGTCGGAGCCCCTCAGATGCAGAGCCAATAAGGATAGTAGATTATGCTCCGCCCAGTGGAAGATCCTTTCGGAGATCATCTGTAACCTCCTGTTTCTTGTACTTCCCTGATGTCTCAAGTGGGCTATAGTTGTCATATTGTCCGAGTAGACTCTGACATTCGACCCCTGAAGCACAGTAGTGGCTGCCCATAGGGTTTCTTCCACCACTTTCATTTCTTTTAAGTTTGAGTACTGCTCTGCTATTTCTTGCGACCAGACCCCTTGGAAGGCCACGTGGGAGACTACTGCTCCCCATCCTCTTTTGCTTGCGTCTGTTTTGACGGATAACAAGGGAAGTTGAATCCATGCTGAACTTTTCTCCAGATTTCCTGGACAGAGCCACCAATTTAAAGATGCTTTCACCTTCTCTGGCAGATGAATTCTGTTGGAGAGGGAACTTGGAGATCTGTCCCAACAGGAAAGGATGTAGTTTTGAAGGACCCTTGAATGCGCTTGAGCCCAAGGTACCGCCTAAATAAATGAGGTCATGGACCCGAGGACGGACATGGCGAATCTTAATGACACTCCTCTCTGGTTCTTTAGTGCATAAACTTTCGACCTCAACTGAATCTGCTTCTCTTTTGGCAGAAAAGAGGCTTGTTGCTGAGAATCCAGGAGAATTCCCAAGGAGGTCTTCCTGGTGGAGGGAATCAGATCTGACTTTTGGTAGTTTATCAACCATCCCAAGGATTCCAGGATCTGGAGGGTCATCTGGAGGTCTCTTTCCAAACTTGAAACCGAGGGAACCATCACCAAAAAATTGTCTAAATATGGGACGATGCAGATATTCAGTTTCCTTAGATAAACCTACTACCTCTGCCATGATCTTTGTAAACAGGCGGGGTGCTGACGAAATGCCGAAGGGGAGTACATTGAATTGAAAATGAAGTACCTCTCGGTTCTGAGTTACAGCAAATCTGAGAAATTTTCTGTAATCCGGATGAATTGGCACGTGGTAGTAAGCCTCTGGCTGGTCTACTGTTGCCACGACAAATCCTTTTCCAATCAATAAGCTGCCATTGAGGAAGGAAGCTCGCAATTCTGCCTCCTACCTTCTTGGCGTCATTGTCTGTCCTGCCTAGAACCTTGAAAGATATTCCTACCTCTTCCCCCTTTTGTGTAACTCCAGCGACCAGTTTTACCCTTGCCTCTGTACTGAAATGCTTGCTGCTGTTGTTGTTGAGGGAGAAGAAATGGTCTCTTTCTGAAACTTTTTGGATTCTTTGGCTCTGGCAGAGACTTCTTCTTGTCGGATGCTTTCTCCAACAACTCGTCTAGCACCGCCCCAAACATATACTCTCCTTTAAATGGAATGGAACAAAGCTTAGATTTTGATGCGTTGTCCCCACTCCACATCTTCAACCACAGAGCTCTTCTCATAGAATTTGATAATGCTGCCGATCTTGCCGCAATCTTGACCGACTCCGCCAAGGCATCCGCTAGGAATCCAGTGGCCTTCTGCAGAAAAGGAAGAGATGCTAGGAGGTCCTCTTGAGTGGTACCTTTCCAGAGATGTTCCTCTAGTTGTTGGAGCCAGAGGAACATGGAACGAGCTACACAAGTTGAAGCGATATTAGTCTTCAGTGAAGCCGCCGATGTTTCCCATGCCTTCCTTAGAAGGCTGTCCATCTTCCTATCCATAGGATTTTTGAGCTGTGACGAGTCTTCAAAGGGAAGGGTTGTTTTCTTCGCAACCCTTGCCACCTGTACATCAACCTTCGGGACTTCCATCCATAGCTTAGCCGCCTTTTCATCTAGAGGGAATCTATCCTTCATTTCTCCTGCCATACTAAGCCTTTTCTCAGGTGACTCCCATTCATCCAAAATAAGACTCCAAATGTTGTCATGCACAGGGAACACTACCTTCTTCTTGGATTTCAGACCGCCAAACATTTCATCCTGAACTGTACGGGTTTCCTTCTCCTCTTCCACCTGCATCGTGTCTCTCACCTGCGACAACAATTCCTCCATATTCTCAGACGAAAAGTAATATTTCCTATCTTCCTCATGATCTTCACTTAGGACCCCTTCTTCCGGTTCCTCCATAGACCCTAATTCTGAATCAGAGGTCTCCCTAACCGTATATTTTCTCCTTTTGGGGGGAGATGGACCTTCAGCTCTGGCTTGTGAGAAGGAGGCTAGGGAAGATTGTATTTCCTGCCGAACCATTCCCCTGACTTCTTCCATAAGGGAAGGCTGTTCTTCCTTCACAATGTTGTCAGTGCATTTCCAGCATAGGGGTTTCTTATGCCCTGAAGCCAGCTTTTTTATACAGATGGCACATTTGCGAACTGTAGTGCTTTCTCCCACTGTCGGTGCCGGATCCTTGTCTCCCTAAATTAAAAATAAAAAAAGGGGAGATTTAAAATATATTTAGGATCCTGCTCAAAAGAGAGTGGGGAATAACCTAGGACCTAGTACTTACTGGGGCCGGGTTAGCGCTGGGCTCTGCAGACGCAGGCTTTGGAACAGCACCCTCCATAGTAGCAGAATATTCTGTCCTACCTTAATGGAGTCTTCTCATCTGGGTCTTTTATAGGGGAGACCGAGATCCAGTGCCAAATTTTCACCTATCTGGTGAAGGATCCTCATTTTCAGGGCAAACCGCGGCTTCTCCTTTTGAATTTCCCGCCGCGGCCCCATGCGTTCCACGGTGGAACGCACCAGAAGTGACGTCCCGCTGGCCAAAAGCCTGACTTCCGGCACGCCGCCATGGAGGACAGAGGAGACTCCGGCCGGGGAGCTACAGGAGGCCCCCAGCCCCCAAAACCCTACTCGGCTTTACACGCAGGCGAGTGTGTGTGTGGGGGGTCCCGCTCTCAAGGAGACACGGGAGCTGCAAAGGAAGGAAGGTCGGAGGCGATCGCTCCCTGCAGCCCGGCAGGTAAATTTAATAGGGCCCTGCTTGCCGGCTGCAGGCACCCCAGGTAACCTCTTCATCCCATAGGGACAGGAAAACACTGGGGATTGTAGCGGGAAGGGGCTATTTAACCTCTTGTTTTCCTGTCCCTAATTAGGATGGGGAGGCTACCTCCAGGTGTGCTGTCATGGAGGGGATTGGAGAAAATAACATTATACTTACCTTCTGATGGCCCCCGGTCTTTTCTCCACTGCGTCCGGTCTCTTGTACGGCTCGCGGTGGTGTGAAAGGACCTTCCATGACATCATTTAGTTATGTGACAGGTCACGCGACCGCCGTGACCAGTTGAACATCCGCAACAAGACCACAGAGAAACAAATCAAGAAGAAACGTCACACTCACCGGAGTGTTGATCAGGTTCAGGAGATACTTCTTTCCCTCGTAAGTGTAAAACAGAGACGCAGTCAGGGCCTTCACCGTAATCCCGCACTCCCTCTCCACCTGCAGCTTGTCCAGAGCTTGCTTATTGGAGGAGGCTTTTGGCATACAACCTGAGGGAAGGAGCGAGACACCAGAATCCACACTGTTAGATCGTAGTGGCAGTGTCTCCCTCCATACTAGTCTGTCAATGGTAGCTTGTTTCTGTGTTTTATATATGTATTTTAGGTGTGTAAACCCTCTTCATGTGTACAGCAGCCTGGAATGAACGCTGCTTAAAAAATAAATAATAGAGTAAGGCCTCATTCAGACTTTCATCAGCTTTGTTTTGCATCCGAGAAGCTCTAAACTTTGATTTGGATCAAAGTCCGACAGGTCAACGTGTTTCGGTGAAAAATACGCGGTCCACAGAAATATGTGAACAGCCCTAGACTATAATAGATATGAGCTCTGTGAAAAACAAGGATCGAGCTCGTACGAAATCCAACATTTCATTCTATAAATCTACATAAATTAAGTAACGTGCCAAATTGATTTTTTTTTGGTTTATGTTTTGTTTATGTACGGAGGGAGAGTTCCCAGTGCTAGTGTCTAGCTCACTGATTTTCCTTGCTTGGTGCCTGACGTCCCAAAAAACTGACAGTGAGCTATCAATCAAGATAAAGAGGCTGGTGCTGGGCAGGGAAGCAACCTTGGAAGGCTGAGGCTTGGTTAGTGCTCCGTTACACCCAGAGCACTCAGAAATGCAGCAACAGATAAAAGATATAGAGGTGTCTATGGATTTAGCTTTCCAAATCCTGCATGGTCATGAATGGGAATTGGAGGGAGGGGTATTTTCTGATGGATACCCTTAAATTGTTAATTGGCAATTGCAGTTCACATAGTTGCATATTACTTAATCATTAGAGCTACAAAAATTTGCACTTCAAGCACCAGTAAAACAGAGGCCAAAAAAGATTCCTTAGAGGCATCTGGTCACTATTAGTGATGATCGAGCGTGTTCTATCAACCCCTTCGGCGAGCACGCTCAGGTGCTCGCCGAGTATTTTGGCATGCTTGGCATTTCTTTTAAGGTCGCCGTGCCTGCAAGTGTCACGGCTGTTAGCGTGCTCGCTGAATGGGTTCATAGAACACGCTCAATCATCACTAGTCACTATACATTAGTATACAATAAAAAAACACATATCACATAGTGAATAACACAGACACTATTCAATACAGCAGGGTTGAGGTGTACTTTGTGGGACAAAATTACAGCATTTTTGAAAGACGCCATTCACTTTACTGTGCAACATATAGAAAAAAAAGGGCAATGAATTCCAAATAAAGTGAAATGGTGCAGAAGAAAACGAAAACATTTTACTGCTTTTAAAAAATTCTAAACTTTGCAAACAAATTGTTTGGCTTGTGTTTCAATTTTCTAAGACCGTTTTTAATACCATTTTGGGGTACAACTTTTTGATTGCTCCATCAAATGTATAGTCGTAAGTTACTTACCGGTAACGGGATTTTTCAGAGACAGAACCACGAGAGAGGGGATCCGCCCACCAAGGAGAGGAAACCTACAGGCTTAAAAGGGCGCCACCTCTCTCCCGCCTCAGTTGGGATTACAGAGCATTGAGAGGAACGCCAGGTTAATAAACACAGCAAACAATCACAAAATTGCCATACCAGACGACACCTATTGAGTGTGATATTATAATTAATAAAAGGGGAGTGTTCCCACAAACGTGAAAGGAGGGAATATAAGGGTGCTGTCATGGTCTCCGAAAAATTCCATTACCGGTATGTAATTTAAGATTTTATCGGTCGACCATGACAGCACCACGAGAGAATTACAGAGATGAAGTAATCTATTGAAGGACCACAGCCTGGAACACTCTTCTCCCAAAGGTGAGGTCAGCCGATACACCCATATCTAACCTATCGTGTCTATGGAATGTAGAGGGACAGGACCAGGTAGCAGCCTTACATATGTCTTCTATCGAGACACCTGTCTTCTCAGCCCAGGAGGGGTGGGGTGGGATGAGCCTTCAGCCCTTCTGGCACTTCCTCGCCGCTAGATGTACAGACCAAAAGTTTGGACACATCTTCTCATTTAAAGATTCTTCTGTATTTTCATGACTATGAAAATTGTACATTCACACTGAAGACATCAAAACTATGAATTAACACATGTGGAATTATATACTTAACAAAAAAGTGTGAAACAACTGAAAATATGTCTTATATTCTAGGTTCTTCAAAGTAGCCACCTTTTGCTTTGATGACTGCTTTGCACACTCTTAGCATTCTCTTGATGAGCTTCAAGAGGTAGTCACCGGAAATTGTTTTCACTTCACAGGTATGCCTTGTCAGGTTTAATAAGTGGGATTTCTTGCCTTATAAATGGGGTTGGGACCATCAGTTGTGTTGTGCAGAAGTCTGGTGGATACACAGCTGATAGTCCTACTGAACAGACTGTTAGAATTTGTATTATGGCAAGAAAAAAGCAGCTAAGTAAAGAAAAACGAGTGGCCATCATTACTTTAAGAAATGAAGGTCAGTCAGTCCGAAAAATTGGGAAAACTTTGAAAGTGTCCCCAAGTGCAGTTGCAAAAACCATCAAGCGCTACAAAGAAACTGGCTCACATGAGGACCGCCCCAGGAAAGGAAGACCAAGAGTCACCTCTGCTTCTGAGGATAAGTTTATCCGAGTCACCAGCTTCAGAAATCGCAGTTTAACAGCAGCTCAGATTAGAGACCAGTTCAATGCCACACAGAGTTCTAGCAGCAGACACATCTCTTCAACAACTGTTAAGAGGAGACTTTGTGCAGCAGGCCTTCATGGTAAAATAGCTGCTAGGAAACCACTGCTAAGGACGGGCAACAAGCAGAAGAGACTTGTTTGGGCTAAAGAACACAAGGAATGGACATTAGACCAGTGGAAATCTGTGCTTTGGTCTGATGAGTCCAAATTTGAGATCTTTGGTTCCAACCACCGTGTCTTTGTGCGACGCAGAAAAGGTGAACGGATGGACTCTACATGCCTGGTTCCCACCCTGAAGCATGGAGGAGGAGGTGTGATGGTGTGGGGGTGCTTTGCTGGTGACACGGTTGGGGATTTATTCAAAATTGAAGGCATACTGAACCAGCATGGCTACCACAGCATCTTGCAGCGGCATGCTATTCCACCTGGTTTGCGTTTAGTTGGACCATCATTTATTTTTCAACAGGACAATGACCCCAAACACACCTCCAGGCTGTGTAAGGGCTATTTGACCAAGAGGGAGAGTGATGGGGTGCTACGCCAGATAACCTGGCCTTCACAGTCACCAGACCTGAACCCAGTTGTTTCACACTTTTTTGTTAAATATATAATTCCACATGTGTTAATTCATAGTTTTGATGCCTTCAGTGTGAATGTACAATTTCCATAGTCAAGAAAATACAGAAAAATCTTTAAATGCGAAGGTGTGTCCAAACTTTTGGTCTATACTGTATATGATAGAGAAATGGCCTCCTAATTCCATCTAGCTATGCTGGACTTCGTGACCTTAGACCGTTCCTAGCCCCTTGGTAGGATATAAACAACGAGTTATCTTTCCTAAAGCTTTTGGTAACTGAATGGTACCTAACCACACATCTCCTCACTTCTAACGTATGTAACTCCACCTCTTTCTGGTTACTAGGATGTGGACAAAAGGAGGGTAGGAGGACTTCCTGAAGTCTGTGGAAACGAGTAGCTACCTTAGGGAGAGAGAGTGATTTTTAGACCAGATCCTGCCTATCATCCAGAATTTGAGTAAACGGCGAGGCCATTGACAGGGTCTGGATGTCACTAATGCTCCTGGCCGAGGTTAAAGATATTAAAGCGGTCTTAAGAGAGAGGGATTTAAGGGTTGCTGACTATTAGCTCAAACGGCGAGCTAGTCAAGGCCTTTAGAACCAAATTTAAATCCCAGGGAACCAAGCTGCTTTTAATAATGAGTCTAGATCTAAAAGCTGCCTTAATGAACCGAGAAACCCAGTAGCTACAAGCTGCATCACAGCTATATAGGGCACCCAAGGCAGAAATCTGTACTTTAAGGGTGCTGGTGGATAACCCTAGTTCAAGACCTTTTTGTAAAAACTCCAAAGATTTGTCCTATTGGCACCCCTTCCCCATCAACCCCAGAACCAGAGAAAGACAAAAACTTTCTCCAACTTGTGGCATAAATCTGGGTTGTAACAGGTTTTCTGCTGTGCAGGATGGTTACTAGACCTTTGGAAAAACCTTTCTGATTTGGCAGTGTCCTTTCAAGTTCCACACCGTCAAGTGGAGGCCAGTTGCTTGAGGATGGAATATCGGACCCCGGAGAAGGAGATATGGAATCTCTGGAAGAACCCAAGGATCAGAGATGGACATGTTCCTCAGGCATGAGAACCAGGGCCTCCTGGGCCAAAAGGGTGTGATCAGCAGAACCCTGGCCTTCTCCTCCCTGATCTTTCTTATTACCATGAGAAGAACAGCCAACCAGGGGGGGAGGAGTCATACGCCAGGCTGAAATACCAACGTATCAGGAAAGCGTCCACAGCTAGAGGATTTAGGGAACACAAGATCTTTGTCTTCCGATTTAGTTTTGTGGCAAACGGATCTACCTGACCGGAGGCCCCCCCATCTTCGGCTATTTGGGTAAAAATTCCTTGATTTAGTTCCCATTCCCCTTGCATCAGAGGATAGCAGCTTAGGAAATCTGCTCTCATGTTTTCTTTTTCCATTAAATGGAGGGCCATCAGGGAAAGGAGGTGACTTTCTGTAATCTGGGAGAGATGATCTGTCACTCTCATCAGCGATCTTGACCATGTATCCCCCTGGTGGTTCACATATGCTACCGCAACTAGATTATCCAAGAGGATCTTTACATTCTGGCCCTGAAGGAAAGGTAAGAAATTATTCACCGCCTTGTCTACCGCCAGAAGTTCTTTTGAATTGGAGGAGAGACCCTTTTCAATATCTGACCAGGTCCCCTGGGCTACCATATCTCCCAGATGGGCTCCCCACCCTCTCGGACTCGCATCTGTGGTAATTGTTCTAGTGACCCTAAGTACCCAGGGAACCCCTCGAGATAGTGTAGCACCCTGAGGATTCGGCTGCTACAGGGGTATTGCACCTCAACCCAGAGGTGTGGTATTCCACTCCCGGGTAAGGATGGAGTGTGGATCTGAGCTCAGTAAGCTGCATGCACTACACACATCCCATTTCCGAGGAGCAGACCAACGGTACTCCCACTTAGAAATGTGCAGGTACGACCGAGTCTGTTCCTGGCTGGAGTGGGAGGGGGGTGGTACATCCCAGTAGTGTAGGGGCAGATAGGGGGAGCAGCCTGGGTAAAGATAGGAGCTCATTGGGTGCTGGTCACCTGAGCTCACACATAGAGGGAGTATTTAAGGTGGGCACCATCTAAGATCAGGGTCAGTCTGTCAGAGTGTAACCTGAAGAGCAGAGCAGAGGAGAAGAGCAGCTCCAAGCCCCAGAGAGAGTGAGAGAGGAGAACAAGAAAGACCCAGAGAGGGGGAGACAGAAGGAACTCTGAGAACCCAAATAAAATCACCGGGTGAAGAGTTGGCAACAGGGTACCGGATCCCAAACTGGTGGGGGCTAAAGCATACCTCAGCCAGAGACCGGAGGCCGTGGGCAGGATCTGCCACGGCCACCCACCACATCCACCCTGAAGGCAAACCACGTGTAGGGTCAGGGAACCCAAGGCCAAGGGTCTCCCAACAGAAGGCCCGAGGGAGCTGGACCTAGGTGGATCCCTGGTGGGGACGGCCAGAAGAAAGGACAAGAAGGAGGGCTCAGGGACACGCTCCGGACTTGCTTGGGGGTTGGCTGAATCCAGGACCTGGTGGACGCAGCACGGCTCGGGTGGTCACTCAAGGCCGGAGTGACCGGAATATCTGCAGTAAGTAAACACCCTGAACTGCACAACCCGACTCTGTCTTTAATTAACATCTACGCTGCACCACCACAACCCCCATCCTCTGCACCTGACCCCCTGAGGCTATACCCCTCCCGTTGGGGGTTATACTATCTAAAGCTGCACCAACACCATCAGCCTCAGCGGACCCTGCTGCAGCGGCGGCCGTAGTGACCGCAATCCAATGGGTGGCGTAGTCGACATAAAGAACTTTGTAACATCTGTAGGACTGCCACATACTCTGAGCTTGACACCCTGGGCACGGACCGGGTCACAGCCACTCGGAGACTACAACCCCCATCTGATCCGGCTCCGGGTATTCCCCTAAAGAATATGGCCCAGGGGGCGCGTCAACTTTGGCATAGTCGGCAGGATAACGTGCCCGCAACACCCGGGTACTGCGTGCCTGAAGAAAAGAACGAGTTTACCTCAAAAAGAAGTCTCCTGCCGGTTCCGGAGGGTCCCCGCCATCGGACTCCATCACAGGTCGATTCCCGCCGGTTGTCCGCCATTAACAGCTTTTTCCCGCCATCTGCAGAGTTTCCCGCCACTGGGAGACGATTCCCGCCATTTCCGAAGGTTTCCCGCCTTGTCAGAGCGGACGCCATTATGGGCGTGCCAGAGGGTGGCAAGAGGCCGCCTCCCATCGTGGGCCAGGACCGAAAATGGCGCCAAAAGTGGAAACCGCCCCCACCAACAGAGACTGTGATGCTAGAGGTGTCTGTCAGCGTGAAAGAACTGCCCCTGGAGCTGACAATCACCAAGTGGCCCCGGGACCGCCCTCGAAGTGGGAGGACTGAGAACAAGAGAGCAAAGATGGGTGTCGCCTGGAGCAGTTTGGAGAGAGCGCACCCGGAGACAAGAAGCCTAGAGCTGAGTCCAGAAGAAGCTTACCCGGAGATGGAAGAAGAGCAGAGCAGCACCGGCCCGCTGGCCAGGAGCCTGCTGGAGACAACGGAAGGAGAGCAGAGCAGCACCGACCCGTTGGTCAGGAGCCTGCTAGAAGCAACGACCCCACTAGGCTTAGTGGAGGTCTTGGCACAGCTCCCCCGAGATCGGGAGTGTGCACAGACTGCGCTGGAGGGCCTCGCACGGAGGATGGCCCGGGTGCAGCGAGAGACGTTAGCAGAATGGAGCCGTGAGATGGTCCAGCAGACAAGAACTCGTCAGCGGAGCACGCCACCCGAGACGAGGAGACAGACCGCCTCTGAGGATGGCGCAGGAGGACTGAAGGCCGGAGACGGCGCCGAGAAGGGAGCCGAACGAAAGGAGGCAGGTAAAGGGGACGTCTCTACCCCAAACCGGGAAACCGCGCACCTGCCCCAGCTCCCCGTCGCAGAGCCCGAAGTATCCCCTGCCGTGCCCGTCGCTGCAACGTCACCGCCGCAGACTAGGCCTCAAACGGGAGCCGCGACCCCTGTGACGTCACACGCCTCGACCCCGAGCGTGACCAAGCAGGAAGTACCACCAGCCTGGTCGCAAGGCCTAGTACCCCCGGGCGCCGCAATACCAACAGCGCCCCCTACCTCCGCGGAGCCACCGGCCTGGTCGCAGGGCCAAGTAGCCCAGGGCGCCGCCGTCCTTACGGTGCCCTTCACTTTCCAGGTGCCCCAGGCCTGGCCGCAAGGCCTGGGCAACCCGGGCGCCACCACCACCGCGCCCATAAAACCAAGAGTGCCGCATCTGGGAGAAGATCTGTTCGCCCAACATACGTGCCCGGATGGGCAGCCCTTTATATGGCCACCGGAGTTTCACCATCCCCGACTCCGGAAAGAGAGAGCCCTAGATGAACCCCTGATTCCGGTTCCAAAGCCCGTAAAAAGGACCTCGCCCCCGCTAGAGGAGGCACAGTTTGAGTGGGACCCCACCGGAGAAGATCTCATGGGGTTCACTCAGGAGACTCGGGCAGCTGCAGCGGAGCGTGCAGAGTGCTGCCGGCAACAGCTCGAGGTCTTTGAGAGGGAGCGGAGAGAGAGGCGGGTCCGGGAACAACAAGCCCAGATAAGGAGCGCGGAGCAGAAGAGCCGGGCCAGGAGGAGTCCCCGTGCAGCTCATGGTCCCCCTTCCACCGGGACTGTGATCAAGTTCAATATGCAGCACGGGTGGGGCTTCATCCGAGATCACCGCACCCCAGGCGACGTCTTCGTGACAAGAAGAGACGTTGAGTCCCACCTACCGGAGGGACACAGAGGACGTGACCTGTATATAGGGGACGAGGTCACCTTCACCCGGCACAAGTGTGCCAAAGGACCCTACGCCCTCCATGTGCATCGCCTGACGGAGGAGGAGCTGCGGTGTGAGGAAGAGCAAGAGGACCCGGACGGGTCTGAAGCTAAAGGTAACCACAAAGAAAGAGCAGGAGGACGCCGTCGTTAAGTACAGCAGAGTACAAGCTGTATATAGTTGCCCGTCGGGGCACAGTGAACTGTTGCTAATATAGTCCCCGTTGGGACCAGAGAATTGAACTGTTACCCGTATTTCCCTTAATCCCACTGACCGAGGACTGAGAGCGGTCATCCCTTTCCTAAATACCTGGCCGAGGACTGAGAGCGGCCATATCCCCTTGTAAATAGTTGCGCTTCCTAAAGCGCCCCCTACCGGTTTTATAGGAAAACCATTTATCTAAGAGAAACTGTTGCACTTTTCCCGGGCACACGTTGCACAGTGTCCGGAGGAGGAACCAGAAACAAGAATGTTAATATGAAAAGTTTTATGATGCTGCTAATATATATGTTTTATATGTTTTATTATGTTGTTTATGGAAAAAAAAAAAAATTGTATGTTTGGATGATGTTTTATATCTTACAGCCCGAGGACGTGCTGTGATTTACCAGGGGGGAATGTAGCACCCTGAGGATTCGGCTGCTACAGGGGTATTGCACCTCAACCCAGAGGTGTGGTATTCCACTCCCGGGTAAGGATGGAGTGTGGATCTGAGCTCAGTAAGCTGCATGCACTACACACATCCCATTTCCGAGGAGCAGACCAACGGTACTCCCACTTAGAAATGTGCAGGTACGACCGAGTCTGTTCCTGGCTGGAGTGGGAGGGGGGTGGTACATCCCAGTAGTGTAGGGGCAGATAGGGGGAGCAGCCTGGGTAAAGATAGGAGCTCATTGGGTGCTGGTCACCTGAGCTCACACATAGAGGGAGTATTTAAGGTGGGCACCATCTAAGATCAGGGTCAGTCTGTCAGAGTGTAACCTGAAGAGCAGAGCAGAGGAGAAGAGCAGCTCCAAGCCCCAGAGAGAGTGAGAGAGGAGAACAAGAAAGACCCAGAGAGGGGGAGACAGAAGGAACTCTGAGAACCCAAATAAAATCACCGGGTGAAGAGTTGGCAACAGGGTACCGGATCCCAAACTGGTGGGGGCTAAAGCATACCTCAGCCAGAGACCGGAGGCCATGGGCAGGATCTGCCACGGCCACCCACCACATCCACCCTGAAGGCAAACCACGTGTAGGGTCAGGGAACCCAAGGCCAAGGGTCTCCCAACAGAAGGCCCGAGGGAGCTGGACCTAGGTGGATCCCTGGTGGGGACGGCCAGAAGAAAGGACAAGAAGGAGGGCTCAGGGACACGCTCCGGACTTGCTTGGGGGTTGGCTGAATCCAGGACCTGGTGGACGCAGCACGGCTCGGGTGGTCACTCAAGGCCGGAGTGACCGGAATATCTGCAGTAAGTAAACACCCTGAACTGCACAACCCGACTCTGTCTTTAATTAACATCTACGCTGCACCACCACAACCCCCATCCTCTGCACCTGACCCCCTGAGGCTATACCCCTCCCGTTGGGGGTTATACTATCTAAAGCTGCACCAACACCATCAGCCTCAGCGGACCCTGCTGCAGCGGCGGCCGTAGTGACCGCAATCCAACGGGTGGCGTAGTCGACATAAAGAACTTTGTAACATCTGTAGGACTGCCACATACTCTGAGCTTGACACCCTGGGCACGGACCGGGTCACAGCCACTCGGAGACTACAACCCCCATCTGATCCGGCTCCGGGTATTCCCCTAAAGAATATGGCCCAGGGGGCGCGTCAATAGGTTAGGCTCATCCTGCCACCACTATAAAGATTTTACTGACCGGGGTGATAAGGACATCTTCCAAGTGCCCCTTAAGAGAAACTTCATTATGTAGCACATCCCACTGTAGAACTGTGGCGCCCCTGAAGGTTCGACCGCCACAGGGATGCTGCACTTCTGTAATGGAGTGTAGTGTTCCTCCTCCGAGGTAAGAACAGCGTGATGGTCGGGACCCAACCTTTGCATCCAACGCCACATTTCTCCACCAGGGGGGCTAGTATGCACCAGGTGCTGCCCTCCTGGTTACAGGGAGACTGGGGAACCAAGAGTGAGGGGAACCAGTTAGTGGGTGAGGGTTGAGGACTTACAATTTAGTGACACTTTAAATTTCATATTTAATAAAAAGCCATCTTTGGTTTTGGTCTTTGTGCTGTTAATTACTGTGAGGTATTGTGATCTCCCACCCTGAACGTGGATCCTGCGTGGACCTGCAGTGGATGGAGACACAGCCCTGATACCCCAGCCTTGAGACGGGGGGCAGGTTGCAGACGAGGAATGTCTCAACCCGGTCAAGGACCACGACCAAGAAGGCCCGGAGCTTAAGAGTGTAGCTCCACAGCTAATGGATCCCGGGGAGGATGCAGACGGAGCAGTGTACGCCACCTGTCCTCACCATCTGATATATTCAGAGGGAGTCCGGCTGCAAGAGGGGTACCGGCCCCGACACCCGACCTTGCTTCTCCATGTCCTGGTTGGTAAAGCCTGGTAGGCCCAGAGGATCCCATCGGGTATCGGAAGGAGCGGAGCTGCCACCCGTGCCCTTGTTCTGAGAGAAGTTCAGAGGGAGACCCGGCCTATCTACACACACAGACAGGAGAGGATACGGTCTGTAGTTCAGGAACACTCTGGTGCGGGGTCCCGATTGAATGCTGGACTTGCTCGGAGGTTGTTGGACCCCCATCCCTGGTGACTGCAGGACTCCGTGGGGATCAGGGAGTCGCCTTCCTTCTGCCATCTCTAATGTGAGTAAAGCCTTGGAAGTTCACCCCTATGGCCTCCGGACTGTTTATTCTGCGCTACACCGCGCGACGTGGCATCCGTTCTTCCTCCACTACTACCCCCTCCATCCTTCCTGTCCCTCTGCCCTGAGGCCTTGCTCCGCCTGTGGGGAGTAGTAATAACTCTGGCCGCCGTAACACTATGCCTCAGCGGACTGCAGCGGCGCTGGTGGCCTTCACCAGGTGCCACAGGTGGCGTAGTCGTAAATCAGCCACTCAACCCGGATAAGCCCACACCATCTCTTTTAATGTGACGGCCCTGAGCACGGGTCGGGTCCGGGCCACGGCTGCACCCCATCTCTCCATCACAGGACCCGACTCCGAGTCCCCCATCTCCCAGGGTAAAGAAAAGGGCTTTTTCGAGTAAGAGACGTCACGCTATCACTTGTGGGGGGTTTCTGCTGTTTTCGCATGTCAGGGGCTCTCCAAATGTGATATGGCATCCACTTTTTTCATATGGCATTTTGTTTTCATAATGGCATTACGGCATTCATTTTAATATGGTGATATGGCATTCAGTCTTTTTTGCGTTCAAAAAGTCGAAACGGTGCTCCTTCCCTTCCGAGCCCTGTCATGTGCCCAAACAATAGTTTTCCCCCACATATGGGGTATCAACATGCTCAGTAGAAATTACACAACAAATTTTGTGGTTCATTTTATCTTGTTACCCTTGTGAAAATAAAAAAATTGGGGCTATAGTAAAATTTTTGTGAAAAAAAGTAAAATGTTCATTTTTCTTTCCACATTGCTTTAGTTCCTTTTGGGTATTTTCTGTCATAAAGGCCCCTCAAAGTCACTTCAAATGTGATGTGGTCCCTAAAAAAATGGTTTTGTAAATTTTGTTGGAAAAATTAGAAATCGCTGGTCAACTTTTAAACCTTCTAACTTCCTAACAAAAAAAATGTTTTAAAAATTGTGCTGATGTAAAGTAAACATATGAGAAATGTTATTTATTAACTATTTTGTGTGACATAACTCTCTGGAATTAAAAGTTTGAAAATTGCAAAATTATCAAAATTTTCACCAAATTGTCATATCAAAATTGGTTACCACTATCATGAAGTACAATATGTCACTAAACACAATCTCAGAATCAGTGGGATCCATTGTAAAATAAGAAGAAAATAATAAAATCCTTATACTCACATGTCCTATGTGTCCCTAGCTGTAATTCTCTGACCGCTGACGCTGAGGAGCCGAGGAGAATGAGCCGCTCCGGCGAGCGGGCCCCGAAGCTGAGCTCAGGAGCGGTGTCCTGTCACTCAGTGAGCGCAGCTCCGGGGCCACTATCCGGGGAACACTTAGGACCATAGGCAGATTATAATGAGGGCAATCTGGGCTACCGCCCGGGGCCCCGGGGCTCCGGGGAGCCCCGGGGGGTCCATGGCCAAGCTTAAAGGATCCCTCACTTTACACACTTAACATCTTTTATCCATTGTTAAAAAGCGTCATAGATTTCAAGCTTTTTTCATAGTGTTTTTCACCCTTGAATTTGTTCCAGAAAATGAAGTATTGCTCCTGGAAAATTAATGTAATTACACATGTGTTGGTATAGATATGTTTATTTCATTTGTATGTAATGGAACAACACAAAAAAACAAACAAAAAAGGCAAATTGGACATAATTTCACACAAAACTCCCAAAATGGGCCAAACCAAAATGTTGGCACTTTTCCAAAGTTGTAGGTAAACAACTTTGTTTCAAGCATATGATGCTCATTCAAACTCACCTGTGGCAAGTAACAGGTTTGAGCAATATGAAATCATACCTGAAACCAGATAAAAAGGTGAGAAATTTACATATTCTTTGCATTGTATGACTGTGTGTGCCAAACTAAGCATGGAGAACACAAAGAGGAGAAGAGAACTGTCTGAGGAGTTGAGAACCAAAATTGTTGAAAAATATCAACAATCTCAAGGTTACAAATTAATCTCCAGAGATCTTGATGTTCCTTTGTCCATGGTGCGCAACATTATCAAGAAGTTTACAACCCATGGCACTGTAGCTAATCTCTCTGGATGTGGACAGCCGAGAAAAATTGATGAAAGGTTGCAACGCAGGATAGTCCAAATGGTGGATAAGCAACCCCAATCAAGTTCCAAAGATATTCAAGCTGTCCTGCATGCTCAGGGTGCATCAGTGTCAGCGTGAACTATATGTAGTCTTTTGAATGAAATGAATCACCATGGCAGGAGACCCAGAAGGACCCCACTGCTGACATAGATACATAAAAAAGCTAGACTACAATTTACCAATATGTGCGTGAGTAAGCCTAAATCCTTTTGGGAAATCATCTTGTGGACAGATGAAACCAAGATAGAGCTTTTTGGTGAAGCACATCATTCTACTGTTTACCAAAAATGGAATGAGGACTGCAAAGAAAAGAACACAGTACCTACAGTCATATATGGTGGAGGTTCAAAGATGTTTTGGGGTTGTTTTGTTGCCTCTGGCACTCATTGCTTTGACTGCGTGCAAAGCATCATGAAATCTGAAGATTACCAAAGGATTTTGGGTCACAATGTAGTGTCTATTGTCAGAAAGCTGGGTTTGCGTCCTAGGTCATGGGACTTCGAGCAGGACAATTACCCCAAACATATTTCAAGAAGCACCAAGAAATGGATGGGAACAAAGTGCTGGAGAGTTCTGAAGTGGCAGCAATGAGTCCGGATCTAAATCCTTTTGAACACCTGTGGATTTAGATCCGGACTCATTGCTTAGTCCGGATCTAAATTGCTCTTAAAATTGCTCTTGGGAGGAGACACACTTCACATATGGGAGACCTGGGACAGTTTGCAAAAGAAGAGAGGTCTACATACTTTTATATATATATATATATATATATATACATATATATATATATATATATATATGTATAATACTTGACACCTAATGGTAGCCAAAGGCCAAAGAAGGGGGCATTGTCCTAAGTAGGGGCCACAGAGGGAGACATTATTTTAATTGGGGTCCAAGGAGGGGGACATTATTTTAAATGGGGGCCCCAAGAGGGGACATTATTGTAAATTTTGTCTAAAAAGGGGGGCATCATACCATGGGAGCAAAAGGGGAACATTATGATAAATGGTGGCCAAAGAAGGGGACTTTATTCTAAATGAGGACCAAAAAGAGAGACATTGTACTACAGGGGGCCAAAGAGAGTTATATATAATAATATTTTTTATTTAATTTCTATATTTAGTAGAGACATGTACAAACTGAATAAGACAATACAGATTATCACATAATTCATGACATACTAAGAGGAGTGAAGGCCCTGCTAACAAGCTTACAGTCTATGAAGATATAGGAGTGACACAAAAGATAAAAAGGTGCTTGTCATGTATGGTCCGGCCATGATTATTATAAACAGGGGAATTCAAATACCATTACATGAACCAGTCATCAGCCAGAATCTGTATAAGTACAGATACAAGGAGCTGTAGAGTGCATGGAGGCTGTGGATACAGATGAGTGAAGGGACCAGATTCTGGAGAAAATTAAGGAAGGGAGAACAGGGCATAGTTAGATTAACCATATTCTGTGGGATAGTGCATTCCAGAGAACTGCTGCAGCACAAGAGAAGTCCTGAAGATGGGGGTAGAAGGTTTTGATTACAGAGGATGCTAGTCTTAGGTAGATAGTTGATTTTACATTTCTGGATTCTGTAGATTTGTGATTTGTATTAAACAAAAAAAAAACAACAACAACAATCCGAGGTGTCAGTGACGCGCCCCCTGGGCCAGTGCTGTAGGGGATACCCGGAGCCGGATCTCGATGGGGGTAGTAGTCCTTGTGGCGGTGACCCGGTCCGTGCCCAGGGTGTCAAACTAAGTGGCAGTCTATGGCAGTAGATGTTAACTTGATTGTCGACTACGCCACCCGTTGAGTGCGGCTTTGAAGCCGCCGCTGCAGAGCAGTCCACTGAGGCCGGTGGTATATGTGCAGCAGTGATGGTATAACCCCCAACGGGAGGGGTATGGCCTCAGGGCAGCAGGTGTAGATGATGGGGGTTGTGATGATGCAAAAAGAAGATTCAGAGTCAGGAGATGCAGTTCAGGGTTTTTACTTACTGGTGTTCTCTTGGTCACTCTGGCCTTGAGCGACCACCCGAGCCGTGCTGCGTCCACCAGGTCCTGGACTCGGCCAACCCCCAGACAATTCCGGAGCGTGGTCCTGAGCTCCTTTCTGACTCTCCCTTCCTCTGGCCGTTCCCACCAGGGATCCACTTTTGGCCGGCTCCCTCGGGTCTCTTGGTGGTCAAGCCTCCTCTGGGCTCCCTGACCCTATGCTCGGTGTGCCTTTCTAGTGGATTTGGTGAGGGTCGTGGCAGATCCTGCCCACGACCTCCGGTTCCTGGCTAAGGTTCGTTTTGGGCCTCCGCCAGCTTGGGACCCGGTACCCTTGTCCGCCAACCCTTCACCCTGTGTCCTTATTCTGGGATCTTGGGGTTCCTTCTTGTTTCCTCTCTGGGTCCTTCTCACTCCTCTCTCTCTCTCTGCAGGCTCTGCTCTGGAGCTGAGCCCAGCCGGAGCCACAGCTCCCTGTCAGCCCTCCTGGCTGAGCTCCTCTGCTCTGCTCCTCAGGCTAAAAAGACCCTGTCCTAAGATGGTGCCCACCATATATACTCCCTCTATGTGTGAGCTCAGGTGACCAGCACCCAATGAGCTCCTAGCTTTACCCAGACTACTCCCCCTATCTGCCCCTACACTACTGGGATGTTCCACCCCCCTCCCACTCCAGCCAGGGACAGACGCTGTCGTACCTGCACATAAACTGGTGGGAGTACCGTTGATCTGTCCCCCGGAAATGGGATGTATGTAGTGCATGCAGCCTACTGAGCTCAGTTCCACACTCCATCCTTACCCGGGAGTGGAATACCACACCTCTGGAGTGAGGTGCAATACCCCTGTAGCAGCCGAATCCTCAGGGTGCTACATCAGTATTCTTTAATGAGGACATAGCCCTCATGGTTTGTAATTCCAGTGTGTGATGATTAAATAAATGTTGTGATTAATGTGCAGTTTGGCCCACAAAATACAGATGGTATCACCAAGCATAGAAATAAACAGATGGAATCATCAGGCATAGAGATAAACAGAATGTAAATAAAGACAATACAACCTTTCAACTGCAGGTAAGGACAGCTGTATTGTCTTTATTTACATTCTGTTTATCTCTATGCCTGATGATTCCATCTGTTTATTTCTATGCTTGGTGATACCATCTGTATTTTGTGGGCCATGATTGACTTTGCCCTATATTGACACTTGTCTACCACTTGTGGGCTTTATGGCTTCTCTCTATATGACCTATTGACATATTTATAGATATATACTTTCATGGCATTTTGACTACATTTATCTATGCTGGATACTTTAAGGTATGTACTTGTTATCCACTAATGCTTACTAGATGAATGAATTTTGGATACTGATCCTTTTACTTATTTATTTATTTAATTCTTCATGTATTTATCACTGGGTTCATTGATATGATCTCCTTTTGTAAGTCTTGTTAAACAGAATAAATGATTGACTACCCTTGTTACTAGCACTGCAGGCACCTTTATTGGTTCACTTCCCCTTTATGTGGGTTTTATAAATTTCTTTTAAATAATTCAATAAAAGTTCCAAATCTTTTTATCAAACTTGTGCATCTATACTTCTTTGACCTGATTGAGTGTTACTCCCATTCTAGTAGCCACAATAACAACGTACAACTGAAGCAATAAAAAAATGCCTTTATTAAAAATAAATATAAAAACATAGCAAAAGTAATTTCTAAAAATACCCATTAAATACCATGGGAAACAATTGAACTCCACAACAATAAATAAAGCTCATAGGATATGATGAAGGAGTCTATATATCATCTGATGTCTATACACATAGTATAGCACCTGCAGTATACAGGATAATATATGACTGGTATATGGTATACAGTGATTACAGAAGTCAGATATCATATACAGGATAATATGTGACTGTTATCTATTGTATAATTCCCAAATTTAACAGAAAGGAAAAAGGGACAAATTATTTGGCTTGCATAGTAGCAGAGTGCTTTGTGGAAAATTAATGACCATGCCTCGAACCATTTATTTCTATACAGATAAATGTACAAGGATGACCTGCATCTTCTAAAGCAGCAGAAGCCAAGGCATCCCGAAACAACTGCTGGGGTATCGGCCTGGGGGACATCCGTATACATAGCTAGTGTGACTGTGGATTAATTGATCTGTGATATACTGCAGTAACTGCACCTTAATCACAACATTTATTTAATCATCACACACTGGAATTACAAACCATGAGGGCTATGTCCTCATTAAAGAATACTGACACCTCGGATTGTTGTTGTTTTTTTTTTTTGTTTAATACAAATCACAAATCTACAGAATCCAGAAATGTAAAATCAACTATCTACCTAAGACTAGCATCCTCTGTAATCAAAACCTTCTACCCCCATCTTCAGGACTTCTCTTGTGCTGCAGCAGTTCTCTGGAATGCACTATCCCACAGAATATGGTTAATCTAACTATGCCCTGTTCTCCCTTCCTTAATTTTCTCCAGAATCTGGTCCCTTCACTCATCTGTATCCACAGCCTCCATGCACTCTACAGCTCCTTGTATCTGTACTTATACAGATTCTGGCTGATGACTGGTTCATGTAATGGTATTTGAATTCCCCTGTTTATAATAATCATGGCCGGACCATACATGACAAGCACCTTTTTATCTTTTGTGTCACTCCTATATCTTCATAGACTGTAAGCTTGTTAGCAGGGCCTTCACTCCTCTTAGTATGTCATGAATTATGTGATAATCTGTATTGTCTTATTCAGTTTGTACATGTCTCTACTAAATATAGAAATTAAATAAAAAATATTATTATATATAACTCTCTTTGGCCCCCTGTAGTACAATGTCTCTCTTTTTGGTCCTCATTTAGAATAAAGTCCCCTTCTTTGGCCACCATTTATCATAATGTTCCCCTTTTGCTCCCATGGTATGATGCCCCCCTTTTTAGACAAAATTTACAATAATGTCCCCTCTTGGGGCCCCCATTTAAAATAATGTCCCCCTCCTTGGACCCCAATTAAAATAATGTCTCCCTCTGTGGCCCCTACTTAGGACAATGCCCCCTTCCTTGGCCTTTGGCTCCCATTAGGTGTCAAGTATTATACATATATATATATATATGTATATATATATATATATATATATATATATATATATAAAAGTATGTAGACCACTCTTCTTTTGCAAACTGTCCCAGGTCTCCCATATGTGAAGTGTGTCACCTCCCAAGAGCAATTTTAAGAGCAATTTAGATCCGGACTAAGCAATGAGTCCGGATCTAAATCCACAGGTGTTCAAAAGGATTTAGATCCGGACTCATTGCTGCCACTTCAGAACTCTCCAGCACTTTGTTCCCATCCATTTCTTGGTGCTTCTTGAAATATGTTTGGGGTAATTGTCCTGCTCGAAGTCCCATGACCTAGGACGCAAACCCAGCTTTCTGACAATAGACACTACATTGTGACCCAAAATCCTTTGGTAATCTTCAGATTTCATGATGCTTTGCACGCAGTCAAAGCAATGAGTGCCAGAGGCAACAAAACAACCCCAAAACATCTTTGAACCTCCACCATATATGACTGTAGGTACTGTGTTCTTTTCTTTGCAGTCCTCATTCCATTTTTGGTAAACAGTAGAATGATGTGCTTCACCAAAAAGCTCTATCTTGGTTTCATCTGTCCACAAGATGATTTCCCAAAAGGATTTAGGCTTACTCACGCACATATTGGTAAATTGTAGTCTAGCTTTTTTATGTATCTATGTCAGCAGTGGGGTCCTCCTGGGTCTCCTGCCATGGTGATTCATTTCATTCAAAAGACTACATATAGTTCACGCTGACATTGATGCACCCTGAGCATGCAGGACAGCTTGAATATCTTTGGAACTTGATTGGGGTTGCTTATCCACCATTTGGACTATCCTGCGTTGCAACCTTTCATCAATTTTTCTCGGCTGTCCACATCCAGAGAGATTAGCTACAGTGCCATGGGTTGTAAACTTCTTGATAATGTTGCGCACCATGGACAAAGGAACATCAAGATCTCTGGAGATTAATTTGTAACCTTGAGATTGTTGATATTTTTCAACAATTTTGGTTCTCAACTCCTCAGACAGTTCTCTTCTCCTCTTTGTGTTCTCCATGCTTAGTTTGGCACACACAGTCATACAATGCAAAGAATATGTAAATTTCTCACCTTTTTATCTGGTTTCAGGTATGATTTCATATTGCTCAAACCTGTTACTTGCCACAGGTGAGTTTGAATGAGCATCATATGCTTGAAACAAAGTTGTTTACCTACAACTTTGGAAAAGTGCCAACATTTTGGTTTGGCCCATTTTGGGAGTTTTGTGTGAAATTATGTCCAATTTGCCTTTTTTGTTTGTTTTTTTTGTGTTATTCCATTACATACAAATGAAATAAACATATCTATACCAACACATGTGTAATTACATTAATTTTCCAGGAGCAATACTTCATTTTCTGGAACAAATTCAAGGGTGAAAAACACTATGAAAAAAGCTTGAAATCTATGACGCTTTTTAACAATGGATAAAAGATGTTAAGTGTGTAAAGTGAGGGATCCTTTAAGCTTGGCCATGGACCCCCCGGGGCTCCCCGGAGCCCCGGGGCCCCGGGCGGTAGCCCAGATTGCCCTCATTATAATCTGCCTATGGTCCTAAGTGTTCCCCGGATAGTGGCCCCGGAGCTGCGCTCACTGAGTGACAGGACACCGCTCCTGAGCTCAGCTTCAGGGCCCGCTCGCCGGAGCGGCTCATTCTCCTCGGCTCCTCAGCGTCAGCTGTCAGAGAATTACAGCTAGGGACACATAGGACATGTGAGTATAAGGATTTTATTATTTTCTTCTTATTTTACAATGGATCCCACTGATTCTGAGATTGTGTTTAGTGACATATTGTACTTCATGATAGTGGTAACCAATTTTGATATGACAATTTGGTGAAAATTTTGATAATTTTGCAATTTTCAAA
Source organism: Phyllobates terribilis (assembly GCF_046119375.1). Taxonomy (NCBI): domain Eukaryota; kingdom Metazoa; phylum Chordata; class Amphibia; order Anura; family Dendrobatidae; genus Phyllobates; species Phyllobates terribilis. The sequence continues at coordinate 892,706 of NW_027363325.1, forward strand.
CTTTTAATTCCAGAGAGTTATGTCACACAAAATAGTTAATAAATAACATTTCTCATATGTTTACTTTACATCAGCACAATTTTTAAAACATTTTTTTTGTTAGGAAGTTAGAAGGTTTAAAAGTTGACCAGCGATTTCTAATTTTTCCAACAAAATTTACAGAACCATTTTTTTAGGGACCACATCACATTTGAAGTGACTTTGAGGGGCCTTTATGACAGAAAATACCCAAAAGGAACTAAAGCAATGTGGAAAGAAAAATGAACATTTTACTTTTTTTCACAAAAATTTTGCTATAGCCCCAATTTTTTTATTTTCACAAGGGTAACAAGATAAAATGAACCACAAAATTTGTTGTGTAATTTCTACTGAGCATGTTGATACCCCATATGTGGGGGAAAACTATTGTTTGGGCACATGACAGGGCTCGGAAGGGAAGGAGCACCGTTTCGACTTTTTGAACGCAAAAAAGACTGAATGCCATATCACCATATTAAAATGAATGCCGTAATGCCATTATGAAAACAAAATGCCATATGAAAAAAGTGGATGCCATATCACATTTGGAGAGCCCCTGACATGCGAAAACAGCAGAAACCCCCCACAAGTGATAGCGTGACGTCTCTTACTCGAAAAAGCCCTTTTCTTTACCCTGGGAGATGGGGGACTCGGAGTCGGGTCCTGTGATGGAGAGATGGGGTGCAGCCGTGGCCCGGACCCGACCCGTGCTCAGGGCCGTCACATTAAAAGAGATGGTGTGGGCTTATCCGTTTGAGTGGCTGATTTACGACTACGCCACCTGTGGCACCTGGTGAAGGCCACCAGCGCCGCTGCAGTCCGCTGAGGCATAGTGTTACGGCGGCCAGAGTTATTACTACTCCCCACAGGCGGAGCAAGGCCTCAGGGCAGAGGGACAGGAAGGATGGAGGGGGTAGTAGTGGAGGAAGAAAGGATGCCACGTCGCGCGGTGTAGCGCAGAATAAGCAGTCCGGAGGCCATAGGGGTGAACTTCCAAGGCTTTACTCACATTAGAGATGGCAGAAGGAAGGCGACTCCCTGATCCCCACGGAGTCCTGCAGTCACCAGGGATGGGGGTCCGACAACCTCCGAGCAAGTCCAGCATTCAATCGGGACCCCGCACCAGAGTGTTCCTGAACTACAGACCGTATCCTCTCCTGTCTGTGTGTGTAGATAGGCCGGGTCTCCCTCTGAACTCCTCTCAGAACAAGGGCACGGGTGGCAGCTCCGCTCCTTCCGATACCCGATGGGATCCTCTGGGCCTACCAGGCTTTACCAACCAGGACATGGAGAAGCAAGGTCGGGTGTCGGGGCCGGTACCCCTCTTGCAGCCGGACTCCCTCTGAATATATCAGATGGTGAGGACAGGTGGCGTACACTGCTCCGTCTGCATCCTCCCCGGGATCCATTAGCTGTGGAGCTACACTCTTAAGCTCCGGGCCTTCTTGGTCGTGGTCCTTGACCGGGTTGAGACATTCCTCGTCTGCAACCTGCCCCCCGTCCCAAGGCTGGGGTATGAGGGCTGTGTCTCCATCCACTGCAGGTCCACACAGGATCCACGTTCAGGGTGGGAGATCACAATACCTCACAGTAATTAACAGCACAAAGACCAAAACCAAAGATGGCTTTTTATTAAATATGAAATTTAAAGTGTCACTAAATTGTAAGTCCTCAACCCTCACCCACTAACTGGTTCCCCTCACTCTTGGTTCCCCAGTCTCCCTGTAACCAGGAGGGCAGCACCTGGTGCATACTAGCCCCCCTGGTGGAGAAATGTGGTGTTGGATGCAAAGGTTGGGTCCCGACCATCACGCTGTTCTTACCTCGGAGGAGGAACACTACACTCCATTACAGAAGTGCAGCATCCCTGTGGCGGTCGAACCTTCAGGGGCGCCACAGTTCTACAGTGGGATGTGCTACATAATGAAGTTTCTCTTAAGGGGCACTTGGAAGATGTCCTTATCACCCCGGTCAGTAAAATCTTTATAGTGGTGGCAGGATGAGCCTAACCTATCTCGAGGGGTTCCCTGGGTACTTAGGGTCACTAGAACAATTACCACAGATGCGAGTCCGAGAGGGTGGGGAGCCCATCTGGGAGATATGGTAGCCCAGGGGACCTGGTCAGATATTGAAAAGGGTCTCTCCTCAAAAGAACTTCTGGCGGTAGACAAGGCGGTGAATAATTTCTTACCTTTCCTTCAGGGCCAGAATGTAAAGATCCTCTTGGATAATCTAGTTGCGGTAGCATATGTGAACCACCAGGGGGATATATGGTCAAGATCGCTGATGAGAGTGACAGATCATCTCTTCCAGATTACAGAAAGTCACCTCCTTTCCCTGATTGCCCTCCATATAATGGAAAAAGAAAACATGAGAGCAGATTTCCTAAGCTGCTATCCTCTGATGCAAGGGGAATGGGAACTAAATCAAGGAATTTTTACCCAAATAGCCGAAGATGGGGGGGCCTCCGGTCAGGTAGATCCGTTTGCCACAAAACTAAATCGGAAGACAAAGATCTTGTGTTCCCTAAATCCTCTAGCTGTGGACGCTTTCCTGATACGTTGGTATTTCAGCCTGGCGTATGACTCCTCCCCCCCTGGTTGGCTGTTCTTCTCATGGTAATAAGAAAGATCAGGGAGGAGAAGGCCAGGGTTCTGCTGATCGCACCCTTTTGGCCCAGGAGGCCCTGGTTCTCATGCCTGAGGAACATGTCCATCTCCGATCCTTGGGTTCTTCCAGAGATTCCATATCTCCTTCTCCGGGGTCCGATATTCCATCCTCAAGCAACTGGCCTCCACTTGACGGTGTGGAACTTGAAAGGACACTGCCAAATCAGAAAGGTTTTTCCAAAGGTCTAGTAACCATCCTGCACAGCAGAAAACCTGTTACAACCCAGATTTATGCCACAAGTTGGAGAAAGTTTTTGTCTTTCTCTGGTTCTGGGGTTGATGGGGAAGGGGTGCCAATAGGACAAATCTTTGGAGTTTTTACAAAAAGGTCTTGAACTAGGGTTATCCACCAGCACCCTTAAAGTACAGATTTCTGCCTTGGGTGCCCTATATAGCTGTGATGTAGCTTGTAGCTACTGGGTTTCTCGGTTCATTAAGGCAGCTTTTAGATCTAGACTCATTATTAAAAGCAGCTTGGTTCCCTGGGATTTAAATTTGGTTCTAAAGGCCTTGACTAGCTCGCCGTTTGAGCTAATAGTGAGCAACCCTTAAATCCCTCTCTCTTAAGACCGCTTTAATATCTTTAACCTCGGCCAGGAGCATTAGTGACATCCAGACCCTGTCTATGGCCTCGCCGTTTACTCAAATTCTGGATGATAGGCAGGATCTGGTCTAAAAATCACTCTCTCTCCCTAAGGTAGCTACTCGTTTCCACAGACTTCAGGAAGTCCTCCTACCCTCCTTTTGTCCACATCCTAGTAACCAGAAAGAGGTGGAGTTACATACGTTAGAAGTGAGGAGATGTGTGGTTAGGTACCATTCAGTTACCAAAAGCTTTAGGAAAGATAACTCGTTGTTTATATCCTACCAAGGGGCTAGGAACGGTCTAAGGTCACGATGTCCACCATAGCTAGATGGAATTAGGAGGCCATTTCTCTATCATATACAGTATAGACCAAAAGTTTGGACACACCTTCGCATTTAAAGATTTTTCTGTATTTTCTTAACTATGGAAATTGTACATTCACACTGAAGGCATCAAAACTATGAATTAACACATGTGGAATTATATATTTAACAAAAAAGTGTGAAACAACTGGGTTCAGGTCTGGTGACTGTGAAGGCCAGGTTATCTGGCGTAGCACCCCATCACTCTCCTTCTTGGTCAAATAGCCCTTACACAGCCTGGAGGTGTGTTTGGGGTCATTGTCCTGTTGAAAAATAAATGATGGTCCAACTAAACGCAAACCAGATGGAATAGCATGCCGCTGCAAGATGCTGTGGTAGCCATGCTGGTTCAGTATGCCTTCAATTTTGAATAAATCCCCAACCGTGTCACCAGCAAAGCACCCCCACACCATCACACCTCCTCCTCCATGCTTCACGGTGGGAACCAGGCATGTAGAGTCCATCCGTTCACCTTTTCTGCGTCGCACAAAGACACGGTGGTTGGAACCAAAGATCTCAAATTTGGACTCATCAGACCAAAGCACAGATTTCCACTGGTCTAATGTCCATTCCTTGTGTTCTTTAGCCCAAACAAGTCTCTTCTGCTTGTTGCCCGTCCTTAGCAGTGGTTTCCTAGCAGCTATTTTACCATGAAGGCCTGCTGCACAAAGTCTCCTCTTAACAGTTGTTGAAGAGATGTGTCTGCTGCTAGAACTCTGTGTGGCATTGAACTGGTCTCTAATCTGAGCTGCTGTTAAACTGCGATTTCTGAAGCTGGTGACTCGGATAAACTTATCCTCAGAAGCAGAGGTGACTCTTGGTCTTCCTTTCCTGGGGCGGTCCTCATGTGAGCCAGTTTCTTTGTAGCGCTTGATGGTTTTTGCAACTGCACTTGGGGACACTTTCAAAGTTTTCCCAATTTTTCGGACTGACTGACCTTCATTTCTTAAAGTAATGATGGCCACTCGTTTTTCTTTACTTAGCTGCTTTTTTCTTGCCATAATACAAATTCTAACAGTCTGTTCAGTAGGACTATCAGCTGTGTATCCACCAGACTTCTGCACAACACAACTGATGGTCCCAACCCCATTTATAAGGCAAGAAATCCCACTTATTAAACCTGACAAGGCATACCTGTGAAGTGAAAACAATTTCCGGTGACTACCTCTTGAAGCTCATCAAGAGAATGCTAAGAGTGTGCAAAGCAGTCATCAAAGCAAAAGGTGGCTACTTTGAAGAACCTAGAATATAAGACATATTTTCAGCTGTTTCACACTTTTTTGTTAAGTATATAATTCCACATGTGTTAATTCATAGTTTTGATGTCTTCAGTGTGAATGTACAATTTTCATAGTCATGAAAATACAGAAGAATCTTTAAATGAGAAAATGTGTCCAAACTTTTGGTCTGTACATCTAGCGGCGAGGAAGTGCCAGAAGGGCTGAAGGCTCATCCCACCCCACCCCTCCTGGGCTGAGAAGACAGGTGTCTCGATAGAAGACATATGTAAGGCTGCTACCTGGTCCTGTCCCTCTACATTCCATAGACACGATAGGTTAGATATGGGTGTATCGGCTGACCTCACCTTTGGGAGAAGAGTGTTCCAGGCTGTGGTCCTTCAATAGATTACTTCATCTCTGTAATTCTCTCGTGGTGCTGTCATGGTCGACCGATAAAATCTTAAATTACATACCGGTAATGGAATTTTTCGGAGACCATGACAGCACCCTTATATTTCCTCCTTTCACGTTTGTGGGAACACTCCCCTTTTATTAATTATAATATCACACTCAATAGGTGTCGTCTGGTATGGCAATTTTGTGATTGTTTGCTGTGTTTATTAACCTGGCAGTCCTCTCAATGCTCTGTAATCCCAACTGAGGCGGGAGAGAGGTGGCGCCCTTTTAAGCCTGTAGGTTTCCTCTCCTTGGTGGGCGGATCCCCTCTCTCGTGGTGCTGTCTCTGAAAAATCCCGTTACCGGTAAGTAACTTACGACTATACATTTGATGGAGCAATCAAAAAGTTGTACCCCAAAATGGTATTAAAAACGGTCTTAGAAAATTGAAACACAAGCCAAACAATTTGTTTGCAAAGTTTAGAATTTTTTAAAAGCAGTAAAATGTTTTCGTTTTCTTCTGCACCATTTCACTTTATTTGGAATTCATTGCCCTTTTTTTTCTATATGTTGCACAGTAAAGTGAATGGCGTCTTTCAAAAATGCTGTAATTTTGTCCCACAAAGTACACCTCAACCCTGCTGTATTGAATAGTGTCTGTGTTATTCACTATGTGATATGTGTTTTTTTATTGTATACTAATGTATAGTGACTAGTGATGATTGAGCGTGTTCTATGAACCCATTCAGCGAGCACGCTAACAGCCGTGACACTTGCAGGCATGGCGACCTTAAAAGAAATGCCGAGCATGCCAAAATACTCGGCGAGCACCTGAGCGTGCTCGCCGAAGGGGTTGATAGAACACGCTCGATCATCACTAATAGTGACCAGATGCCTCTAAGGAATCTTTTTTGGCCTCTGTTTTACTGGTGCTTGAAGTGCAAATTTTTGTAGCTCTAATGATTAAGTAATATGCAACTATGTGAACTGCAATTGCCAATTAACAATTTAAGGGTATCCATCAGATATACCCCTCCCTCCAATTCCCATTCATGACCATGCAGGATTTGGAAAGCTAAATCCATCGATTTACATGCTGCATTTCTGAGTGCTCTGGGTGTAACGGAGCACTAACCAAGCCTCAGCCTTCCAAGGTTGCTTCCCTGCCCAGCACCAGCCTCTTTATCTTGATTGATAGCTCACTGTCAGTTTTTTGGGACGTCAGGCACCAAGCAAGGAAAATCAGTGAGCTAGACACTAGCACTGGGAACTTTCCCTCCGTACATAAACAAAACATAAACCAAAAAAAAATCAATTTGGCACGTTACTTAATTTATGTAGATTTATAGAATGAAATGTTGGATTTCGTACGAGCTCGATCCATGTTTTTCACAGAGCTCATATCTATTATAGTCTAGGGCTGTTCACATATTTCTGCGGACCGCGTATTTTTCACCGAAACACGTTGACCTGTCGGACTTTGATCCAAATCAAAGTTTAGAGCTTCTCGGATGCAAAACAAAGCTGATGAAAGTCTGAATGAGGCCTTACTCTATTATTTATTTTTTAAGCAGCGTTCATTCCAGGCTGCTGTACACATGAAGAGGGTTTACACACCTAAAATACATATATAAAACACAGAAACAAGCTACCATTGACAGACTAGTATGGAGGGAGACACTGCCACTACGATCTAACAGTGTGGATTCTGGTGTCTCGCTCCTTCCCTCAGGTTGTATGCCAAAAGCCTCCTCCAATAAGCAAGTTCTGGACAAGCTGCAGGTGGAGAGGGAGTGCGGGATTACGGTGAAGGCCCTGACTGCGTCTCTGTTTTACACTTACGAGGGAAAGAAGTATCTCCTGAACCTGATCAACACTCCGGTGAGTGTGACGTTTCTTCTTGATTTGTTTCTCTGTGGTCTTGTTGCGGATGTTCAACTGGTCACGGCGGTCGCGTGACCTGTCACATAACTAAATGATGTCATGGAAGGTCCTTTCACACCACCGCGAGCCGTACAAGAGACCGGACGCAGTGGAGAAAAGACCGGGGGCCATCAGAAGGTAAGTATAATGTTATTTTCTCCAATCCCCTCCATGACAGCACACCTGGAGGTAGCCTCCCCATCCTAATTAGGGACAGGAAAACAAGAGGTTAAATAGCCCCTTCCCGCTACAATCCCCAGTGTTTTCCTGTCCCTATGGGATGAAGAGGTTACCTGGGGTGCCTGCAGCCGGCAAGCAGGGCCCTATTAAATTTACCTGCCGGGCTGCAGGGAGCGATCGCCTCCGACCTTCCTTCCTTTGCAGCTCCCGTGTCTCCTTGAGAGCGAGACCCCCCACACACACACTCGCCTGCGTGTAAAGCCGAGTAGGGTTTTGGGGGCTGGGGGCCTCCTGTAGCTCCCCGGCCGGAGTCTCCTCTGTCCTCCATGGCGGCGTGCCGGAAGTCAGGCTTTTGGCCAGCGGGACGTCACTTCTGGTGCGTTCCACCGTGGAACGCATGGGGCCGCGGCGGGAAATTCAAAAGGAGAAGCCGCGGTTTGCCCTGAAAATGAGGATCCTTCACCAGATAGGTGAAAATTTGGCACTGGATCTCGGTCTCCCCTATAAAAGACCCAGATGAGAAGACTCCATTAAGGTAGGACAGAATATTCTGCTACTATGGAGGGTGCTGTTCCAAAGCCTGCGTCTGCAGAGCCCAGCGCTAACCCGGCCCCAGTAAGTACTAGGTCCTAGGTTATTCCCCACTCTCTTTTGAGCAGGATCCTAAATATATTTTAAATCTCCCCTTTTTTTATTTTTAATTTAGGGAGACAAGGATCCGGCACCGACAGTGGGAGAAAGCACTACAGTTTGCAAATGTGCCATCTGTATAAAAAAGCTGGCTTCAGGGCATAAGAAACCCCTATGCTGGAAATGCACTGACAACATTGTGAAGGAAGAACAGCCTTCCCTTATGGAAGAAGTCAGGGGAATGGTTCGGCAGGAAATACAATCTTCCCTAGCCTCCTTCTCACAAGCCAGAGCTGAAGGTCCATCTCCCCCCAAAAGGAGAAAATATACGGTTAGGTAGACCTCTGATTCAGAATTAGGGTCTATGGAGGAACCGGAAGAAGGGGTCCTAAGTGAAGATCATGAGGAAGATAGGAAATATTACTTTTCGTCTGAGAATATGGAGGAATTGTTGTCGCAGGTGAGAGACACGATGCAGGTGGAAGAGGAGAAGGAAACCCGTACAGTTCAGGATGAAATGTTTGGCGGTCTGAAATCCAAGAAGAAGGTAGTGTTCCCTGTGCATGACAACATTTGGAGTCTTATTTTGGATGAATGGGAGTCACCTGAGAAAAGGCTTACTATGGCAGGAGAAATGAAGGATAGATTCCCTCTAGATGAAAAGGCGGCTAAGCTATGGATGGAAGTCCCGAAGGTTGATGTACAGGTGGCAAGGGTTGCGAAGAAAACAACCCTTCCCTTTGAAGACTCGTCACAGCTCAAAAATCCTATGGATAGGAAGATGGACAGCCTTCTAAGGAAGGCATGGGAAACATCGGCGGCTTCACTGAAGTCTAATATCGCTTCAACTTGTGTAGCTCGTTCCATGTTCCTCTGGCTCCAACAACTAGAGGAACATCTCTGGAAAGGTACCACTCAAGAGGACCTCCTAGCATCTCTTCCTTTTCTGCAGAAGGCCACTGGATTCCTAGCGGATGCCTTGGCGGAGTCGGTCAAGATTGCGGCAAGATCGGCAGCATTATCAAATTCTATGAGAAGAGCTCTGTGGTTGAAGATGTGGAGTGGGGACAACGCATCAAAATCTAAGCTTTGTTCCATTCCATTTAAAGGAGAGTATATGTTTGGGGCGGTGCTAGACGAGTTGTTGGAGAAAGCATCCCTCAAGAAGAAGTCTCTGCCAGAGCCAAAGAATCCAAAAAGTTTCAGAAAGAGACCATTTCTTCTCCCTCAACAACAACAGCAGCAAGCATTTCAGTACAGAGGCAAGGGTAAAACTGGTCGCTGGAGTTACACAAAAGGGGGAAGAGGTAGGAATATCTTTCAAGGTTCTAGGCAGGACAGACGATGACGCCAAGAAGGTAGGAGGCAGAATTGCGAGCTTCCTTCCTCAATGGCAGCTTATTGATTGGAAAAGGATTTGTCGTGGCAACAGTAGACCAGCCAGAGGCTTACTACCACGTGCCAATTCATCCGGATTACAGAAAATTTCTCAGATTTGCTGTAACTCAGAACCGAGAGGTACTTCATTTTCAATTCAATGTACTCCCCTTCGGCATTTCGTCAGCACCCCGCCTGTTTACAAAGATCATGGCAGAGGTAGTAGGTTTATCTAAGGAAACTGAATATCTGCATCGTCCCATATTTAGACAATTTTTTGGTGATGGTTCCCTCGGTTTCAAGTTTGGAAAGAGACCTCCAGATGACCCTCCAGATCCTGGAATCCTTGGGATGGTTGATAAACTACCAAAAGTCAGATCTGATTCCCTCCACCATGAAGACCTCCTTGGGAATTCGCCTGGATTCTCAGCAACAAGCCTCTTTTCTGCCAAAAGAGAAGCAGATTCAGTTGAGGTCGAAAGTTTATGCACTAAAGAACCAGAGAGGAGTGTCATTAAGATTCGCCATGTCCGTCCTCGGGTCCATGACCTCATTTATTTAGGCGGTACCTTGGGCTCAAGCGCATTCAAGGGTCCTTCAAAACTACATCCTTTCCTGTTGGGACAGATCTCCAAGTTCCCTCTCCAACAGAATTCATCTGCCAGAGAAGGTGAAAGCATCTTTAAATTGGTGGCTCTGTCCAGGAAATCTGGAGAAAAGTTCAGCATGGATTCAACTTCCCTTGTTATCCGTCAAAACAGACGCAAGCAAAAGAGGATGGGGAGCAGTAGTCTCCCACGTGGCCTTCCAAGGGGTCTGGTCGCAAGAAATAGCAGAGCAGTACTCAAACTTAAGAGAAATGAAAGTGGTGGAAGAAACCCTATGGGCAGCCACTACTGTGCTTCAGGGGTCGAATGTCAGAGTCTACTCGGACAATATGACAACTATAGCCCACTTGAGACATCAGGGAAGTACAAGAAACAGGAGGTTACAGATGATCTCCGAAAGGATCTTCCACTGGGCGGAGCATAATCTACTATCCTTATCGGCTCTGCATCTGAGGGGCTCCGACAACTATCATGCAGATCTTCTGAGCAGAAAATACATTCATCCAGGGGAGTGGAGCATGAACTCGAAGATATTTCAGATGATTGTTCAAAAGTGGGAATACCCAGATGTGGACCTGTTTGCGAACCAGGAAAACGCAAAAGTAAGAGCCTTTTTCTCTTTGAAACCCGAGGATTCAGCAACAGGGATAGATGCATTCGCTCACCCTTGGAAAGTTGGGCTCGCTAATGCTTTTCCCCTGATTCTGTTAATACCAAGGACTTTACAAAAAATCAGGTCGGAAGGGCTCAAGACTATCCTAATAGCTCCAATGTGGCCAAAAAGAGCATGGTTCGGAACATTGAGCAGTCTAAGAATGGATGATCCATTGATGCTTCCTCGAATCCACGATCTGCTGCATTAGGGCCAGATTTTCCATCCGGCCCCTCAGAATTTGGCTCTAGCAGCTTGGCTTCTGAGACCACCCTCTGAAAAGCCAGAGGCTTCTCAGTACAGGTGATCCAAATGTGGCGCCCTGCTGTGCAGCCCAGTTATAGTATAACAGAAGGAGGAGGATTGCAGCCCAGTTATAGTATAACAGAAGTAATGTGCATTTTATCCATAGTGGGCATAAACCAAAGTGGGACTAAGTAACCAAAATCATAAGTGCCCACTAGGTACACAATGAGAAAGATCAATCAAATGTGATCAAGTGGAAATGATGGAGATCGGGCAGCCACCCACAGCTTGATGCGTGTTTCACCTATCGCTTCCTCAGGGGGGCGTTGTCATATACTGCAAAACAAAAGCCCAATAATTGCAAAATATCCTACTAATACTTCCATTCTATTAGTCCAAAAAGTAAAAAGCCTATTTGGTACAATACTTCTATTCAACAAACACTCAATCAGGTCAAAGAAGTATAGATGCACAAGTTTGATAAAAAGATTTGGAACTTTTATTGAATTATTTAAAAGAAATTTATAAAACACACATAAAGGGGAAGTGAACCAATGAAGGTGCCTGCAGTGCTAGTAACAAGGGTAGTCAATCATTTATTCTGTTTAACAAGACTTACAAAAGGAGATCATATCAATGAACCCAGTGATAAATACATGAAGAATTAAATAAATAAATAAGTAAAAGGATCAGTATCCAAAATTCATTCATCTAGTAAGCATTAGTGGATAACAAGTACATACCTTAAAGTATCCAGCATAGATAAATGTAGTCAAAATGCCATGAAAGTATATATCTATAAATATGTCAATAGGTCATATAGAGAGAAGCCATAAAGCCCACAAGTGGTAGACAAGTGTCAATATAGGGCAAAGTCAATCATGGCCCACAAAATACAGATGGTATCACCAAGCATAGAGATAAACAGATGGAATCATCAGGCATAGAAATAAACAGAATGTAAATAAAGACAATACAACCTTTCAACTGCAGGTAAGGACAGCTGTATTGTCTTTATTTACATTCTGTTTATCTCTATGCCTGATGATTCCATCTGTTTATTTCTATGCTTGGTGATACCATCTGTATTTTGTGGGCCATGATTGACTTTGCCCTATATTGACACTTGTCTACCACTTGTGGGCTTTATGGCTTCTCTCTATATGACCTATTGACATATTTATAGATATATACTTTCATGGCATTTTGACTACATTTATCTATGCTGGATACTTTAAGGTATGTACTTGTTATCCACTAATGCTTACTAGATGAATGAATTTTGGATACTGATCCTTTTACTTATTTATTTATTTAATTCTTCATGTATTTATCACTGGGTTCATTGATATGATCTCCTTTTGTAAGTCTTGTTAAACAGAATAAATGATTGACTACCCTTGTTACTAGCACTGCAGGCACCTTCATTGGTTCACTTCCCCTTTATGTGTGTTTTATAAATTTCTTTTAAATAATTCAATAAAAGTTCCAAATCTTTTTATCAAACTTGTGCATCTATACTTCTTTGACCTGATTGAGTGTTACTCCCATTCTAGTAGCCACAATAACAACGTACAACTGAAGCAATAAAAAAATGCCTTTATTAAAAATAAATATAAAAACATAACAAAAGTAATTTCTAAAAATACCCATTAAATACCATGGGAAACAATTGAACTCCACAACAATAAATAAAGCTCATAGGATATGATGAAGGAGTCTATATATCATCTGATGTCTATACACATAGTATAGCACCTGCAGTATACAGGATAATATATGACTGGTATATGGTATACAGTGATTACAGAAGTCAGATATCATATACAGGATAATATGTGACTGTTATCTATTGTATAATTCCCAAATTTAACAGAAAGGAAAAAGGGACAAATTATTTGGCTTGCATAGTAGCAGAGTGCTTTGTGGAAAATTAATGACCATGCCTCGAACCATTTATTTCTATACAGATAAATGTACAAGGATGACCTGCATCTTCTAAAGCAGCAGAAGCCAAGGCATCCCGAAACAACTGCTGGGGTATCGGCCTGGGGGACATCCGTATACATAGCTAGTGTGACTGTGGATTAATTGATCTGTGATATACTGCAGTAACTGCACCTTAATCACAACATTTATTTAATCATCACACACTGGAATTACAAACCATGAGGGCTATGTCCTCATTAAAGAATACTGACACCTCGGATTGTTGTTGTTTTTTTTTTTGTTTAATACAAATCACAAATCTACAGAATCCAGAAATGTAAAATCAACTATCTACCTAAGACTAGCATCCTCTGTAATCAAAACCTTCTACCCCCATCTTCAGGACTTCTCTTGTGCTGCAGCAGTTCTCTGGAATGCACTATCCCACAGAATATGGTTAATCTAACTATGCCCTGTTCTCCCTTCCTTAATTTTCTCCAGAATCTGGTCCCTTCACTCATCTGTATCCACAGCCTCCATGCACTCTACAGCTCCTTGTATCTGTACTTATACAGATTCTGGCTGATGACTGGTTCATGTAATGGTATCTGAATTCCCCTGTTTATAATAATCATGGCCGGACCATACATGACAAGCACCTTTTTATCTTTTGTGTCACTCCTATATCTTCATAGACTGTAAGCTTGTTAGCAGGGCCTTCACTCCTCTTAGTATGTCATGAATTATGTGATAATCTGTATTGTCTTATTCAGTTTGTACATGTCTCTACTAAATATAGAAATTAAATAAAAAATATTATTATATATAACTCTCTTTGGCCCCCTGTAGTACAATGTCTCTCTTTTTGGTCCTCATTTAGAATAAAGTCCCCTTCTTTGGCCACCATTTATCATAATGTTCCCCTTTTGCTCCCATGGTATGATGCCCCCCTTTTTAGACAAAATTTACAATAATGTCCCCTCTTGGGGCCCCCATTTAAAATAATGTCCCCCTCCTTGGACCCCAATTAAAATAATGTCTCCCTCTGTGGCCCCTACTTAGGACAATGCCCCCTTCTTTGGCCTTTGGCTCCCATTAGGTGTCAAGTATTATACATATATATATATATATATATGTATATATATATATATATATATATATATATAAAAGTATGTAGACCACTCTTCTTTTGCAAACTGTCCCAGGTCTCCCATATGTGAAGTGTGTCTCCTCCCAAGAGCAATTTTAAGAGCAATTTAGATCCGGACTAAGCAATGAGTCCAGATCTAAATCCACAGGTGTTCAAAAGGATTTAGATCCGGACTCATTGCTGCCACTTCAGAACTCTCCAGCACTTTGTTCCCATCCATTTCTTGGTGCTTCTTGAAATATGTTTGGGGTAATTGTCCTGCTCGAAGTCCCATGACCTAGGACGCAAACCCAGCTTTCTGACAATAGACACTACATTGTGACCCAAAATCCTTTGGTAATCTTCAGATTTCATGATGCTTTGCACGCAGTCAAAGCAATGAGTGCCAGAGGCAACAAAACAACCCCAAAACATCTTTGAACCTCCACCATATATGACTGTAGGTACTGTGTTCTTTTCTTTGCAGTCCTCATTCCATTTTTGGTAAACAGTAGAATGATGTGCTTCACCAAAAAGCTCTATCTTGGTTTCATCTGTCCACAAGATGATTTCCCAAAAGGATTTAGGCTTACTCACGCACATATTAGTAAATTGTAGTCTAGCTTTTTTATGTATCTATGTCAGCAGTGGGGTCCTCCTGGGTCTCCTGCCATGGTGATTCATTTCATTCAAAAGACTACATATAGTTCACGCTGACATTGATGCACCCTGAGCATGCAGGACAGCTTGAATATCTTTGGAACTTGATTGGGGTTGCTTATCCACCATTTGGACTATCCTGCGTTGCAACCTTTCATCAATTTTTCTCGGCTGTCCACATCCAGAGAGATTAGCTACAGTGCCATGGGTTGTAAACTTCTTGATAATGTTGCGCACCATGGACAAAGGAACATCAAGATCTCTGGAGATTAATTTGTAACCTTGAGATTGTTGATATTTTTCAACAATTTTGGTTCTCAACTCCTCAGACAGTTCTCTTCTCCTCTTTGTGTTCTCCATGCTTAGTTTGGCACACACAGTCATACAATGCAAAGAATATGTAAATTTCTCACCTTTTTATCTGGTTTCAGGTATGATTTCATATTGCTCAAACCTGTTACTTGCCACAGGTGAGTTTGAATGAGCATCATATGCTTGAAACAAAGTTGTTTACCTACAACTTTGGAAAAGTGCCAACATTTTGGTTTGGCCCATTTTGGGAGTTTTGTGTGAAATTATGTCCAATTTGCCTTTTTTGTTTGTTTTTTTTGTGTTGTTCCATTACATACAAATGAAATAAACATATCTATACCAACACATGTGTAATTACATTAATTTTCCAGGAGCAATACTTCATTTTCTGGAACAAATTCAAGGGTGAAAAACACTATGAAAAAAGCTTGAAATCTATGACGCTTTTTAACAATGGATAAAAGATGTTAAGTGTGTAAAGTGAGGGATCCTTTAAGCTTGGCCATGGACCCCCCGGGGCTCCCCGGAGCCCCGGGGCCCCGGGCGGTAGCCCAGATTGCCCTCATTATAATCTGCCTATGGTCCTAAGTGTTCCCCGGATAGTGGCCCCGGAGCTGCGCTCACTGAGTGACAGGACACCGCTCCTGAGCTCAGCTTCGGGGCCCGCTCGCCGGAGCGGCTCATTCTCCTCGGCTCCTCAGCGTCAGCGGTCAGAGAATTACAGCTAGGGACACATAGGACATGTGAGTATAAGGATTTTATTATTTTCTTCTTATTTTACAATGGATCCCACTGATTCTGAGATTGTGTTTAGTGACATATTGTACTTCATGATAGTGGTAACCAATTTTGATATGACAATTTGGTGAAAATTTTGATAATTTTGCAATTTTCAAACTTTTAATTCCAGAGAGTTATGTCACACAAAATAGTTAATAAATAACATTTCTCATATGTTTACTTTACATCAGCACAATTTTTAAAACATTTTTTTTGTTAGGAAGTTAGAAGGTTTAAAAGTTGACCAGCGATTTCTAATTTTTCCAACAAAATTTACAGAACCATTTTTTTAGGGACCACATCACATTTGAAGTGACTTTGAGGGGCCTTTATGACAGAAAATACCCAAAAGGAACTAAAGCAATGTGGAAAGAAAAATGAACATTTTACTTTTTTTCACAAAAATTTTACTATAGCCCCAATTTTTTTATTTTCACAAGGGTAACAAGATAAAATGAACCACAAAATTTGTTGTGTAATTTCTACTGAGCATGTTGATACCCCATATGTGGGGGAAAACTATTGTTTGGGCACATGACAGGGCTCGGAAGGGAAGGAGCACCGTTTCGACTTTTTGAACGCAAAAAAGACTGAATGCCATATCACCATATTAAAATGAATGCCGTAATGCCATTATGAAAACAAAATGCCATATGAAAAAAGTGGATGCCATATCACATTTGGAGAGTCCCTGACATGCGAAAACAGCAGAAACCCCCCACAAGTGATAGCGTGACGTCTCTTACTCGAAAAAGCCCTTTTCTTTACCCTGGGAGATGGGGGACTCGGAGTCGGGTCCTGTGATGGAGAGATGGGGTGCAGCCGTGGCCCGGACCCGACCCGTGCTCAGGGCCGTCACATTAAAAGAGATGGTGTGGGCTTATCCGTTTGAGTGGCTGATTTACGACTACGCCACCTGTGGCACCTGGTGAAGGCCACCAGCGCCGCTGCAGTCCGCTGAGGCATAGTGTTACGGCGGCCAGAGTTATTACTACTCCCCACAGGCGGAGCAAGGCCTCAGGGCAGAGGGACAGGAAGGATGGAGGGGGTAGTAGTGGAGGAAGAACGGATGCCACGTCGCGCGGTGTAGCGCAGAATAAACAGTCCGGAGGCCATAGGGGTGAACTTCCAAGGCTTTACTCACATTAGAGATGGCAGAAGGAAGGCGACTCCCTGATCCCCACGGAGTCCTGCAGTCACCAGGGATGGGGGTCCGACAACCTCCGAGCAAGTCCAGCATTCAATCGGGACCCCGCACCAGAGTGTTCCTGAACTACAGACCGTATCCTCTCCTGTCTGTGTGTGTAGATAGGCCGGGTCTCCCTCTGAACTCCTCTCAGAACAAGGGCACGGGTGGCAGCTCCGCTCCTTCCGATACCCGATGGGATCCTCTGGGCCTACCAGGCTTTACCAACCAGGACATGGAGAAGCAAGGTCGGGTGTCGGGGCCGGTACCCCTCTTGCAGCCGGACTCCCTCTGAATATATCAGATGGTGAGGACAGGTGGCGTACACTGCTCCGTCTGCATCCTCCCCGGGATCCATTAGCTGTGGAGCTACACTCTTAAGCTCCGGGCCTTCTTGGTCGTGGTCCTTGACCGGGTTGAGACATTCCTCGTCTGCAACCTGCCCCCCGTCCCAAGGCTGGGGTATGAGGGCTGTGTCTCCATCCACTGCAGGTCCACACAGGATCCACGTTCAGGGTGGGAGATCACAATACCTCACAGTAATTAACAGCACAAAGACCAAAACCAAAGATGGCTTTTTATTAAATATGAAATTTAAAGTGTCACTAAATTGTAAGTCCTCAACCCTCACCCACTAACTGGTTCCCCTCACTCTTGGTTCCCCAGTCTCCCTGTAACCAGGAGGGCAGCACCTGGTGCATACTAGCCCCCCTGGTGGAGAAATGTGGTGTTGGATGCAAAGGTTGGGTCCCGACCATCACGCTGTTCTTACCTCGGAGGAGGAACACTACACTCCATTACAGAAGTGCAACATCCCTGTGGCGGTCGAACCTTCAGGGGCGCCACAGTTCTACAGTGGGATGTGCTACATAATGAAGTTTCTCTTAAGGGGCACTTGGAAGATGTCCTTATCACCCCGGTCAGTAAAATCTTTATAGTGGTGGCAGGATGAGCCTAACCTATCTCGAGGGGTTCCCTGGGTACTTAGGGTCACTAGAACAATTACCACAGATGCGAGTCCGAGAGGGTGGGGAGCCCATCTGGGAGATATGGTAGCCCAGGGGACCTGGTCAGATATTGAAAAGGGTCTCTCCTCAAAAGAACTTCTGGCGGTAGACAAGGCGGTGAATAATTTCTTACCTTTCCTTCAGGGCCAGAATGTAAAGATCCTCTTGGATAATCTAGTTGCGGTAGCATATGTGAACCACCAGGGGGATACATGGTCAAGATCGCTGATGAGAGTGACAGATCATCTCTTCCAGATTACAGAAAGTCACCTCCTTTCCCTGATGGCCCTCCATATAATGGAAAAAGAAAACATGAGAGCAGATTTCCTAAGCTGCTATCCTCTGATGCAAGGGGAATGAGAACTAAATCAAGGAATTTTTACCCAAATAGCCGAAGATGGGGGGGCCTCCGGTCAGGTAGATCCGTTTGCCACAAAACTAAATCGGAAGACAAAGATCTTGTGTTCCCTAAATCCTCTAGCTGTGGACGCTTTCCTGATACGTTGGTATTTCAGCCTGGCGTATGACTCCTCCCCCCCTGGTTGGCTGTTCTTCTCATGGTAATAAGAAAGATCAGGGAGGAGAAGGCCAGGGTTCTGCTGATCGCACCCTTTTGGCCCAGGAGGCCCTGGTTCTCATGCCTGAGGAACATGTCCATCTCCGATCCTTGGGTTCTTCCAGAGATTCCATATCTCCTTCTCCGGGGTCCGATATTCCATCCTCAAGCAACTGGCCTCCACTTGACGGTGTGGAACTTGAAAGGACACTGCCAAATCAGAAAGGTTTTTCCAAAGGTCTAGTAACCATCCTGCACAGCAGAAAACCTGTTACAACCCAGATTTATGCCACAAGTTGGAGAAAGTTTTTGTCTTTCTCTGGTTCTGGGGTTGATGGGGAAGGGGTGCCAATAGGACAAATCTTTGGAGTTTTTACAAAAAGGTCTTGAACTAGGGTTATCCACCAGCACCCTTAAAGTACAGATTTCTGCCTTGGGTGCCCTATATAGCTGTGATGTAGCTTGTAGCTACTGGGTTTCTCGGTTCATTAAGGCAGCTTTTAGATCTAGACTCATTATTAAAAGCAGCTTGGTTCCCTGGGATTTAAATTTGGTTCTAAAGGCCTTGACTAGCTCGCCGTTTGAGCTATTAGTGAGCAACCCTTAAATCCCTCTCTCTTAAGACCGCTTTAATATCTTTAACCTCGGCCAGGAGCATTAGTGACATCCAGACCCTGTCTATGGCCTCGCCGTTTACTCAAATTCTGGATGATAGGCAGGATCTGGTCTAAAAATCACTCTCTCTCCCTAAGGTAGCTACTCGTTTCCACAGACTTCAGGAAGTCCTCCTACCCTCCTTTTGTCCACATCCTAGTAACCAGAAAGAGGTGGAGTTACATACGTTAGAAGTGAGGAGATGTGTGGTTAGGTACCATTCAGTTACCAAAAGCTTTAGGAAAGATAACTCGTTGTTTATATCCTACCAAGGGGCTAGGAACGGTCTAAGGTCACGATGTCCACCATAGCTAGATGGAATTAGGAGGCCATTTCTCTATCATATACAGTATAGACCAAAAGTTTGGACACACCTTCGCATTTAAAGATTTTTCAGTATTTTCTTAACTATGGAAATTGTACATTCACACTGAAGGCATCAAAACTATGAATTAACACATGTGGAATTATATATTTAACAAAAAAGTGTGAAACAACTGGGTTCAGGTCTGGTGACTGTGAAGGCCAGGTTATCTGGCGTAGCACCCCATCACTCTCCTTCTTGGTCAAATAGCCCTTACACAGCCTGGAGGTGTGTTTGGGGTCATTGTCCTGTTGAAAAATAAATGATGGTCCAACTAAACGCAAACCAGATGGAATAGCATGCCGCTGCAAGATGCTGTGGTAGCCATGCTGGTTCAGTATGCCTTCAATTTTGAATAAATCCCCAACCGTGTCACCAGCAAAGCACCCCCACACCATCACACCTCCTCCTCCATGCTTCATGGTGGGAACCAGGCATGTAGAGTCCATCCGTTCACCTTTTCTGCATCGCACAAAGACACGGTGGTTGGAACCAAAGATCTCAAATTTGGACTCATCAGACCAAAGCACAGATTTCCACTGGTCTAATGTCCATTCCTTGTGTTCTTTAGCCCAAACAAGTCTCTTCTGCTTGTTGCCCGTCCTTAGCAGTGGTTTCCTAGCAGCTATTTTACCATGAAGGCCTGCTGCACAAAGTCTCCTCTTAACAGTTGTTGAAGAGATGTGTCTGCTGCTAGAACTCTGTGTGGCATTGAACTGGTCTCTAATCTGAGCTGCTGTTAAACTGCGATTTCTGAAGCTGGTGACTCGGATAAACTTATCCTCAGAAGCAGAGGTGACTCTTGGTCTTCCTTTCCTGGGGCGGTCCTCATGTGAGCCAGTTTCTTTGTAGCGCTTGATGGTTTTTGCAACTGCACTTGGGGACACTTTCAAAGTTTTCCCAATTTTTCGGACTGACTGACCTTCATTTCTTAAAGTAATGATGGCCACTCGTTTTTCTTTACTTAGCTGCTTTTTTCTTGCCATAATACAAATTCTAACAGTCTGTTCAGTAGGACTATCAGCTGTGTACCCACCAGACTTCTGCACAACACAACTGATGGTCCCAACCCCATTTATAAGGCAAGAAATCCCACTTATTAAACCTGACAAGGCATACCTGTGAAGTGAAAACAATTTCCGGTGACTACCTCTTGAAGCTCATCAAGAGAATGCTAAGAGTGTGCAAAGCAGTCATCAAAGCAAAAGGTGGCTACTTTGAAGAACCTAGAATATAAGACATATTTTCAGCTGTTTCACACTTTTTTGTTAAGTATATAATTCCACATGTGTTAATTCATAGTTTTGATGTCTTCAGTGTGAATGTACAATTTTCATAGTCATGAAAATACAGAAGAATCTTTAAATGAGAAGATGTGTCCAAACTTTTGGTCTGTACATCTAGCGGCGAGGAAGTGCCAGAAGGGCTGAAGGCTCATCCCACCCCACCCCTCCTGGGCTGAGAAGACAGGTGTCTCGATAGAAGACATATGTAAGGCTGCTACCTGGTCCTGTCCCTCTACATTCCATAGACACGATAGGTTAGATATGGGTGTATCGGCTGACCTCACCTTTGGGAGAAGAGTGTTCCAGGCTGTGGTCCTTCAATAGATTACTTCATCTCTGTAATTCTCTCGTGGTGCTGTCATGGTCGACCGATAAAATCTTAAATTACATACCGGTAATGGAATTTTTCGGAGACCATGACAGCACCCTTATATTTCCTCCTTTCACGTTTGTGGGAACACTCCCCTTTTATTAATTATAATATCACACTCAATAGGTGTCGTCTGGTATGGCAATTTTGTGATTGTTTGCTGTGTTTATTAACCTGGCAGTCCTCTCAATGCTCTGTAATCCCAACTGAGGCGGGAGAGAGGTGGCGCCCTTTTAAGCCTGTAGGTTTCCTCTCCTTGGTGGGCGGATCCCCTCTCTCGTGGTGCTGTCTCTGAAAAATCCCGTTACCGGTAAGTAACTTACGACTATACATTTGATGGAGCAATCAAAAAGTTGTACCCCAAAATGGTATTAAAAACGGTCTTAGAAAATTGAAACACAAGCCAAACAATTTGTTTGCAAAGTTTAGAATTTTTTAAAAGCAGTAAAATGTTTTCGTTTTCTTCTGCACCATTTCACTTTATTTGGAATTCATTGCCCTTTTTTTTCTATATGTTGCACAGTAAAGTGAATGGCGTCTTTCAAAAATGCTGTAATTTTGTCCCACAAAGTACACCTCAACCCTGCTGTATTGAATAGTGTCTGTGTTATTCACTATGTGATATGTGTTTTTTTATTGTATACTAATGTATAGTGACTAGTGATGATTGAGCGTGTTCTATGAACCCATTCAGCGAGCACGCTAACAGCCGTGACACTTGCAGGCACGGCGACCTTAAAAGAAATGCCGAGCATGCCAAAATACTCGGCGAGCACCTGAGCGTGCTCGCCGAAGGGGTTGATAGAACACGCTCGATCATCACTAATAGTGACCAGATGCCTCTAAGGAATCTTTTTTGGCCTCTGTTTTACTGGTGCTTGAAGTGCAAATTTTTGTAGCTCTAATGATTAAGTAATATGCAACTATGTGAACTGCAATTGCCAATTAACAATTTAAGGGTATCCATCAGATATACCCCTCCCTCCAATTCCCATTCATGACCATGCAGGATTTGGAAAGCTAAATCCATCGATTTACATGCTGCATTTCTGAGTGCTCTGGGTGTAACGGAGCACTAACCAAGCCTCAGCCTTCCAAGGTTGCTTCCCTGCCCAGCACCAGCCTCTTTATCTTGATTGATAGCTCACTGTCAGTTTTTTGGGACGTCAGGCACCAAGCAAGGAAAATCAGTGAGCTAGACACTAGCACTGGGAACTTTCCCTCCGTACATAAACAAAACATAAACCAAAAAAAAATCAATTTGGCACGTTACTTAATTTATGTAGATTTATAGAATGAAATGTTGGATTTCGTACGAGCTCGATCCATGTTTTTCACAGAGCTCATATCTATTATAGTCTAGGGCTGTTCACATATTTCTGCGGACCGCGTATTTTTCACCGAAACACGTTGACCTGTCGGACTTTGATCCAAATCAAAGTTTAGAGCTTCTCGGATGCAAAACAAAGCTGATGAAAGTCTGAATGAGGCCTTACTCTATTATTTATTTTTTAAGCAGCGTTCATTCCAGGCTGCTGTACACATGAAGAGGGTTTACACACCTAAAATACATATATAAAACACAGAAACAAGCTACCATTGACAGACTAGTATGGAGGGAGACACTGCCACTACGAGCTAACAGTGTGGATTCTGGTGTCTCGCTCCTTCCCTCAGGGTGTATTCCAAAAGCCTCCTCCAACAAGCAAGTTCTGGACAAGCTGCAGGTGGAGAGGGAGTGCGGGATTACGGTGAAGGCCCTGACTGCGTCTCTGTTTTATACTTACGAGGGAAAGAAGTATCTCCTGAACCTGATCAACACTCCGGTGAGTGTGACGTTTCTTCTTGATTTGTTTCTCTGTGGTCTTGTTGCGGATGTTCAACTGGTCACGGCGGTCGCGTGACCTGTCACATAACTAAATGATGTCATGGAAGGTCCTTTCACACCACCGCGAGCCGTACAAGAGACCGGACGCAGTGGAGAAAAGACCGGGGGCCATCAGAAGGTAAGTATAATGTTATTTTCTCCAATCCCCTCCATGACAGCACACCTGGAGGTAGCCTCCCCATCCTAATTAGGGACAGGAAAACAAGAGGTTAAATAGCCCCTTCCCGCTACAATCCCAAGTGTTTTCCTGTCCCTATGGGATGAAGAGGTTACCTGGGGTGCCTGCAGCCGGCAAGCAGGGCCCTATTAAATTTACCTGCCGGGCTGCAGGGAGCGATCGCCTCCGACCTTCCTTCCTTTGCAGCTCCCGTGTCTCCTTGAGAGCGGGACCCCCCACACACACACTCGCCTGCGTGTAAAGCCGAGTAGGGTTTTGGGGGCTGGGGGCCTCCTGTAGCTCCCCGGCCGGAGTCTCCTCTGTCCTCCATGGCGGCGTGCCGGAAGTCAGGCTTTTGGCCAGCGGGACGTCACTTCTGGTGCGTTCCACCGTGGAACGCATGGGGCCGCGGCGGGAAATTCAAAAGGAGAAGCCGCGGTTTGCCCTGAAAATGAGGATCCTTCACCAGATAGGTGAAAATTTGGCACTGGATCTCGGTCTCCCCTATAAAAGACCCAGATGAGAAGACTCCATTAAGGTAGGACAGAATATTCTGCTACTATGGAGGGTGCTGTTCCAAAGCCTGCGTCTGCAGAGCCCAGCGCTAACCCGGCCCCAGTAAGTACTAGGTCCTAGGTTATTCCCCACTCTCTTTTGAGCAGGATCCTAAATATATTTTAAATCTCCCCTTTTTTTATTTTTAATTTAGGGAGACAAGGATCCGGCACCGACAGTGGGAGAAAGCACTACAGTTTGCAAATGTGCCATCTGTATAAAAAAGCTGGCTTCAGGGCATAAGAAACCCCTATGCTGGAAATGCACTGACAACATTGTGAAGGAAGAACAGCCTTCCCTTATGGAAGAAGTCAGGGGAATGGTTCGGCAGGAAATACAATCTTCCCTAGCCTCCTTCTCACAAGCCAGAGCTGAAGGTCCATCTCCCCCCAAAAGGAGAAAATATACGGTTAGGGAGACCTCTGATTCAGAATTAGGGTCTATGGAGGAACCGGAAGAAGGGGTCCTAAGTGAAGATCATGAGGAAGATAGGAAATATTACTTTTCGTCTGAGAATATGGAGGAATTGTTGTCGCAGGTGAGAGACACGATGCAGGTGGAAGAGGAGAAGGAAACCCGTACAGTTCAGGATGAAATGTTTGGCGGTCTGAAATCCAAGAAGAAGGTAGTGTTCCCTGTGCATGACAACATTTGGAGTCTTATTTTGGATGAATGGGAGTCACCTGAGAAAAGGCTTACTATGGCAGGAGAAATGAAGGATAGATTCCCTCTAGATGAAAAGGCGGCTAAGCTATGGATGGAAGTCCCGAAGGTTGATGTACAGGTGGCAAGGGTTGCGAAGAAAACAACCCTTCCCTTTGAAGACTCGTCACAGCTCAAAAATCCTATGGATAGGAAGATGGACAGCCTTCTAAGGAAGGCATGGGAAACATCGGCGGCTTCACTGAAGACTAATATCGCTTCAACTTGTGTAGCTCGTTCCATGTTCCTCTGGCTCCAACAACTAGAGGAACATCTCTGGAAAGGTACCACTCAAGAGGACCTCCTAGCATCTCTTCCTTTTCTGCAGAAGGCCACTGGATTCCTAGCGGATGCCTTGGCGGAGTCGGTCAAGATTGCGGCAAGATCGGCAGCATTATCAAATTCTATGAGAAGAGCTCTGTGGTTGAAGATGTGGAGTGGGGACAACGCATTAAAATCTAAGCTTTGTTCCATTCCATTTAAAGGAGAGTATATGTTTGGGGCGGTGCTAGACGAGTTGTTGGAGAAAGCATCCGTCAAGAAGAAGTCTCTGCCAGAGCCAAAGAATCCAAAAAGTTTCAGAAAGAGACCATTTCTTCTCCCTCAACAACAACAGCAGCAAGCATTTCAGTACAGAGGCAAGGGTAAAACTGGTCGCTGGAGTTACACAAAAGGAGGAAGAGGTAGGAATATCTTTCAAGGTTCTAGGCAGGACAGACAATGACGCCAAGAAGGTAGGAGGCAGAATTGCGAGCTTCCTTCCTCAATGGCAGCTTATTGATTGGAAAAGGATTTGTCGTGGCAACAGTAGACCAGCCAGAGGCTTACTACCACGTGCCAATTCATCTGGATTACAGAAAATTTCTCAGATTTGCTGTAACTCAGAACCGAGAGGTACTTCATTTTCAATTCAATGTACTCCCCTTCGGCATTTCGTCAGCACCCCGCCTGTTTACAAAGATCATGGCAGAGGTAGTAGGTTTATCTAAGGAAACTGAATATCTGCATCGTCCCATATTTAGACAATTTTTTGGTGATGGTTCCCTCGGTTTCAAGTTTGGAAAGAGACCTCCAGATGACCCTCCAGATCCTGGAATCCTTGGGATGGTTGATAAACTACCAAAAGTCAGATCTGATTCCCTCCACCATGAAGACCTCCTTGGGAATTCTCCTGGATTCTCAGCAACAAGCCTCTTTTCTGCCAAAAGAGAAGCAGATTCAGTTGAGGTCGAAAGTTTATGCACTAAAGAACCAGAGAGGAGTGTCATTAAGATTCGCCATGTCCGTCCTCGGGTCCATGACCTCATTTATTTAGGCGGTACCTTGGGCTCAAGCGCATTCAAGGGTCCTTCAAAACTACATCCTTTCCTGTTGGGACAGATCTCCAAGTTCTCTCTCCAACAGAATTCATCTGCCAGAGAAGGTGAAAGCATCTTTAAATTGGTGGCTCTGTCCAGGAAATCTGGAGAAAAGTTCAGCATGGATTCAACTTCCCTTGTTATCCGTCAAAACAGACGCAAGCAAAAGAGGATGGGGAGCAGTAGTCTCCCACGTGGCCTTCCAAGGGGTCTGGTCGCAAGAAATAGCAGAGCAGTACTCAAACTTAAGAGAAATGAAAGTGGTGGAAGAAACCCTATGGGCAGCCACTACTGTGCTTCAGGGGTCGAATGTCAGAGTCTACTCGGACAATATGACAACTATAGCCCACTTGAGACATCAGGGAAGTACAAGAAACAGGAGGTTACAGATGATCTCCGAAAGGATCTTCCACTGGGCGGAGCATAATCTACTATCCTTATCGGCTCTGCATCTGAGGGGCTCCGACAACTATCATGCAGATATTCTGAGCAGAAAATACATTCATCCAGGGGAGTGGAGCATGAACTCGAAGATATTTCAGATGATTGTTCAAAAGTGGGAATACCCAGATGTGGACCTGTTTGCGAACCAGGAAAACGCAAAAGTAAGAGCCTTTTTCTCTTTGAAACCCGAGGATTCAGCAACAGGGATAGATGCATTCGCTCACCCTTGGAAAGTTGGGCTCGCTAATGCTTTTCCCCTGATTCTGTTAATACCAAGGACTTTACAAAAAATCAGGTCGGAAGGGCTCAAGACTATCCTAATAGCTCCAATGTGGCCAAAAAGAGCATGGTTCGGAACATTGGGCAGTCTAAGAATGGATGATCCATTGATGCTTCCTCGAATCCACGATCTGCTGCATTAGGGCCAGATTTTCCATCCGGCCCCTCAGAATTTGGCTCTAGCAGCTTGGCTTCTGAGACCACCCTCTGAAAAGCCAGAGGCTTCTCAGTACAGGTGATCCAAATGTGGCGCCCTGCTGTGCATTGGTGCCACAGAACCCAGAAGGGTGCATGGATGGATTTCTCCACAAGAGGCCCTCACTAGATACAAACACCTCTACCTTCCAACTCATACCAGCAGAGGGAGCCCAGATAGGGATATATATAGGGAAGGTGGAGCCAGGCAGCTCAGTTGATTAGTGAGTGCTCAGAGTCAGAGCAGAGCAGGCAGGCTGAGAGAGAGCCTGAGAGCGTGCCGACACTCAGATAGCGGTGAAGACGCAGCACGTCAGCTGCCTAGTAGTGAGGGCCCCGAGTGTGGCCGACGGCAAGGAGAAAAAGGGGAGTGAAACCAAGGGGGCAGAGGAGCACAATAAGCTCACCCCATTATATCTACCGGACACCGGATCCGCGCCTACAGGGACCCTTTACACCCAGTGGGGATAACCGGAATCCCAGGAGGACTACAAGTCCCTGACAAACCTGAAGGCTAGACACACACAGGATCAGGAACCA
Organism: Phyllobates terribilis; assembly: GCF_046119375.1. Lineage (NCBI taxonomy): Eukaryota > Metazoa > Chordata > Amphibia > Anura > Dendrobatidae > Phyllobates > Phyllobates terribilis. Next base: position 919,924 of record NW_027363325.1, read on the forward strand.
CGAAGGCCCCGACGTCCAGGGAAAGTGGTTACCAACCAGAGGTCCTATTTCTGAGCATCTGGTGAAGTAAAAGCAGGACACATAAGCTAGGCCCAGTTGCAGGCTGGCCAGGAGCATACATAGGGACAGACACGGATCAGGAGGCCCTATACCTGCTCCCTGGGGAGAAGTCCAAAAGTGCGCCCTTCATCTGGAGTACCCTGGACCGTACCTAACAGCTGTACCAGTAAAGGAAATGAAGCAAATCCCCTGTCTCTGTCCGTTACTCCTGCTGTGCCATCGCTTTCCCTGCACCACAATGCTCAGCGCAACCTGCATCATTTATACTGCCCTGAGGCCTGCTCCACCTGTGGGGAGCCGTTCCATCTCAAGCTGTCCTGACATCTGCCTCAGAGGACTGTTGCAGCGCTGGTGATCCTCACCAGACACCACAGGTGGCGTCACAACAAATTCCCTACAAATAATTCCTTTTGGCACTGACCGCCCTGGGCCAGCCACCGCGATAATCCCCGCAGGCAGTCTTAGGCCCGGCTGCCGGGTGCCCCGCGACACCCCTGGGGGCGAGTCACATACACTGCAGAAAAGCAGAAAACCAGTCACAATTTCCATCTATGGAAAAATCTAGAAAGCTTTCAAGCTATGGTATGAGCCTCGTCCATTAGATCCCTTTCGGCCTGACGTGGCCAGAATCTTGGATTTCCTACAGAACGGTCTGTCTAAAGGATTAAGACCAAGCACGCTGAAGGTCCAAGTCTCGCCTTTAAGTTCCTATTTTGATGCTGATTTGGCCCAAAACAGATGGATTAAGAGGTTCATGATAGCTGCTTCTTGGATTAATCCAACAAGAGCTAAAATAGTTCCACCTTGGGATCTCAACGTAGTTCTTAGAGGCCTAACTATGCATCCTTTCGAGCCAATAGCCGAGGCACACATAGACAAATTGTCTTGGAAAGCGGCATTGCTTATAGCTCTGACTACAGCCAGAAGAGTGAGTGAAATCCAAGCCCTGTCTATCAGAGAGACTTATTGTCGTATTTTGGAGGACAGGATCATCCTCCAGTTGGATCCTTCTTTTCTACCTAAAGTGTCGTCTAATTTTCATATGTCTCAGCCAATAATTCTTCCGTCATTCTGTCAAAATCCATCAAATAGCAAGGAAGAAGAATTCCACGCGTTGGATGTAAGAAGGACTATAATCCGCTATTTGAGGCAGACTGAAACCTGGAGGAAGGATCAGAACCTATTTGTCCAATATGGAAGCCCCAATAAAGGAAAGAAAATTGCAAAAATATGCTAGCAAATTGGATTAAGAAAGCAATTTGTGAAACATACATAGTTCAAGATTTGCCTCCTCTGAAATCTTTGAAAGCTCTTTCTACTAGAGCTATGTCGGTCTCCTGGGCGGAAAAAGCTAGTGCATCCATTGAGCAGATTTGCAGGGCAGCTACATGGTCGTCTGTCCATACCTTTGCTAAACATTATAGACTAGATGTAATATCTAATAGAGACTTAGCATTTGGAAGGAAAGTCCTTCAGGCTGTTGTCGCTCCCTAAAATTCATTCTTTGGTAATTCTCCAGGTGTGCTGTCATGGAGGGGATTGGAGAAAATAGAATTAGACTTACCAGTAATTCGGTTTCTAAGACCCTCCACAACAGCATGGGTAGTTCCCTCCATTTCTTTGATTGGAAAAATCCTTAGTGTTAATAAATATTTAGAGCATTCATACTGTGTGGTCCTTTGAAAACACTGGGGATTGTAGCAGGGAGGGGCTATTTAACATCTTGTTTTCCTGTCCCTAATTAGGATGGGGAGGCTACCTCCAGGTGTGCTGTCGTGGAGGGTTTTAGAAACAGAATTACCGGTAAGTGTAATTCTATTTTTTTTTTTTTACCATTTTTATTCTTTTTTTCAACTATTAACTTGTTCACACTATATAAATACATGCCGGTTGCAAGGATTTATATATTGTGACCAAGTTGTCAAGCACTTTCCAAGTGATGCTAAAATCGCTTGGAAAGCGGTTGACAACCCGCATGCGGACATGCATGTGAAAAATGCTTCACTTACGTTTGTCCCTGGCAGGAAAAACGCATGTAAAATCTGCATGCGTTTTTTCTGCCAGGGAGATGCAGAAACACTCAGGAAAAATCCGGAGCATTTCTGCATCGTGGGCATGTGGCGCCCCTGAGGGTTCAGTCGCCACAGAGGTACTGCACCTCACCCAGAGGTGTGGTGTCTCCCTTCACTCAGGTAAGATGGGAGTGCTGCAGAGAACCCCCCAAAACACCTGCATCCAACATTACACTGCTTCAGACCGGCTGGAAGGGCAACATGCAGAGCGCAGCTGCTGAGCCCTGTCCCTGGCTGGAGTGGGGGAAACCCAAAGGTAGGGGGAACCAGTAGTGGGTGTGGGTGGAGGAAGCAGTTAGAAGGAGCACACAGTAGGTATATAATGGGAAGCAATCTTAGGGTGGCAGTTCAGAACAGAATGGTCAGTCAGTACAGTACAGACGGTCAGTGAGGACTGTCTGGGAGCAGAGACTCAGCAGGAGCTCTGCTCCACAAGAAGGGCCCGGGATAGAGGCCCCGGAGGGGAGAAGGGAGTAGGCTCCATTCTAACAAGGGATCCCAGGGGTACGGCGCGTGCAGGACAGCACCCATACGCCCCGCATCTGTCAGAAGACAGAGGGATCGGTTGCCCCATTCTAATCTCCAGGGGGTCAGGTTGGTCCCGGATCCGACGTACAGGAAGGACTTCAGCATACCCGAGCGGGATTGAGAGTGGGCAGCGCAGGGCAGCAGGGAGAAGGACCTAGTGTGAAGACGGTCAAAGTAGGAACACGAGAAAGTGGGGTTCTGCCAAGCATTCCTAAACTTCCTGAGGAAGGATTGAACCCCTGCCAGGGTGAACACGGCGCAACGTGGGAGGCCTTCACCTGTAACTTGCACTTTTGTGTTTCCTGAAGAACTGTGAATTAAAATCTTGGACGACTGCACTGAGTTGCCTCCGTCTATTCCTTCACTGGTGCCATTTCCCTCCCTGCACTACAACGCCCAGCGCACCCTCCATCTATTTACACTGCCCTGAGGCCCGCTCCACCTGTGGGGAGCCGTTCCATCTCTAGCTGCCCTAACATATGCCTCAGAGGACTGTTGCAGCGCTGGTGATCCTCACCAGACACCACAGGTGGCTTCACGACAAATCCTATAAATAATCCCTTTTGCACTGACCGCCCCGGGCCAGCCACCGTGATATTCCCCAAAGCAGCCAAACGGCCCGGCTGCCGTGTGCCCCGCGGCCCAGGGGGCAGCGAGTCACCACTTGGCATCACGAACAGGATACGTGACCAGCCTGCCATCTGCGGGTAATGTGCGCCTAAAGAAGTGTTTTCTGCCTTGAATGTGGCGCCCGCCCCAGAAGAACGGGCGCCATTATATGCGTGCTAAAGAACAACAGAATGGAACCTCCCGTCGTGGGCCGGGTCCCAGAATGGCTCCAAAAGCAGGCCCTGCCCCTTGCAACAGTGACTGTCCGCATAGATGTGTCCGTCAAAGCGGGGAGGCCGACACAGGGAGTGACCGACAGCAAAGTGCCATGGGACCGCCCCCGAAAGAGGAGAGGCGGTGGAGAGAAGCTGCGTAAAGACCGGGAGGTGTCAGGCCGAGCTGACGCAGTCGCGGGAGCAGGTCGGAGTGATGTCCCTGTCCCAAATGCGGCTGGCGCTGCTCCATCCCTGGTCCCCCTGCAGCTTGAGGCTGATGACCAGGCTGGGTCAGCCTGCAGAAACCAGGGGTTCCCCCGGAGGGGGCCCCACTGTTAAACTGTTTTAGTTAACTGGACTGTACATAAGTTGCCCGGAAGGGTGCAGATGACTTCATGTTTGCTACCCAGTTACCCGTCAGGGTACAGAGACTGACAGGCTGAGGACTGTGAGAAGCCGGACGTTGACATTGTACATAGTTTAGCACTTCTTAAAGTGCATCCTATTGGTTTTATAATTACAAATATACCTCAGAACAAAAACCCGTTTGGCGTGGCGGAAGACGAGGTCCAGGATTGGATCGTCTATGCCCTGCAGCCATGCCCAGGGCCTACGTTGAGGGTTTGTGGACGGGTCCCTCATGCTGCTACTGTTGCACCCTGGTGCTGGAACTGTCTTGAAAATTGTTTTATATGACAATACTCTTATGATGTTTTATAATGTAACCAGTAACGTTAAAAGAAATGTGCCTCCCATAAAGGGAAGAAATGTTGTTTTATGGTCAAATATGCTGATGCATCTTAAAAATTTTGCATGTCAGTTATGCCTGGTTTTGCTCTGTTCCAGCCCGCGGACGTGCTGTGTTTTACCGGGGGGGGGGAATGTGGCGCCCCTGAGTGTTCAGTCGCCACAGTGGTACTGCACCTCACCCAGAGGTGTGGTGTCTCCCTTCACTCAGGTAAGATGGGAGTGCTGCACAGAACCCCCCAAAACACCTGCATCCAACATGCAGAGTGCAGCTGCTGAGCCCTGTCCCTGGCTGGAGTGGGGGGAACCCAAAGGTAGGGGGAACCAGTAGTGGGTGTGGGTGGAGGAAGCCGTTAGAGGGAGCACTTATACAGTAGGTATATAATGGGAAGCCATCTTAGGGTGGCAGTTCAGAACAGAATGGTCAGTCAGTCTACCATTGGGCCCTATAAGACGTTCTTCATCTCCCGTTGCAGTGGGGTTTTTATTTGTCAAAAAAAAAGACTGGGGGTTGCGCCCCCGCCTTGATTTTCGCGAGTTTAATCGGATCACGGTCTGGGATGCATATCCTCTCCCTCTCATCCCCGACCTCTTTAGAAAAAAATTTGGCTCCTACGATTTGATTAAACTAGACCTCAGGGGGACTTATAATCTCATTCACATTGAGGAGATGAGTGGAAGATGGCCTTCAATACTCCTGAGGGGCACTATGAAAAGCTTGTGATGGCATTTGGGTTGACTAATGCTCCCGCTTTCTTTCAACACTGTTAGTGACATTTTTAGTCATCTGGCAGGTAGATCACAACAAACCAATCTTGATGACATATTAATTTACTTACCTCCAGTCACATCAGGTACATATCAGGCAGGTCTTACAGATACTCAAAGATAATAAATTATTTGTCAAACCAGAGAAATGTATGTTCTCCATTCAGGGTTAGTTCTTATCATTCACCGTTTTTGCATGGATCTGGCCAAAGTCCGGACGGTACTGGATTGGTATTATATTCAAGACTTAAAGGCATTACAAAGTTTTTTGGGTTTCGCCAGCTACTACTGTAAGTTCATCAAAAACTTTTCGGTAGTGGCCAAACCTCTGATGGACGATTTTGCCAAATAGAAAAAAAAAATTAAGATTTTTTTATTTTACTTTCCATTCTTTTAGCTAAACACAATCCAGCTAAGTTTAAAATTGAAATGAAGCCCCTGTACCCCCCTCTCTAGGTGCTTCTGTACCAAGTCTTCCCTGGTCCAGGATGGTCTCTATATCACAGGCTCCAGCAATAACCTATTGACACATGATTGTGGCAGCCCTCACGTGCTGATATATCACAGTGCCAATAGAAGTGGGAAGCGGCACAGAAATCACAAAATAAAGGCAGTGTTTGTGGTAATGCAAGAATCCAGCAAGCAGAGTAATCCACACGTCATACAACAGCCCAACATGGATGATGAAAAGTTGCGTCTTCAGGCGTCTGTGTAAGAACATCACATTTTTGTTTTCCTTCCAGAATAAGCACCAAATGGAATAGCTGAATGCCAGGATACGGAGACCGGCGGGGGACAGGGAAGCGCTGTCTGCTGGATTTTGTGCTGGTTTCACAAGCGGTCACCCTGCAGTTTTCTCCGGATAATGCTGTGGAGACTTTTCACAACACATCTAATAATTGTGAACCTTCCACTCACATGTTTATTATCTTGTCCGCTGGTCAGACTGGGGGGGATGAAAGCTGGACAAGGGATGAAGAATGATCCTTATTACATATAATGGGTGCACTGAGCGATTGTGAAAAGTCGCAGAGGACTGAGAGCAGAAGGGCAGAGGGTTTCCTCTTCCTCACAGGGACCAGCACAGAAGCCGGAGCAGAAGGGCAGAGGGTTTCCTCTTCCTCACAAGGACCAGCACAGAAGCCGGAGCAGAAGGGGAGACAAGGGCTGAGCCACTTACACAGACAGAAAGCTGAGGAGAGGAGGGCATGTTATTACTCCAGGATCCGCTCCATTCATTCCCTATGTGGCATTCAAGCGCTGAGCTCGGCTTTTCCGGAGCCCCATAGAGAATGAATGGAGCAGCAGTTGATCCCTGACTTTCCACTCCTTCCCGATCAGACGATGGCTCGCAGCGGTCAGACCCCACGATCAGTAAGTGATCACCGAGCCTGTGGATAAGTGATAACTTGTTTTCTACAGACATCCCCTTTAAGTAATGGAGCATGCCAGCAGAGAAGGTGGGAGGAGGCGCTGGTTACAGGGGAAACTTTACCTCTGGAGGCCGCATTTAGGGCATGTGAGGGGCGGACACTTCCCATATTCATCATTACTGAACCCCCGCTCTGTGCGGCTCTTATCTGAGCTGCAGGAGACGCAGCAGTTACTAATCAGCCGCTCTCTGTTCACTTGCAGCCGTCCGAGCTCTGCTGTGCCTGTTAGGGGTGAAGTTCGGGTCCTTCGAGGCATCTACTATGCAGCCTGCACAGCAGATCACAGCCCGAGCACAGCGTCTCCGGGTAAATCTCCACCTTGTGAGTTGCTTCTTGTGCAGCAGCCCCATGCAAGTTGCTCTGCTCTCCTCGGCCAGCTCCTGCTGAATACTGAGCTCCTCTGCCCAATCTAGGAGCTCAATAGCCCTGATCACGTCAGTGGTAGCCCAACGCTGCTGGATCAGATTTACAAATGGCAAACTAATCAGCCCTAGGTATTTCTAATATGTGCAGAGCAGGCGACATAAGTCTGACCGGTGTCCTCATAGACTTTTCCTCAGCCGGGGTCTAATAGGAGCAGTAAAATGGCCGTCATGGGGTCCATTGTTAGATCTCAGCTGCCATAGAAACTCATTGGCACCATGATCATGCCTCCCTCTCCTGTCTAAAGTGCCTAAATGCTGTGGAAGCCCCCTACTGTGTCATACAATGGATTAAGCTGCCAGGATCAAGGTTGGCTCCACTGTGGGCAGCTGAGGCAGGAGCAGGACTGTGTTACACAGCCACACTTCTGCCGCAGATCTTGTAAGGACCTGCCTGATGATAATGTGTCCTATAGAGCAGGTCTTGGTACCGGACTGCCCTGTACATATTTACCACTAGCTGGGAACCAGTTACTTACAAGGTCTAGTTTCGAATGTGTTTCCAGGATCTGTAGTTATCAGCATTTTATCCTTAAGGCCGAGTTATAATATCACTGTAACACTCTCGCCCTGTACCTGTATACCTGCCCTGTGTGCTGCACAAAAGTATATAACAAAATGTGTGTACACAGATATCTACTGAATGGTATTACTGCTAGATCTCCTGTACATAGAAATATGAGGTTCTTAGCGCACATTTTGAGCAAATTGTGCGAGCCCATCTGCCAACGTCAAGGCGACCTCTTCAGATGGGTCCCTACACTAACATTACACTAACTTACTAACTGGGACTAGTTTTTTGTATTATTATTATTACCACCATTTTTACTATTTATTATTATTGCATTAATGCAATTAATTGTAACTGTTATAAAACGAATTAAAAAAATGTAATTCTAATTTTTTTTAATTAACCTTGTGATTCTAATAATGGTATTACTAAAATCCCTATGCCTAAAGCTGTTGATCCAGAAGAAGGCAAAAACCCCAGGACACCTTCAGCCAATTTGTGTCACAGGGGAAAAATTCCTTCTTGACCCCGGGAAAAGGCGATCAGTCCTAGGACCCTGGATCAAACCTAATAATGTTATTACAAGTTATATAATATTACACTAATTATTGTACTACTGGAGTTATTTTAATTTGTTTTTATAAATCTATTTGATATGGTTATTATTACATTGTGCTATCTTATTACAGTATTATTCTTCTTTCCTTTCACTACTAATACTGCCCTATACCTACAGTGTTGATCCAGAAGAAGGCAAAAACCCCAGGACACCTTCAGCCAATTTGTGTCACAGGGGAAAAATTCCTTCTTGACCCCGGGAAAAGGCGATCAGTCCTAGGACCCTGGATCACACTGCTATTCTACCTACTACTATTACTACTGTTATTTTATTACTTTCTTACTATTATCACTAGTATTATTACTCATATTACACTAATACGGATATACTACCACTATATTACTACCATCCCTTTCCCCCTAGGGATCTTAAGGTGCAGTTCTGTCCTCCTCCTCCTATTCTGTCCTCCTCCTCTTCCATCCTCCTCCACTTTCGTCCTCCTCCTCTTCCGTCCTCTTCCTCTTCCGTCCTCCTCCTCTTCTGTCCTCCTCCTCTTCTGTCCTCCTCCTCTTCCGTCCTCCTTCTCTTCCGTCCTCCTCCTCTTCTGTCCTCCGCCTCTTCCGTCCTCCGCCTCTTCTGTCCTCCGCCTCTTCCGTCCTCCGCCTTTTCTGTCCTCCGCCTCTTTCGTCCTCTTCCTCTTCCGTCCTCTTCCTCTTACGTCCTCCTCCTCTTCGGTCCTCCTCATCTTCCATCCTCCTCCTCTTCCGTCCTCCTTCTCTTCCGTCCTCCGCCTCTTCCGTCCTCCGCCTCTTCTGTCCTCTGCCTCTTCCATCCTCCGCCTCTTCCGTCCTCCGCCTCTTCCGTCCTCCTTCTCTTCCATCCTCCTCCTCTTCCGTCCTCCTCCTTTTCCGTCCTCCTCCTCTTCTGTCCTCCTCCTCTTCCGTCCTCCGCCTCTTCCGTCCTCCATCTCTTCCGTCCTCCGCCTCTTCCGTCCTCTTCCTCTTCCGTCCTCCTCCTGAGACGTAATAAATAGCATTAAAGCTGCAGTAATTATTTATATTATATATACACACTGCTCAAAAAAATAAAGGGAACACTCAAATAACACATCCTAGATCTGAATGAATGAAATATTCTCATTGAATACTTTGTTCTGTACAAAGTTGAATGTGTTGACAACAAAATCACACAAAAATCATCAATGGAAATCAAATTTATTAACCAATGGAGGCCTGGATTCGGAGTCACCCTCAAAATTAAAGTGGAAAAACACACTACAGGCTGATCCAACTTTGATGTAATGTCCTTAAACCAAGTCAAAATGAGGCTCAGTATTGTGTGTGGCCTCCACGTGCCTGTATAACCTCCCTAAAATGCCTGGACATGCTCCTGATGAGGTTGCGGATGGTCTCCTGTGGGATCTCCTCCCAGACCTGGACTAAAGCATCCACCAACTCCTGGACAGTCTGTGGTGCTACGTGACATTGGTGGATGGAGTGAGACATGATGTCCCAGATGTGCTCAATGGGATTCAGGTCTGGGGAACGGGCGGGCTAGTCCATAGCTTCAATGCCTTCATCTTGCAGGAACTGCTGACATACTCCAGCCACATGAGGTCTGGCATTGGGCACAACCCCCATCTGTGGACGTCTGGCCCTCATCCCACTCTCATGGAGTCGGTTTCTAACCGTTTATGCAGACACATGCACATTTGTGGCCTGCTGGAGGTCATTTTGCATGGCTCTGGAAGTGCTCCTCCTGTTCCTCCTTGCACAAAGGCAGAGGTAGGGGTCCTGCTGCTGGGTTGTTGCCCTGCTATGGCCCCCTCCACGTCTCCTGGTGTACTGGCCTGTCTCCTGGTAGCGCCTCCAGCCTCTGGACACTACGCTGACAGACGCAGCAAACCTTCTTGCCACAGCTCGCAATGATGTGCCATCCTGGATGAGCTGCACTACCTGAGCAACATCTGTGGGTTGTAGAGTCCGTCTCATGCTACCACGAGTGTGAAAGCACAACCAACATTCAAAAGTGACCAAGACATCAGCCAGAAAGAATTGGTACTGAGATGTGGTCTGTGGTCTCCACCTGCAGAACCACTCCTTTATTGAGTGTGTCTTGATAATTGCCAATAATTTCCATCTATTGTCTTCCATTTGCACAACAGCATGTGAAATTGATTGTCAATCAGTGTTGCTTCCTAAGTGGACAGTTTGATTTCACAGAAGTTTGATTTACTTGGAGTTATATTCTGTTGTTTAAGTGTTCCCTTTATTTTTTTGAGCAGTGTATATTTTCTCATGTCATGTATTTACTACTAAAAGTAATTTTTTACATTTAGGTTTCATTAAGTGTTTTTCACCGGCTATTACAGACTTATTGTTTCCCTGCACATTCAAGTTTTGTGTTTTCTTTGGGCATAGATCAGCTAATAGGCACTCAGGAAAAAAAAACAGGTTAAAGATCTACAAACTCTCCCTTAAGACTAAGGAGCTCACTGATAGATTCTCAGTTAGCTAATTTTGCAGCCAGCAATAGACAGTGCAGCACAGATGCTACAGAAGGCAACATTTTTAATGAAACTCAATTACAGAAATCGATTTTAGCCCCAAATACTTGCATTAAAGTAAAAAAAATGGCCCCAAAGCTGGACAACCGCTTTAACTCCTTACCAACATCTGCCGTACATGTATGGTATAAGTCAGTAGCGGGTGTATGGAGCAGGGTCAGCTCGCCCCGTACATGGCAGATAATGGCTGTGACAAACAACCAGGACCTGCCTCTAACAGCTGCGAGTGGAGCGAAGATCTGCCCACCACTGTTAACCTGTTCAGTGCTGCTGTCAATCTCTAACAGCAGCATTAACAGTGTGCCAGCATTGGGACGCGTCGTTCCATACGCCCACCGGCGCTCCTGTGACGCGATCATAGGGCGCCGATGGACTGCTATGACATCCGGGGGTCTGCTGAAGCCTCCGTGCCTGTCATCATAAAGCTTCATTTGGGCTGTAAAGAAGACCGTGGTTTTGCTATATGGAGCATTACTGTGGTATCGCTGTATATAGCACAAGCAATCAGATGATGTATACAAATACAGTGAAAAAAAGTATATATATATTTATTAAAACCCCACACGTTCAACTCACCTCCCACTAAAAATAAAGATAATAAAAATATACACATTTTGTGGTTTGGTCTCTTTCAGAGAAATACAATCTATCAAAATATAAAAAAAAAAAAACGATCAGTGAACACAGAAAAAAATTCAAAAAGACAAAATTGCATTTTTTTCGTTCGCCTCAATACTGCAGAAAATCCTGTAAGAAGCGATGACCATGACATATGTGTCCCAAAATGTTATCAATAAAGTCCTCTTGCCCTTCAAAAAATAAGTCCCCACACAGCTCCATCAACCTGGAAACTGAAAATGTTTCGGGTCTCAGAAAAAATGGTGACAGCATCAAAAAAAAGTTTTTTTCTTTTGCCAAAACTATTGGAGAAGTTTGGTCTTGCTGTAATCACACTGAGGAGTAGGATCCTATTACCAGGTCATTTTTACCACACAATGTGCGCCGTTAAAACCGTTCCCAGAAAAACAATGTCAGGCTTTTTTTTTCGCACTTTTACTGCACTTGAAATGTTTTTCCCGTTTTCTAGCACTATGTGGTAAATGAATGGTGTCATTTATAAGGACAGCTCATCCTACAAAATAACAAGACCTCACACTATGTGGACAGATATCAAAAAGTTAGAAAAGTTGGAAAAAGCGGAGGAAAGAACAGAAAAAAAACATAAATTGGTTATGTCGGGAAGGGGTAAAGCTGAAGAAACGCATGTAAGAGCAGAATATGGAGGAAGGTCAGATATCACAGACTGGTGGATACTACCTGCTCCATCGCTGGCAGAATACTCCACCCCCATGGTGTCCGCTGATATCTTCTCTTGTAGAAACGTCTCCAAACTCTATAAAACATCGGGAACAGTCAGCAGAGGGTTTGATGATTGGCTCATATTGGCGATATACTCAGGGGCATTACTGGGCCAGGGAAGATTGGGAATGAATAGCGTATTGACTGTTAGAGATGTGATCTCTTCCATTAAAGGGGATGTCTAGTTGGAACAAGTTATCACTGATCTCTGGATAGGTGATGACCTGTCCCAGTGGGAGCACCCCTTTATTATGTGGTATATATGGAGGATGTGATATCATGCAGAGTTCTAGCAGTATTACACTTCGGTCCGTTCTGCGTGCATCTGGGCCATTCCCTATGGAGGAGCGGAGCTGGGGGGAAATATCAGGATCTCGTCGCTGGATCCATCCAGATGGGAGATGTAACGAGTGCGGCGCCCCCCACTGGTGTCTCAGCGTATTATGTGTTGGGGAATAATAACTTATTGTCTGGTAAATGTGCTGATTCCTGTCAGTTGTGGTCGCTGAGTGCGTGTGATGGGATGTGGCTCCGTCCGTTATATTATATCACGTCTTATACCTATAATCTCTCGCTGATCGCAGGTGTCTGTCTTCACACTCAGATGAGAAGGAACAAACTGACGATATAGGACTTTTTTTTTTTTTTCCAAATTCAAACCGAGCAATCCTATTGGCTGAGTATGAATGCAGTTACCATGGTGACAGAAGTAGCAGCAGATTTAAAGGGACAAAACACTAATATTGTACTAAAGTGTATTTTATTATATATTTCACATAACTGACTGGGTACACCTTGGTGCGGGTGGGATGGCTTTTTTTAAATCAAAAACCATGTTTACTAAGTACCCTATATTATATATATTCACTATTGCTTTTTACTTACTTATAGCAGGGTATATGCTCATATTGTTTCTATCCTAAGTTTATCTATTTTCTAATAGAGACATGACCAGTCCTCTTTAGAATTTTATAGTGACCCCATTGAGGTCATGGACTGATATTGGGGATTGCAGAGTTGGGGCAAGGTGACAGGTGACAGTAAGTGACATTGTGGCACCCCAGGGGTCTGGTTTTCCACAGTAATGTAATGTTATGTCTGAGAGCAGGTGGGAGGTCCTTTGGTCAGGGATCCTGTGCATGCCACACCTCCTGCCCAGTCTTGGGAGGGGAAGAACTTCCCCTGTATAAACCCTGGGCTGAGGCAGGGTTAGTCAGTCAAGGAGAGTAGAGACAGAGAAGCAGCATAGGAAGAAACAGCAGAAGCTCATTGGGAGCAATACTACTACGAGTCAGGGCTGGCAGCTGCAGAGCTCGCCCTGACTGAGAAGCTTTCTTACCGGACCCGGCGTCCGAGGCTGTGGGGACTAACTCTTACCCAGCAGCAGAAGCCGACCGGCAGGGGATTTCAGGTCCTCAGGCCCAGAAACCCGAAGGCACGGTCACACGTGTGGGACCAGCACCGCCATCGTGGAGCGGAAGCCATTAGAAGGCCCCGAGTCACCGGCCATACGGGTGAGCACCACACGGTACACTCAGGGACGTGGGCTACTTATATCCGCTTCTAGCAAGGTAGCCAGAAGAGTACAGTCAGTTTGGGAGGCCTACAACTCCGCCTGGCCAGGGGAGATCCCATCTGCTCAAGGACTGACCAGGCCCCGTTCACTAGCAAGTACTCCGGGAGGGTCTATCGTTGTTACCAGTAAAGACCCTGAATTACACCGCACCGTCTCTGAGTGGTTCCTGCTACCCCCATCATCCACATCTGCTGCCCTGAGGCCATACCCCTCCCGTTGGGGGTTATACCATCTACGCTGCACCATCCATCCACCGGCCTCAGCGGACTGTCCTGCAGCGGCAGCTCCATAGCTGCATTCAACGGGTGGCGTAGTCGTCCTGCATCTACCGCTGTTACATCGCCGCTCAGTTTGACTCCCTGGGCACGGACCGGGTCACCGCCACGAGACTACAACCCTCAAGAGATCCGGCTCCGGGTAAGCTCCCGCGTGCGCAACGCAGCGCGACACAGGCCCAGGGGCGCGTCAACTTTGGCGTAGTCGGCAGGATTTCGTGCCCGCAACCACCGGGTACTGCGTGCCTGAAAAAGAGACTTTTCAAACTTACCTGTGGTGAAGATTCCCGCCATCCGGCGCCATCTTCAGCCTTCTTCCCGCCATCGGTGAAGTTTCCCGCCATCCGGCGCCATCTTCTGCCTTCTTCCCGCCATCCGTGGAGTTTTCCCGCCATTGGACGCCATCTTGAGGACGCCGCGCGGGAAGAAGAGGGGCGTGGACTCCGAAAGCGCGCGAGAACTGAAGCCCCGCCCCACGTCCGGACGTTGCGTAAGGTCCTGGAAGGAGCCCAGCAGACGCCGACGTCACAGGAGCGCGACGGAAGGTCCTCAACCCTGACGATCCACTGCGGAGCCGCGGCCTACGGAACAGGATCATCGCAAGGTAGGCCACGGTCCACTAGGGGGGAGGAAGATGTCGGATACGGAGGAGAGCTTCACTGCCTCAACCCCCGCCAGTGCTACCGCTGCTGCAGTTATGCCCTTCACCATGCCCTATATCCCGGGAGCAGCTTGGCTACCCCAGTACTCAGGGGAGTCACATACCCTGCATGACTTTAGAGAAAAGCTGGATAGCCTCTTCCAGGTGTACCCCCTCACAGAAGAGCAAAAAGTGAGCATCCTGGTGGCCCAACTAACCGGGGCAGCCAAAAGGGAAGTAAAATCCTGGCCACCTGGGAGGAAGACTGTCGCAGGGATACTAACCCGGCTGAAGGACACCTTTGATACCCGCACCTTAGCCGAGATTAAGCTTAGATTCTACGGGTGCAAGCAGCGAGCGCATGAGAGTATAAGGGACTATGCACTAAACCTACAAGAGGCCCTGAGGGCCATTAAGCAGACCGACCCTGATGGAGTGGGAAACGAGGACAGGCTGTTGACCGAACAGTTTATAGAGGGACTGTATTGTAATACCCACCGAACCCAGTTGCGGGCAATGGCCTTACAGGATCCCCATCTGGGCTTTGCACAGTTCAAGGACAGAGCCATCCGGGTGCTCCGAGAACCGGCACCGGGTGGCGTTGTGACCCACAAGCGCCCTGCTATCACTTACCACCAGGAGGCGGCGCCCTTGTCGGCAGGGCCTGTGGGAGCTGATGCGCAGGCTTTGGACAATGACCCGGCTCCAGACCTACACCATCAGGTCCAAGAGCTAGCTAAGAGCGTTGCTGCGCTAACCCGAACTGTGCAGTCTTTACAGGCTTCCACCCCAGGGAAGATCCAGCTGGCATCCGGACCGGAGGACATCCCGTGGCGTCGACCAAGGAGGACCCCACCGGCCAGAGGAAGACCCAGTGACCGATACAGCGAGGACGGACGACCCATCTGCCGCCGCTGCAATCAACCTGGACATATGGCAAGGTACTGTTCTTTAAACGGGCACAACCTGGGGTAGAGGGCCAACCCCCAGGAAAAAGATCACCAGGCCCATCGAACTGGCGCGACAGATATGTGGGAGGACGTCCAGTCTTGCCTGTGGTACTGGATGGCATTCCCATGAGTGCCCTACTGGACACCGGGTCACAGGTCACCACCATCCCGTACGTGCTCTTTAAGCAGTACTGGAATGACTCGGATATTACCCGCTACCCTGACGACGACTTGAGTATCATCGCCAGCAATGGCCAGCCCGTGCCACAGATCGGATTTAAAGAGGTGACCATCAAAATCGGTAGAGTCGAACTGGCAGCACAGGGACTGATCATTGTAGATATTGACAAACATGAGAGTCACCCAAAAATAACTCTAGGAACTAATGTAATTGAAAATTGTCTTGCAGAGGTGATTTTCCTTTTACAGCAGGTTGCCAAGAACGCCAGCTCCGGCGAGCAGCGGGTGCTCCAGAAAGAGATCCGGGCACTGATGCGACAGCAACAGGTGGAACTCTCCGGCGGTGAGATTGGTAGCGTAAGAATGTGTGACCCTTTTCCTATTGCCATGCCCCCAAAAAGTGAAATGATGATTTGGTGCCGGGCAGCTATTGGTCTGAGAGGTAGAGATTACCAGGCAATGGTAGAACCAGTTTACTCGGACAGTAGGCCCACCATTTTGACAGCACGGGGGGTGGTTGATGTACGCCATGGGAGGGTGCCCGTTCGCATAATAAATATCGGGGAGAGGGAAGTGTACCTGCCCCGGTATGCCACGCTAGCCAAATTATATACCATTAACCAAAATTCTATGCAATCTGTGGAATCCTTGCCTCCATCTCACCCGGAGGAAGGTAACGGCTCTAAGAAAAACATGGAGGACTGGTGTCAGCAACTACATCTGGGTACTGACTCCACTCCCGCACACCAGAAACAAGGAGTCTATCGGGTGGTTCAGGAGTACGAGAGAGTGTTCAGTAAACACCCGTTAGACTTCGGGCGAGTCAAGGGGGTAGAACACCACATCCCCACGGGAGACCATCCTCCTATAAAAGAGAGGTATCGACCCGTACCCCCTGCCCACTACCAACACGCCAAGGGGATGCTTAGAGACATGAAGGAGGCTGGGGTGATCAGGGATAGCTGTAGCCCCTGGGCAGCTCCACTAGTCTTAGTCCGAAAGAAAGACAACACCATGAGGATGTGTGTAGATTACCGGAAAATCAATCGTATCACACACAAGGATGCGTACCCCTTACCAAGGATAGAGGAGTCATTGGCTGCTTTAAGATCTGCTAACTTCTTCTCTACCTTGGATCTCACTAGCGGGTACTGGCAGGTTCCTGTAGCAGAGGCGAACCGGGAGAAGACCGCATTCACCACCCCGATGGGACTTAGCGAGTTCACCTGCATGCCGTTCGGACTCTGCAACGCACCGGGAACCTTCCAACGACTAATGGAGTGTTGTCTGGGCCACAGAAACTTCGAGACGGTCCTGTTGTACCTGGACGATGTCATCGTATATTCCAAGACGTATGAGGACCACCTGAAACACCTGGCGGAAGTGTTCGAAGTTCTGGCAAGTTACGGCCTAAAGGTGAAACCCTCCAAGTGTCACCTCCTGAAACCAAAGGTGCAGTACCTGGGACACGTGGTGAGCGCTGACGGAGTGGCTCCCGACCCTGATAAGATCACCGCAATTAAGGAATGGCCAAGCCCCTCCAGCGTAAAAGAAGTGCGGCAGTTCCTCGGGTTGGTAGGCTACTACCGAAGGTTTATTCCCGGTTTCACCAAAAAGGCAGCACCTATGCAGGACCTCCTGATAGGCCAGTCCCGGAAGGCAAAGAACCAGAAGCCGCCCTTCAAATGGGAGGAGCTGGAAGAAGAGTCCTTCCGCCAGCTGAAGATGGCCCTCACGGGGGACGAAATCCTGGCGTACCCGGATTATAGCCAGCCCTTTATCCTCTACACCGACGCCAGTAACATCGGGCTAGGAGCCGTACTGTCCCAGATCCAGCAGGGGAAGGAACGAGTAATCGCCTACGCCAGCCGAAAACTGCGACCCACCGAAAGGAACCCCGAGAATTACAGCTCATTTAAGTTAGAGTTCCTGGCCGTAGTATGGGCAGTCACCGAGCACTTTAAGCATTACCTCGCTTCTTCTCGGTTCACCGTGTACACGGATAACAACCCGTTGACACACCTGGACACGGCAAGACTCGGTGCCCTGGAGCAGAGGTGGATGGCCCGTCTGTCCAACTACGAGTTCACAATCAAATACCGGGCAGGACGCTCCAATACCAACGCGGACGCCCTGTCCAGGATGCCCAACCTGCCGGACGGAGGAGAAGATCCGGAGGGACTGGAAGAAGTTGAACTCCCTGCATTCCACCGTCATGGGACTATCCAGTATTCCCACCGGGTAAGGAGTAAGCAGGCTGCTACGTTGAACCCCTTACCCCACTACAACTGGGCGGAAACGCAAGACAGCGACCCTGCCGTCCGACTGGTGAAGGAGATGCTGACTCGGCCGGAGGCTCGCCTTGAACCAGACGCTCCGGAGGAAGCCAAACAACTATGGGCAGAGAAGAGTCGACTGTTCCTTTACAAAGGGAAGTTGTGCCGCAGAATGGTTAACTCCCGGACGCATGAATTACTCTGGCAAGTAGTGGTGCCACGAAGAGACGCAGCCATGGTGATGGAGGCATACCACGACGGAGCTGGACACTTCGGGTGGAAGAAGCTGGAGTTCCTGCTGCGCGAGCGGTTCCACTGGGTAGGCATGAGGGGAACCATCGAGAAGTGGTGCAGAGACTGTGGCCCGTGCAACCTGAGAAGGAAGGACCGTGCCAGCCAGAAGACTCCCCTGCAGTCCATCGTCACCCGGCAACCGTTGGAACTGGTAGCCTTGGATCATGTAAAACTGACCCCAAGCAGAAGTGGCTACGTCTACGCGTTAACCATCGTGGATCATTACTCCCGGTTTCTGGTTGTCGTCCCCGTCAAGGACTTAACGGCTCAAACAGCAGCTAGAGCCTTCCAGCAGCACTTTTGCCGTCCACACGGGTACCCGGACCAAGTGCTGACGGACCAGGGACCTGCCTTTGAAGCGGAGGTCTTCCAGGAATTCTGCAATCTGTATGGCTGCCGGAAGATAAGGACGACACCCTACCATCCGCAAACTAATGGACTTTGTGAGAAAATGAACCAGGTGGTAATGGATCTTCTAAAAACGTTGCCCCTGGAAGAACGCAGTCTGTGGCCTGAGAAGTTGCCCGATCTGGTGGACCTATACAACCACATCCCGGTAGGTTCCACCAACTGTACCCCGGCTTACCTAATGAGGGCAAGACCTGGTAAGTTACCTGTTGACCTGGAAATGGGAGTCCTGACACCCGAGGACACTTCACCAGAAACAGACTGGGACACAGAGAGGCAGCAGCAGTACCGGAGAGTACAGGAGAGCGTGGAGCGAAGTCTCTGTCAGGCTAGGGAAAGACAAGAGAAAACTTACAACCAGTATGCTCCCGCTGTTCCCCTGGTACCCGGAGAGCAGGTCTTGAAGAGGAAGAGACGGCTCCACAAGTTGGATGACCAGTGGGAGAAGGACCCGTACACCGTACTGCCCTCAAGCCACGAGAACCCGAAGGTTTGTACCATCAGTAAAGACGGAGGGGAAACCACAGCCATTGTATCCCGGGACCACCTGAAGAAGTGTCCCGAACAACTGAGGAACCCTGAAGAGGAACAAGAAGACCATCGACCCGTAGAGGAAAGGGAAGATATGGTTAGTACTGTGCTCGGGGACTTCCCTCGGTCTTGGACTCAAGTCAATGGTGCAGTTGTGGTACCCGTACTCACCTTCCTCCAACCAGCATCCCAAGCACCTACGGAGCAACAGGTAGAGCTGGAAGAACAGCCGGTCCAGGAGGCAGAAGACTCCACACAAGCAGAACAGGAGGATCAACCCTCTGCTTATAGTGAGCCTGCCGTACCCCTAGTGAGACAAAGAGCCGGTAGACAGCTGCCCAGTTTACCCTTGACAGCTCCTACACCCTGTAGTTCAGGGCCAGACAGTCAGCTCCGTAGGTCCACTAGGGCCACTAGAGGCCAGTTACCCGCACGCTGGAGGATTTGAAGTGTATAAATTGTTTTATTTATGTTTATCTGTGTATTGGTGCTTGTGTATAATTTTGTGTTTCCAGTTATTTTTAGGAATCCTTGGTGGATTTACCGGGAATCCTTGTACATAGTTGGAGCGTAACCCAGGATGGACTAGAGACTGTTAAGGACTCGGGGTAGGACAGACCCCTACCTGGTTACGTCTCCCTGTTTTGGTGAAATGGACACCTTGCTTTTCTTCAAAGACTGCACCCGGTTACGGACATGCCGTGACCACCTTTATGTGTTTCTTCTTATTGTACTGTTATTGTTGTTATATCTTGTTATGTTTTTCTAAAATATGTTTAGTCCCGGAGTACTAAATTTCACTAGGGGAAAATGTGGCACCCCAGGGGTCTGGTTTTCCACAGTAATGTAATGTTATGTCTGAAAGCAGGTGGGAGGTCCTTTGTTCAGGGATCCTGTGCATGCCACACCTCCTGCCCAGTCTTGGGAGGGGAAGAACTTCCCCTGTATAAACCCTGGGCTGAGGCAGGGTTAGTCAGTCAAGGAGAGTAGAGACAGAGAAGCAGCATAGGAAGAAACAGCAGAAGCTCATTGGGAGCAATATTACTACGAGTCAGGGGCTGGCAGCTGCAGAGCTCGCCCTGACTGAGAAGCTTTCTTACCGGACCCGGCGTCCGAGGCTGTGGGGACTAACTCTTACCCAGCAGCAGAAGCCGACCGGCAGGGGATTTCAGGTCCTCAGGCCCAGAAACCCGAAGGCACGGTCACACGTGTGGGACCAGCACCGCCATCGTGGAGCGGAAGCCATTAGAAGGCCCCGAGTCACCGGCCATACGGGTGAGCACCACACGGTACACTCAGGGACGTGGGCTACTTATATCCGCTTCTAGCAAGGTAGCCAGAAGAGTACAGTCAGTTTGGGAGGCCTACAACTCCGCCTGGCCAGGGGAGATCCCATCTGCTCAAGGACTGACCAGGCCCCGTTCACTAGCAAGTACTCCGGGAGGGTCTATCGTTGTTACCAGTAAAGACCCTGAATTACACCGCACCGTCTCTGAGTGGTTCCTGCTACCCCCATCATCCACATCTGCTGCCCTGAGGCCATACCCCTCCCGTTGGGGGTTATACCATCTACGCTGCACCATCCATCCACCGGCCTCAGCGGACTATCCTGCAGCGGCAGCTCCATAGCTGCATTCAACGGGTGGCGTAGTCGTCCTGCATCTACCGCTGTTACATCGCCGCTCAGTTTGACTCCCTGGGCACGGACCGGGTCACCGCCACGAGACTACAACCCTCAAGAGATCCGGCTCCGGGTAAGCTCCCGCGTGCGCAACGCAGCGCGACACAGGCCCAGGGGCGCGTCAACATCAAATGAAGGCTATGGTGCATACACAGGAAATCAGTCGTGTTATTCCACAGAAATGCTGTTCTATAAGGCTGTGTGCCCACGTAGCATTTTTCAAGCGTTTATGCTGCGGAATTTCCGCAGCGGAAACGCTTGTAAAACGCTAGGTAATCCGCCCCCCATGGTCCCCAAGGGGATTCCGCATGTTCTATGCACATGCTGCAGATTTTTCCGCAGCGTTTATGCTGCGTACAAAAATCCGCAGCATGTCATTTAATTTTGCGGAAGTGCAGCGGAATTCCCGCCATTGACTTGCATTGAGACGCACAGAAACCGCGACTGTACATTTTTACAAGCGGCTTCTATGCGTCTCTATGTGCGGATGGTACCCAGTTCTGGAGGAGAGGAGACTCTGATCCAGACCTGGGTACCATTGTACCTGTAAAAAAAAGAATAAAATAACAAATAAAGTTTATATTCACCTGTCCGGCGTCTTCTCTCTGAATGCCAGCAGCGCTGAAGGAACTTCGGTGACGTCACAGTCATGTGACCGCAGGCCCTTCACCGCTCTGTCTCGCGATATGCCGGCAGCCGGGAACCAGCCAGGAAGCAGAGCTGGAGCCACGCCGGGGCCTCGGGGGTGAGTATAGCTTTATTTGTTTTAATTTTTGCGGTTCACACTGTATAAATCCATGCTGTTTCCATGGATTTATACAGTGTGACCTAGTTGTCAAGCACTTTCCAAGTGATGCTAATCGCCTGGAAAGTGCTTGTCAATCTGCATGCGGAAATGCATGTGAATCCGCATGTGGATCCGCATGTATTCTGCAGGAAAAACGCATGCACAATCTGCATGCGTTTTTTTCTGCCAGGGAGATGCAGAAATGCTGCAGAAATTTTCTGCTTCATTTCTGCATCGTGGGCACATAGCCTAAAACACAAAATATCTTCATATGGTGAGGAGTTGTGTTGTGTTTTCATCATTTACATTCTAGCGTGGTGATCACATAAAATGTAAAATTCCTATTAAATAATTACTGAATGACAGTAGCCTGTATCCCTGGAGGACAAGTCATTTACCGCTTCACCAGGTTTGATGTTCTAATGCATTTAGATGTTTCAGTATTTGTATATATGTATATATATTTTTTTCCCCCCTTAAGGGTATTCAAGCGCAGACAGTGACCAACTTCTTCCTCGCCTTTGAAGCACAGCTTTCAATTATTCCTGTCGTAAACAAGGTAAAAAGCTTAGAGCCGAACACTATCAGACTCCTTCAGTCCCGCAGCAGGTAAATCTGTGAGCATCGCCGGCACTGCTGCTGTTCCTAGTACCGATCCCTCTATGAGCGGCTGTGCAGTAATGAAGGCAGGATTCACCCCAAACTTGCTCGTCTTTTTTTTCGATTTCCAGTTCTGGTAATTAGTTATACACATGTATATATCCAGTGGTCAACTCACAACCTGTGTATGGAAAATGAATTGTTTGCTGTAGGCATCGCATTTGTAGGATGCACACTGTTCATTTCATTATGGAGCGGAGTAGGAGGAGACTTTCATTACTGTTCCCTTTACTTCCTCCCTGCTGATAGGAAATGCCATGCTGTTTGCTTGTGTCCTGTGATTACAGCAGCCTGCAACAGTTTTCAAGCGTGCACTTCCCGGCTCAGGCATCAAGCAGTAAATGATAAAATTAAAACGCTGCTATCCCTTTGTTAGTCACTTTTTTATCTTCTTCCCCCTTCTACGAATGCTGTAGTCCGTTATTCTAGAACTGCTCTGAAAATGGTTCTCTCTGGAGTGTTGGGATTTGGGTTTAGGGTGGGTTAGGGAATTGAAGTTCAGATACTTTGTTCATGTTTTATACTATGGAATTACTATGTCATGTATGTTATTTGAAAGATGGAAAATTTGTATTTGGAGTTTTTCAATAAAAATTATTTGATTAAAAAAAAATCATGAAATTAAAATTCCTCCCGTTCTTGAGAAAGAATAGGATTTTTACTAAGAGGTAAATTGCACGTTCCTTGTTTTACAGGCACTTTACATTTTTGCTAGTTTTGTGCGATTACACAATCCCTTTTAAAGGCCAGTGCCAGTTGTACATCTCTCCCTAAACTCTTGCTCAGCACTATATTTTATGCCAGTTTTATTATATGGTTTCTAGATTTTGTCCAGCTTTGATAAATAATTAGTATTTATACTTTTGCTTTTAGGCTGCGTGCCCACGTTGCGGATAACAAGCGTTTTTGATGCGGAATTTCCGCAGCGGAAATGCTTGTAAAACGCATGGTAATCCGCACCCCATGGTCCCCAAGGGGATTCCGCAAGTTCTATGCACATGCTGCGGATTTTTCCGCAGCTTTTATGCTGCGTTCAAAAATCCGCAGCATGTCAATTAATTTTGCGTTTCCGCAAGCTGAATTGCCTTGTGCGATGCATTAAAAACGCAAGACAATTCCGCATGTGGAAAACGCGAAATAAACGCATGAAAACGCGCGATAAATGCGTGCGGAATTCCGCATGCGTTTTTCCGGGAGAGGACTTGCAGAAATGAAGCAGAAATTTTCTGCTTCATTTCTGCAACGTGGGCACATAGCCTGAGGCTGAGTTCACACGATGCGTTTTTCATGCGTTTCCGCGGCGTTTTTGCAGTTGCAGAAACGCCGCGGAAACGCATGAAAAACGCATGGTAGAAGGGCAGCAATGTTCCCCAATTGAAATCCGCATGTGCAGGTTTGCCTTGGTTAAAACTGCACAATCCTTTACTGGACTGGTCTACTAATGAGATTAAGTCTTGGAGTCCTAAGTGCTATGATAAATGTTGTAATGGTCGCATTGCGGCTGTGGAAAAAGGGGAATTACCTGTACCTATTCAGGATTTTTGGAAGGTTTTTTCAGAGGAGGAGTCGCAAGTTTTACCTCCTCATAGGGACTATGATTGCACCATTGAGTTTGTTTCTGGAGCTACTCTTCCCAAGAGTCGCTTATTAAATCTGACTATCCCTGAAAGAAAGGCCTTGGAGGAATACATACAGACGAGCTTGGCTGCTGGTCACATTAGACCTTCTAAGTCGCCTGTGGCCGTTGGATTTTTCTTTGTTAAAAAAAAAGACGGTGGTTTACGTCCATGTCTGGACTTTCATGAAATTAATAAGATTACCATACGCAATTCCTACCCATTGCCGTTAATTCCAGACTTGTTTAACCAGTTAGTGGGGACCAAGTGGTTCTATAAAATTGATCTCCGGGGGGCATACAATTTGTTACGAATGAAGGAGGGTGATGAATGGAAAACTGCTTTTAACACTCCGGTAGGTCATTTTGTGAATCTGGTGATGCCCTTCGGTCTTACCAATGCACCCGCGTTTTTTCAGAACCTTATTAATGACATCCTGAGACCTTTGATTGGCAAGAATGTGGTTGTGTATTTGGATGACATTCTGATTTATTCACCAGATCTGGATTCCCATTGGCAGAGCGTACGTGAGGTGTTGTAGTTATTGAGTGATAATTCGCTTTTTGCTAAGCTGGAGAAATGTGAGTTCGCTGTGCAGAGAATTAGTTTTTTGGGCTACATTATCTCCAGCGAGGGCTTTGAGATGGACCCGGTGAAAGTTCAGGCTGTGCAGGAATGGCCTAGGCCTATTGGTTTGAAATAGATACAGAGATTTTTGGGTTTCGCCAATTATTACAGGAAATTCATTAAGAATTTTTCTATAATTGTTAAGCCACTGACTGATCTCACCAGGAAAGGTGCGAATACGGTCCAGTGGACTACTGAGGCCATTGAAGCTTTTGTGTATCTCAAGGAGAGGTTCAGTTCTGCCCCTATCCTTATGCAGCCTGATGAGACCAAGCCTTTTTTGGTCGAGGTTGATGCTTCTTCGGTGGGGGTCGGTACAGTTTTGTCTCAGGAGAACAAGGATGGAGTACATCCCTGTGATTTTTTTTCTAAAAAATTTTCAGAAACCGAACTTAATTACGATGTTGGTAATCGGGAATTGTTGGCTATTAAACTTGCGTTTGAACATTGGCATCATTTCTTGGAAAGTGCTAAATTTCCTGTTCAGGTTTTCACAGATCATAAGAATTTGATCTATCTGGATGCTGCCAAACGCTTGAATGCCCGTCAAGCTAGGTGGGCACTTTTTTTTTCTCGGTTTAATTTTTCTGTTACCTATATCCCTGGTACTAGGAATGTTAAAGCCGATGCTTTATCTCGCAGCTTTTCCCCCATGGTTGGTACCGAGGAGGAGGAGAGCATTTTACAGGAAGGAGTTGTGGTAGCAGCATTAGACTCTGTTTTGGAAGAAGGGATTCTGAAAGCCCAAGAGGATGCCCCATCTAACACTCCTCATGGGAGATTGTTTGTGCCTAGAACCTCTAGGAGAGATTTGTTTGTGGGGTATCATGAGTCTCGGTTGGCAGGTCATCCAGGAATTTCTGGGACTAAGAGACTTATCAGTCGCAGTTTTTGGTGGCCCGGGTGGCAGAAGGAAGTCATCAAGTGGGTGCGTCAGTGTACGGTGTGTGCTAGGTCAAAGGCTTCCCATACCCCTGCTGCGTGGTTGCTTTGACCTCTGGAGGTTCCTAGTGCGCCTTGGACGCATTTGGCAATGGATTTTATTACTGACCTTCCTGTGTCCGAGGGTTTCACTGACATCTGGGTGGTCGTGGACCGTTTTAGCAAGATGTGTCATTTGGTTCCATTCATTAAGCTACCCTGCGCTAAGACACTCGCTAAGGCGTTTATTAAGGAAATTGTCAGGCACCATGGCGTTCCCACCAACATTGTTTCTGATAGGAGACCTCAGTTTGTGGCTCGCTTTTGGCGTGCTTTTTGTGACAGGTTGGGAGTCCATTTGTCATTTTCGTCTGGTTATCATCCTGAGTCTAATGGACAGACTGAAAGAAAGAACCAGGATGTGGAACAGTTTTTGCGTTGATTTGTGGCAGACAATCAAGAGGGGTGGTCTGAGTTTCTGCCACTCGCAGAATTTGCTCTTAACAACCATACATCCTCCTCTGCTGGGTGTTCTTTTTTTGTTGTACTGGGAGACATCCGTCTTTTGGTTCGTTCTCCAAATTGCGGTCGGCGGTGCCGGAGGAGTAGAATTTTTCCGGTGACTTGGAGAGAGTTTGGACTAATGTACGTTGTAACCTTCAAGAGGCTAACAAAAAGTCCAAGAAGTATTTTAACAGGAAATGTAAAGAGGTTTTGTTTACTGTGGGTGACATGGTTTGGTTGTCCTCAAAGAATCTGCGATTGAGGATTTCCTCTAAAAAATTGGGTCCGAAGTTTGTGGGGCCTTTTAAGGTGCTTCAGGTGGTTAACCAGTCTGCTGTTAGGTTGGAGGTTCCCTCCTCCTGGAAGATTAATCCTGTGTTTCATGTTTCCTTGTTGAAAAAGGCTGATGTATCGGATAGGGAGGCCACTGTCACAGTTCCTCCGGTGGTGGAAGACGGCGAATATGAAATTTCTCGTATCCTGAATTCCAGAGAGCATAGAGGGAGATTGCAGTATCTCGTCGCTTGGAAAGGTTTCGGTCCCGAGGAATAACTCCTGGGTTAAGGCGGATGATGTCTCTGCCCCTAGACTTGTCAGAGCTTTCCACAGGAGATTTCCAGATAGGCCTGGGCCTGGAGGATCCGGAGGATCCTCATAAAAGAGGGGGTACTGTTAGAACCCTCCTGTTTGTTTTTGTTTCTATCTTGTGTTTTGCGGTCACGTGACCATCTTCCTATTTATTCCAGCTCCACCCTTCTGGCCTTGCTAGACTTCAGTGTTGTTTAGACTGTCTTTCTAGCCAGGTGCTTTTGTGCCTATCTATCTCTAGTTTGCTTGGTCCTCTGGACCTCTAGTACTTTTGTCAGTTTTTCTTTTGCTCTGCAACAACTTCTGTTAGGAGGTGTCCCATTTTTGTCCCAGTCCTTAGTTCTTTTAGGGACCCCTTCCTTTCTCTATAGGTCTCCGTTCAGACTAGCCGAGGACGAAGGCGGGTCTGTTCACAAGGAACAGGTTGCCTGCTACAACGTAGGGACTCAGCTTAGTCTTACTGTGGGGACAGCTCTCCCCTTCTTTCCCTAGTTTATGTTGCAGATCATAATAATCTTGGATCTACTCATACTTAACAGACAGAACCTTCAGTGTTTCTCACTCACACACCACCTCCTCATCTCGCATCCTATCTGTCAGTGTTCCCCAAGGTTAAGTCATAGGACCCCTGCTCTTCTCCATCTACACCTTCGGCCTGGGACAGCTCATAGAGTCCCACGGCTTTCAGTATCATCTCTATGCTAACGACACACAGATTTACCTCTCTGGACCTGATATCACCTCCTTACTAACCAGAACCCCAAAATGTCTGTTCGCTATCTCATCCTTCTTCTCTGCTAGATTTCTAAAACTTAACATGGATAAAACAGAATTCATCATCTTTCCCTCATTTCACTCAGCCTCCCCATCTGACCTATCCATCAAAATCAATGGCTGTCCACTTTCCCCAGTCCCACAAGCTCGCTGCATCAGAGTAACCCTGGACTCTAACCTCTCCTTCAAGCCACATATCAAAGCCCTTTCCTCCTCCTGCCGACTCCAACTCAAAAACATGGATCCGCATATTCCTCAACCATGAATCTGCAAAAACACTAGTGCACGCCCTCATCATCTCCCGCCTCGACTACTACAACCTCCTGCTCTGTGGCCTCCCCGCTAACACTCCCGTACCCCTCCAATCTATCCTAAACTCTGCTGCCCGACTAATCCACCTGCCTTCCGCCTACTCCCCGGCCTCTCCTCTCTGTCAAATG
Organism: Phyllobates terribilis; assembly: GCF_046119375.1. Classification (NCBI taxonomy): domain Eukaryota; kingdom Metazoa; phylum Chordata; class Amphibia; order Anura; family Dendrobatidae; genus Phyllobates; species Phyllobates terribilis. The sequence goes on from NW_027363325.1 coordinate 947,501, forward strand.
CTTCACTGACTCCCCATTGCCCAGAGACTCCAGTTCAAAACCCTAACCGTGGCATACCAAGCCATCCACTACCTGTCTCCTCCATACATCTGTGACCTAGTCTCCCGGTACACACCTACACGCAACCTACGATCCTCACAAGATCTCCTTCTCTACTCCCCTCTTATCGTTTCTTCTCACAATTGCATACAAGATTTCTCCCGTGCATCCCCCCTACTCTAGAACTCTCTACCCCAAAACATCAGACTCTCGCCTACCGTGGAAACCTTCTAAAGGAACTTGAAAACCCACCTCTTCCGAAAAGCCTACAACCTGCAGTAATCATTGCTCCACCACACCGCTGCATGACCAGCTCTACCCTCACCTACTGTATCCTCACCCATCCCTTGAAGATTGTGAGACATCGCAGGTAGGGTTCTCTCTCCTCCAGTACCAGTTTGCCATTGCGTTTTTGTTCAAGATTTTTGCAATTGTGTTTGCTATGTATACCCCCTTTTTCACATGTAAAGCACCATGGAATAAATGGAGCTAGAATAATAAATAATAATAATAATAAAGTGCCACACACAGTGTCCTGGTATCTCATCCATGCTCTTTCTATTTTATCTATCATTTGCAGAGATATTAGCAATGAAAGTATTTGGCGCCTAATGAGTTAAAAAAAATTAAGTCCAAGTAGATGTTATCAGAGTTTTCACTGGGGGTGCGAAATTCTTCTCCCTGCATGATGCTGACCAATTATAAGCAGACGACAACACTGAAAAGAAAGATGATCACATCCCCACCATAGCTTAGAGCAGATTTCTCAGTGTCTAAGATGTAAGGATACAGACCTGGTCTCCTGGGCTAACCTCCTGCATGATTAGAGCACACAACTGACTAATACCTTTCAGTTAAGGTCTCTGTGGGTGAAGGGGCAGCACAAGAGAGTTTAGTTGTGCAACATTACAAACCTTTCTAACAGCTTTCCTCCTCTTATGGCACTCTCACCTCTGCTGTTCTGCGCCTATCCCAAACTGCCTGTCCAGAAATGAGAGCACAGTGTCAGTATCACACTTAGATCCGTTGTGCTCAACTTGTACTCATTCTGCAGTGAGATTAGAGCAGACTGTCATTGCATTTCACCATAGAAGTAACCCAGAACACACTGCTCCTGTGTGAGGTGTAATAACAGCCTAATATCACTGCAGAAAGAATACAAGTTGCTTGAGCACAGAAGACATAAGTGTGATACTGGCACACTCCATAATCAGGAGAGTCAATAAAAGGGTTTGTAATGTGACACAGAGAAACTCAGCTGTGCGGCTCCTTCCTTGTCTAAGAGCTGTTACCTCTGCTTTCTAATCATGCAGAAGGTTAGACCAGGAGATCAGGACTCTCCATCATTACACATCTTAGGCTAGGTTCCCACGATGAGCTTTTGGTGAGTTTTTGATGTTGCAGAATTTCTGCACCCATTAAGATAGGTTACTTGCATTATTTCTAAAATATGCAGCGTAAAAACTCACTAAAAACTCATAGTGAGAACGTAGCTTTATACCCTAAGAAACCCGCTTTGAGCTATGGTGGGGGCGTGTTCTTCTTTTCTTTGAGTGTTGCTGCTTGCTTATGATTGGTCAGCATCATACAGGAGAAATCTGCTGCATATTTAAGGATTTCTCACAAGCCTCATTCGGGTAAGGCTGAGTGCCCACGTAGCGTTTTTCAAGCGTTTATGCTGCGGAATTTCCGCAGCATAAACGCTTGTGAAACGCTAGGTAATCCGCACCCCATGGTCCCCAAGGGGATTCCGCATGTTCTATGCACATGCTGCGGATTTTTCCGCAGCGTTTATGCTGCGTACAAAAATCCGCAGCATGTCATTTAATTTTGCAGAAGCGCAGCGGAACTCCCGCCATTGACTTGCATTGAGACGCATAGAAACCGCGACTGTACATTTTTACAAGCGGCTTCTATGCGTCTCTATGTGCAGATGGTACCCAGTTCTGGAGGAGAGGAGACTCTCATCCAGACCTGGGTACCATTGTACCTGTAAAAAAAGAATAAAAAAACAAATAAAGTTTATATTCACCTGTCCGGCGGCTTCTCTCTGAATGCCGGCATCGCTTGAGGACCTGCGGTGACGTCACAGTCATGTGACCACAGACCCTTCACCGCTCTGTCTCGCGATATGCCGGCATCCAGGAACCAGACAGGAACGAGCGCTGCAGCCACGTCGGGCATCAGGGGTGAGTATAGCTTTATTTGTTTTCATTTTTACGGTTCACACTGTATAAATCCATGCTGTTTCCATGGATTTATACAGTGTAACCTAGTTGTCAAGCACTTTCCAAGTGATGCTAAAATCGCCTGGAAAGTGCTTGTCAATCTGCATGCGTTTTTTCTGCCAGGGAGATACAGAAATGCTGCAGAAATTTTCTGCTTCATTTCTGCATCGTGGGCACATAGCCTAAATGCAAAAAGGTAAATAAAATTACCAAAATTTCCACAACAAAAGTGTAGCTCTACCTACAGCGTATTCACACCCAGACTATAAGATTATGGCCGGTCTCTGGGTGGGTGTTTTTTTACACAGTAGTCAAAACCTACAACATTGTGGTGCCGTGCATTACATGAGCTATACTAAGGGAGCGCCTGTCAGCATAGAGCGAATACGTCCATATACCGACCAGCAGAAAGTGTAAGAGAAGAACTATAGAAGGATGGACCATAGTGGAGCATTCCGGACTGGAGCAACATAAGGAGCCAGAAGGCTTCCCCCCGGTATTCCATGCTATGTGCTCCTTATAAAGAGACATCTCTCCATAGACCCCTCTGTGAAGACCACCCCCTTATCCAGATGATACATTCTCACTTCCACCATATATAATGCAGACTGGCCATTTTATTTTTTTTCAGAATATCCCCAATTTTGGGTCGTCAGCTGTAAAAGAAGAAATGCTTTACACCAGTGCTGGGAACCTATGGCAGCGTGCAGAGGGGGCAGCAGAGCCCTCCTGGGGGGCACCATGGCCGCAGCACTAGCGCTACTGGATCGGGCCGGCGGGGAGAACTCTGAGCCGCCGAGTGCCGGCACCAGCTCCGCTACTGCAGCTAGATGTGCGATCTCTCTCGGATGGAAACACATCGAGCTGAAGTGTATTGCAGCGCACGAACTAGCCAGGCCCATGCGCTGCAATACACGCTGCCGGCCAATCAGAGGCCAGGATGACGTCGGCCGGTCAATCAGAGGCCAGCATGAATTCGGCCGGACAATCAGAGGCTAGCGGCTTCCGGACAATCAGAAGCGGCTGCCGGCCAATCAGAGGCCAGCATGACGTCGACCGGTCAATCAGAGGCCAGCGTCTGCCGGCCAATCAGAGGCCAGAAAGACGTCAGCCGGCCAATCAGAGGCCAGCGGCTTCCTTCCAATCAGAGGCCAGCATGAATTCGGCCGGCCAATCAGAGGTCTGCGGCTTCTGGCCAATCAGAGACCAGCATGACGTTGGCCGGCCAATCAGAGGCTAGCGACTTCCGGACAATCAGAAGCGGCTGCTGGCAAATCAGAGGCCAGCATGACGTCGGCTGGCCAATCAGAGGCCAGCGGCCGCTGTCCTCTGATTGGCCGGCAGCGTGTACTGCAGCGCGCACGGGCCTGGCTAGTACGTGCGGCAATACACTTCAGCTAGATGTGCCGACTACAGGAGAGGACGGTGCGCGGGAGAAGAAGGAAGGTGAGGAGGAGGGTTTATTATGTTTTTTTTTTTTTTTTTTTTATTATGGGATGCACAATGGCTGGGGGGGGGGGGGAGAGGAGCATATATACCAGGATTGAGGGGAGGGCCAGCATATATACCAGGATTGAGGGGAGGGCCAGCATATATACCAGGATTGAGAGGAGGGCCAGCATATATACCAGGATTGAGGGGAAGGCGAGCATATATACCAGGATTGAGGGGAGGACCAGCATATATACCAGGATTGAGGGGAGGGCCAGCATATATACCAGGATTGAGGGGAGGGCCTGCATATATACCAGGATTGAGGGGAGGGCAGCATATATACCAGGATTGAGGGGAGGGCCAGCATATATACGAGGATTGAGGGGAGGGCCAGCATATATACCAGGATTGAGGGGAGGGCCAGCATATATACCAGTATTGAGGGGAGGGCCAGCATATATACCAGGATTGAGGGGAGGGCCAGCATATATATCAGTATTGAGGGGAGGGCCAGCATATATACCAGGATTGAGGGGAGGGCCAGCATATATACCAGGATTGAGGGGAGGGCCAGCATATATACCAGTATTGAGGGGAGGGCCAGCATATATACCAGGATTGAGGGGAGGGCCAGCATATATACCAGTATTGAGGGGAGGGCCAGCATATATACCAGTATTGAGGGGAGGGCCAGCATATATACCAGGATTGAGGGGAGGGCCAGCATATATACGAGGATTGAGGGGAGGGCAGCATATATACCAGGATTGAGGGGAGGGCCAGCATATATACCAGGATTGAGGGGAGGGCCAGCATATATACCAGGATTGAGGGGAGGGCAGCATATATACCAGGATTGAGGGGAGGGCCAGCATATATACGAGGATTGAGGGGAGGGCCAGCATATATACCAGGATTGAGGGGAGGGCCAGCATATATACCAGTATTGAGGGGAGGGCCAGCATATATACCAGGATTGAGGGGAGGGCCAGCATATATACCAGGATTGAGGGGAGGGCCAGCATATATACAGGATTGAGGGGAGGGCAGCATATATACCAGGATTGAGGGGAGGGCCAGCATTTATACCAGGATTGAGGGGAGGGCCAGCATATATACCAGGATTGAGGGGAGGGCCAGCATATATACCAGGATTGAGGGGAGGGCCAGCATATGTACCAGGATTGAGGAGAGGGCCAGCATATATACCAGGATTGAAGGGAGGGCCAGCATATACACCAGGATTGAGGGGAGGGCCAGCATATACACCAGGATTGAGGGGAGGGCCAGCATATACACCAGGATTGAGGGGAGGGCCAGCATATATACCAGGATTGAGGGGAGGGCAGCATATATACCAGGATTGAGGGGAGGGCCAGCATATATACCAGGATTGAGGGGAGGGCCAGCATATATACCAGGATTGAGGGGAGGGCAGCATATATACCAGGATTGAGGGGAGGGCCAGCATTTATACCAGGATTGAGGGGAGGGCCAACATATATACCAGGATTGAGGGGAGGGCCAGCATATATACCAGGATTAAGGAGAGGGCCAGCATATATACCAGGATTGAAGAGAGGGCCAGCATATATACCAGGATTGAAGGGAGGGCCAGCATATATACCAGGATTGAGGGGAGGGCCAGCATATATACCAGGATTGAAGGGAGGGCCAGCATATATACCAGGATTGAGGGGAGGGCCAGCATATATACCAGGATTGAGGGGAGGGCCAGCATATATACCAGGATTGAAGGGAGGGCCAGCATATATACCAGGATTGAGGGGAGGCCCACCATATATACCAGGATTGAGGGGAGGGCCAGCATATATACCAGGATTGAGGGGGGCAGCATATATACCAGGATTGAGGGGAGGGGCAGCATATATACCAGGATTGAGGAGAGGGCCAGCATATATACCAGGATTGAAGAGAGGGCCAGCATATATACCAGGATTGAAGGGAGGGCCAGAATATATATACCAGGATTGAGGGGAGGGCCAGCATATATACCAGGATTGAAGGGAGGGCCAGCATATATACCAGGTTTCAGGGGAGGGCCAGCATATATACCAGGATTGAGGGGAGGGCCAGCATATATACCAGGATTGAAGGGAGGGCCAGCATATATACCAGGATTGAGGGGAGGCCCACCATATATACCAGGATTGAGGGGAGGGCCAGCATATATACCAGGATTGAGGGGGGGCAGCATATATACCAGGATTGAGGGGAGGGGCAGCATATATACCAGGATTGAGGGGAGGGGCAACATATATACCAGGATTGAAGGGAGGGCCAGCATATATACCAGGATTGAGGGGAGGGCCAGCATATATACCAGGATTGAGGGGAGGGCCAGCATATACACCAGGATTGAGGGGAGGGCCAGCATATATACCAGAATTGAGGGGAGGGCAGCATATATACCAGGATTGAGGGGAGGGCCAGCATATATACCAGGATTGAGGGGAGGGCCAGCATATATACCAGGATTGAAGGGAGGGCCAGCATATATACCAGGATTGAGGGGAGGCCCACCATATATACCAGGATTGAGGGGAGGGCCAGCATATATACCAGGATTGAGGGGGGGCAGCATATATACCAGGATTGAGGGGAGGGGCAGCATATATACCAGGATTGAGGGGAGGGGCAACATATATACCAGGATTGAAGGGAGGGCCAGCATATATACCAGGATTGAGGGGAGGGCCAGCATATATACCAGGATTGAGGGGAGGGCCAGCATATACACCAGGATTGAGGGGAGGGCCAGCATATATACCAGGATTGAGAGGAGGGCAGCATATATACCAGGATTGAGGGGAGGGCCAGCATATATACCAGGATTGAGGGGAGGGCCAGCATATATACCAGGATTGAGGGGAGGGCAGCATATATACCAGGATTGAGGGGAGGGCCAGCATTTATACCAGGATTGAGGGGAGGGCCAGCATATATACCAGGATTGAGGGGAGGGCCAGCATATATACCAGGATTGAGGAGAGGGCCAGCATATATACCAGGATTGAGGAGAGGGCCAGCATATATACCAGGATTGAAGGGAGGGCCAGCATATATACCAGGATTGAGGGGAGGGCCAGCATATATACCAAGATTGAAGGGAGGGCCAGCATATATACCAGGATTCAGGGGAGTGCCAGCATATATACCAGGATTGAGGGGGGGCAGCATATATACCAGGATTGAGGGGAGGGCCAGCATATATACCAGGATTGAGGGGAGGGCCAGCATATATACCAGGATTGAGGGGAGGGCCAGCATATATACCAGGATTGAGGGGAGGGCCAGCATATATACCAGGGTTGAGGGGAGGGCCAGCATATATACCAGGATTCAGGGGAGGGCCAGCATATATACCAGGATTGAGGGGGGGGCCAGCATATATACCAGGATTGAAGGGAGGGCCAGCATATATACCAGGATTGAGGGGAGGGCCAGCATATATACCAGGATTGAGGGGGGGGGCAGCATATATACCAGGATTGAGGGGAGGGCCAGCACATATACCAGGATTGAGGGGAGGGCCAGCATATATACCAGGATTGAGGGGAGGGCCAGCATATATACCAGGATGTGGGTCAGCACATTCTTTATTTCTGCAGTCTCTTACCCCTGCTCCTGTCTGTGGCTGCTCTATGCTGCCCTCGCCTGCTCTTTGTATCAGTTGTTTGTATCAGTAAAACCTCAATATTTAGGATAAATTGCCGTGTTGGCACTTGGCGATAAATAAGTGGGTTTTGGATTGCAGTTTGGGCACTCGGTCTCTAAAAGATTCGCCATCACTGTTTTAAACCAATCAATGTGCAAATATCAACATTTTTGAGAAAATACAATACATTTGATCAGATGTCAAAAAATATTCCAGAAAAAAAAAATTGTGATCAGAAATCATAAAGAAAAATTAACTCTTTAATACCATTTTTACCAAAAATACATTGTAAAAAAAAAAGAAGTGTAATTTTCTACAGTACAATATTTATTTCTATTTTTCTCAAATGAATTTTCATTTTAGGCCCCCCAAAAATTGAAAATCAATGTAAAAAGTGTATTTTAATACAATAAAAAAAATCAGGGTAATTGTTCAGTTGTATTGCCAGTTTTACAGCATGACCCGTAGCGATTTACGATCCCACAGGCCGATGAGCTACAATCTTCCTGAGAAAGGATTCATCAATGTATCAGATGCTTTCTTGCATGTTTCTACATGGAGCAATACACATATGTTCCATGTCCCTTCCTCTAAGAAACCTTCAATGAACCCTGATAGGATCTACAGAGAATAGACAAGACGTCCTTTACAGTGTTACTCACTTACTCGATACTCAGTCTAATTTCATCATTCATTTTACTTTCTGCTTATAAATGCATTCATTAAAATAATGAATATCTGCATTGAGGACAGTAGAAGAACTAGTTTGTGTTTGTTCATCAAGATGCATTATCTTGGTCTCGTCTTGGCACTGTTAACTGTTGGTAGGTAGGCAGAGTACTGGAGAGGTTGCTCCCGTTGTTCAGAGAGTTGCTCCGGTGCGGTGTTCTGTTGGTAGACTGACCGCTTTGTTGGTTTGCTATCAGGTGGTGAATCATATCGGTTATGAGATTGAGTTTATGATCCATTTGAGTTACCTACAAATATATAAAAAAAAATTCAAACAAAGAAAATAGCATAGATACAGACCACACTCCATACACATTTCACACTACCCGTGAGCGCTGCCTGATATTGTAGCTTATCCCTAACCAAATCAATGGGGCACTGAGTTGCAATACCAGACACACCCCATGGACAAGAGAGGCACAGTTTTGGGGAGAAATAAAGTAGATAGATCCTTTAATGCAATATTGGTTAGCCATTTAGACATTGTTGTTTTAATTGAAAACTATAGTTGGTGCGATTCTTTTCGCAGCACTGGGTCCATCAGCCATGTCAGTAATCTTTGGATGCTGGACAGGAGCCTCAAGACCTGCCTTCTACCTTCCAAGATTCCCTGCTTCTCTTCTGATTAGCTGCATCTTTATGGTTACAGCATGATGCATATGTGACATTGCATCAGGCCGGCTAATCAGTAGAACAGCTGTGGATGCCGGGATGTAGGAGGTGGTTCTCAGGGCTCCGATGCAGCGGTCACAGATTATGGATGTGGCTGATGCACTGGGTCCTGCGAATTGACTCGCACCAACTCTATTGGAAACCTTTGTCAGATTGAACTACTTAATGAACTCAGAAAGAGCTTTCTGTCCACATCCATGAAAGTAGTAGCCAACACTTAAAGGGGTTTTCTACTACTCGGACATCTCCTTCTCCATAAATATATTTTTGCCCTCAGTAAAATAATAACACCTATACTCCCCTCCAGTGTTCCAGCCGTGTCGGCATTGGCTCTCCTTGGGATCACGTGACATTGTTATGTCAAGTGATCCCTGCTGCCAATCAGCGCTGGCTTCACTCTCCCTGCCTCCAGTTATAGCACATATCTGTACATCCGGAGGAAGTAAGAGCAGCAACAGCTCTCACTTCCTCTGGATGTATGCAAGTTGGCCAAAGGTGGGGAGAGTAAAGTCAGCGCTGATTGCCCCTAGGAATCATGAGATATAATGTCATGCTGTCACATAAGGTGTGGGAAAGACTAAGTGCAACACAAAGGGAAAAGGGAAAGGGAACCCAGACTAGGGAAAGTGGGGAGTGGAGAACTCCTAGACTGATCTAGTGTCACCCTGTCTCCACTAATGTCCCTTTATTGGTTCTTCACCAATCGCCGCACGCGTACCTCGGCCTGTCTTTCCCTGCCATTAGGCTCAGGCTAGGGAACAGAAAGGATGAGCACTAGTTGATCCCCACTGAACACTAAAGACAACAAGGGGGGACAAACAAGGGAAAATCGCTTAGCTTTAGTCGACTCCAGACAAATGCGCACACGTTCTCTAGCACCGTAGAGGAAGAAGTACTGCTCTTGCTCAAGCCTTCACAAGGGGTAATGAATATCGCCGGCACCTCCCTCTGGCTCACAACAGGTATTTATACATCCAGGCCAGGGTGTTAATAAGCTAGAAGGAAGCTAGCCGCTGGGTCCTAGAGATACATATTCTAAGAAGTTGTCTGTAAGGCCAAATGAAGAGATCTCCTGCAACCAACTGCAGGATGACTGTCTGTCACTTCTGACACACCCATGACACACGCAATCCCCAGGATAGCCAGTGCAGATACCGCTGGAATAGTGCTGGCACTGGAGGTGAGTATAGGTGTTATTATTTTACTGTGGGACACACATATGGATTGAGAAGGAGTTGTCTGAGTAATGGAAAACCCTTTTAAGCCTCCATACACAATAGACTAAGCTAATAGTCTAAGGGGACATCCAGACTCTTCCCTGACAGATGAGGTCAGAGGAGGTAAAATTCAAACTGCCTGACCCTTAATGCCTGACCCTTTTGTTATTCAGGTGATAAGCTGCTGCCAGAGCCGTTTGGCAGTGATTTTCACAGTTCTCCACTTTGAAAACGCATGAATATTTAACCAAGCCAAACCTTCTCGTGTATGAGAGTTGGGAGAGGTAGTGGACGGCCGAACTAGCAATCAACTTTCAGTTATTGTGTGTGGCCACCTTAACTTGTTGTTTCCCAAATTTTTTGTGTTAAGTATATAATTCCACCTGTGTTAATTCATAGTTTTGATGCCTTCAGTGTGAATGTACAATTTTCATAGTCATGAAAATACAGAAAAATCTTTAAATGAGAAGGTGTGTCCAAACTTTTGGTCTGTACTATATATATATATATATATATATATATATATATATATATATATTATTTAGAATCATTTATTTTTATTTCAGACATGTAGTTCATACACATTCTAAAATATGTAGATCTATATTCTTTCTATTTGAACAAAGGAAATGTTTGATGCCTAAAAGGAGTTTTCATAAGTGATCTCTTGAGCAGCTCAGAGCTGTGCAGTCTCCTTACTTCCTGATTTCTGGCAGGACGGGCTCTTCTCCCTGAGTGATAGCTCTGATGAGCAGCAGAGCTGTAGTATTATTAGAACTATAAAGCTCAGCACAAGTTCTGCTGTAACACATTCAGCCATCAGTGGTTGGTTCTGGAATGTACTCTTTCACTATCACTATTTTTACACATAGAGACAACAGGGTATTTGAGCAAGCACACAGCCACAGACAGTGAGAGCCTAGATACTGGGTGCAGGAATTGTGATTCTACAGGATGGATAAGAGCATCTCGTCAAAAGCCTAAAGGGAGAAGGCAGGGAGCAGCTAACTGGTGTATAGAAATGAATGGGCTGGACAGAGATAATGGTATGTTAGGAGTTAACTTTTCTCCTGGAATGTGACTACTGCACACTCTCTACCAAGGTCTGCTAGTGGCTGAACTCCATGGAAATGAGCTTTACACTATGTAAGATAAAAGGTCTCATTGCAGGAGAATGACAGCAGATAGAAAAAGCAAGTCAGTGGCAAACTTGCATATTTTCATGCTGTTTAACTAATTAAAGCAACTTAGTAATTTGAGAATACCTGTTTATTGACAAAGGTGTTATGAGACTTAATGAGGTTGTCTGGTTTAGAAACCACTTGCACATACTTGGGGCACTATACAGGTTAATAGTGGGGATTCTCCGTTGTAAACCTGAACCCATTTTATGCAGACTAGAGAGCAGTTACATGGAGTCATTCCCACTTTGAAGGTCCCAGTACTTCATTCATTACATAGTCAGCTTATTGATTTCACTGGATACTGTGCAGTACCTCCTGTTTCCTTTGGTGGCAGTGCAGGAGAATTAAATGCTTGTTGCCAGATTTTTCAACAAATGGCTTATCGCTGAGATTGCCAGCAACAGATCATCCTTTAGTCAGCATATTGGGGCCCTTCTAACAAAAAGACATTAACTAATGCAGACATTCCTTTTAAGTACAAAGCATATGCCAGTATACTATCTGCAAAGTAAAAAATAAATACATTCTTAAGTGCTTAAAAGGAACGTGTCCTCTGTTGTTTAACCCCTATCTGCCCTACATGTATAGTGCATGTTGGGTGCGAGTGTGTGGAGTGGACTCTGCAACTCCACCCGCAATACACCTGCAGATTCCAGCTGTGTTATACTGCCGGTATTTGTCTGTAAAAGCCGCTATTAGAGCAGCTCTGGTTGCTGCTGTTAACCCCTTAGATGATGCAGTAAATCCCTGACCGTGGTAGTTAAGGTGCGATGTCCCAGAGGTTCACCATTTTGGATGCCCATGGGATGTTGCCTTCCACCCCCTTCACTAAGTGAAAGTGCTGCTTATGGATTTCAGTGGCAACCATGAGCCTGCTGACCACCCCCATGGCTGCCATGTTGGTACATGAAAAAGTGGGATTGAAACATCGTATATAACCCAAAAAATGTTATTAATGAAAACCTCAGCAATTAACAAGCCCTCATAAAGCTCTATCGACCGAATCTCTGAAATATTTTCACCATCAAAATAAAACTATACAAGTTTAATATCTGGTTTTTCAAGTTTGCTCGACGTGAAGAATCATGTTCACAGGTCATTTTCACTGCACAATGAAACCTTAGAAACAAAACCCAAATACAATGAAAAACGCAATCCCATTTAACTTCACTTGGAATTTTTGTTCCAGTTTTCCAGTATATTGTAGGGTAAAAAAAAACCAGCCCTCATACAGCTATGTCACACGAAAGGGGAGAAAGAAGGAGAGGAACAAAGAAAAAGCCCAAAAACTAAAACTGTCCATGGTGAGAAGGGATTACATTCAATTTACTTTAAATGTCATTTTTTTTAGATTTTCACTTTTTAACATCACAATCAAAAAAAACCAATCCTGGAGTCTTACAATTTTCACACTGGCCACTAGTCCTAAGAATAGACTCATTGTGAAGGAAGGGTGAGGAGGTGAGCTGTGACTATCATTTCTTGTGAATGGTGGCTACTTTATCTGCTTTATATAGAGGTGTCATCTTTCATTGTCATTTTCAGTCATGATAATAAAACTGCTGAAAAATCTTCTGCATACAACAGGAAATATGAAACTAATTTTGGCCAGGGTGATAATTGCAGGATCTGTGGGTGTGTTTTTTTAGTTTAGATGGTTACTATAGTGAAAAAAAAGAAAAAATACATTTCATAGAATCATAGAATGGTAGAGTTGGAAGGGACCTCCTGGGTCATCTGGTCCAACCCCCTGCTCAAAGCAGGATTCACTAGATCATCTCAGACAGATGTCTGTCCAGCCTCTGTTTGAAGACGTCCATTGAAGGGGAACTCACCACCTCTCGTGGCAGCCTGTTCCACTCATTAATCACCCTAACTGTCAAAAAGTTTTTTCTAATATCTAATCTGTCTCCTCCCATTGCTTCTAGTCTTTCCTTGTGCAAATGAGAATAAAGATGATCCTTCTACAATGTGACAGCCCTTGACATATTTGTAGACAGCTATTAAGTCTCCTCTCAGTCTTCTTTTTTGCAAGCTAAACATTCCCAAATCCTGCAACCGTTCCTCATAGGACATGGTTTGCAGACCAGTCACCATTCTGGTCGCTCTTCTCTGAACTTGCTCCAGTTTGTCTATGTCTTTTTTAAAATGTGGTGCCCAAAACTGTACACAGTATTCCAGATGAGGTCTGACCAAAGAGGAGTAAAGACCGATAATGACTTCACGTGATCTAGACTGTATGCTTCTGTTAATACATCCCAGAATTGTATTTGCCTTTTTTCCTGCTGCATCACACTGTTGACTCATGTTCAGTCTATGATCTATTAGTATACCTAAGTCTTTTTCACATGTACTGTTGCTTAGCTCTATTCCTCCCATTCTGTATATGCTTTTTTCATTTTTATTGCCCAGATGTAGTACTTTGCATTTTTCCCTGTTAAAAACCATTCTGTTGGTTGCTGTCCACTGCTCCAGTTTATTTAGGTCTTTTTGAATCCTCTCTCTCTCTTCTCTAGTATTAGCTATCCCTCCTAGCTTTGTGTCATCAGCAAATTTAATCAGTTTACCCTCAATTCCTTCATCTAAATCATTGATAAAGATGTTGAACAATACAGGTCCCAGGACGGAGCCCTGTGGTACCCCACTTGAGACATTCATCCAGCTGGATGTGAAGCCATTTACAACCACCCTTTGAGTCCGATCACTAAGCCAGTTATGAATCCACCTAACAGTTGCCTGGTCCATTGCATACTTGGTCATTTTTTCAATAAGGATGGTGTGAGATACTTTGTCAAATGCTTTGCTGAAGTCAAGATATACTATATCTACAGCATTTCCCTGATCCACCCAGTCAGTGATTCTGTCATAGAAGGAAATTAAGTTAGTCTGACATGACTTGTTAGTTACAAACCCATGCTGACTCTGGTTAATCACTTCATTCTTATCCATATACTTACATACATGTTGTTTAATAATTTGTTCAAAGATCTTTCCTGGTATAGAAGTCAGACTCACCGGCCTATAGTTCCCTGGGTCCACCTTCTTCCCCTTTTTGAAGATAGGAACAACATTTGCTCTTCTCCAGTCTTCTGGGACTTCTCCTGTTCTCCAAGAATTTTCAAAGATTATGGAGAGTGGTTCTAAAATTTCTTCTACGATCTCCTTCAGTACTCTGGGGTGTAATTCATCTGGACCTGGAGACTTGAACTCATTTATGTTAGCTAAATATTCCCTCACAATCTTTCTGTTTACAGATAACTTGGATTCCTCTATTCCTTTAAAAGGACAGTGAAGATCAGTTGATGTTACATTTTCTTTCTGAGAGAAAACAGATGCAAAATAGGAATTAAAAAGTTCGGCCTTCTCAACATCCTCTCTTACCATTTCTCCATTTTCATCCTGTAAAAATCCTATAGCATCTTTGACTTTTCTTTTACTTTTGACATACCCCCAAAATCCTTTTTTATTGCTTTTGACATCTCTTGCAAGCCTTAATTCATTGTCAGCTTTAGCTAACCTGATACGTACCCTGCAGGATCTGCAGACTGCATTATAATCTTCTTTAGATATGCCTCCCTCTTTCCATTTAATAAACATTTCTTTCTTTCTTTTTAGCATGTGTTTAAGTTCTGTGTTCATCCATCCTGGTTTCCTTAAATGCTTCCCATTCTTCCTACTTTTCGGGATTGTTAACGATTGTGCTTTGAGAATCTCATTTTTAAAAATTTCCCATCCTTCCTGGACATTTTTGTCCTTAAGGACATCCAGCCATTGGATCCCTCCTATTCTCTTTCTGAGTCTCTTAAAATCTGCCTTTCTCTAGTTATCCAAAATTCTATAATAGCATGATCGCTGCCTCCTAGGGTCCCAGCCACCTTTACCTCCTCAACCATTTCCTCCCTGTTTATAAGGATTAGATCCAAAGTAGCAGATCCCCTTGTTTTCTCCCCTACCTTTTGGAAGATAAAGTTGTCAGCAAGAGACGATAAGAATTTGCTTGACCTGTTAGTTTTACTTGAGAGAGATTCCCAACAAATGTCTGGATAGTTGAAATCTCCCATGACCACTACGTCATATTTTTTGGAGAACTTGGTCATTTGATACATAAAGAGTTCATCCATATCTTCAGCTTGCCAAGGTGGCCTGTAGTAAATGCCTACAATGGTGTCCTTTCCGTTGTTCTCTCCTTGTATTCTTACCCAAACAGTTTCCACAGAACTCCCAGTCTCTGAAGCTTCAATCTCTGTGCAGATATACGCTTTTCTAACATACAATGCAACACCTCCTCCTCGTTTATCAAGTCTGTTTCTTGCAAATAAGTTGTATCCTTTTAGCCTTTTATTCCAATCATGTGTATCGTCCCACCAAGTTTCAGTGATTCCAATGACATCATATTCCTTTTCCTGCATTAGTAGTTCCAATTCTCCTTGTTTGTTGCCCATGCTTTGTGCATTTGTATAAAAACATTTTAGTTTGTGATTGGTTTCTCTTCCTCCCATATTTTTATTTAAATTGTTTTGTCTTTGTTCTTCCTTTCCACTTCCAGTAGCAGAGATCTCAATAGTATTTGTCAGCTGTATGGCTTTTTCTGGCCTTTTGCTTCCCTTCCCACATTGTTCTAGTTTAAAGCTCTTCTGATGAGTGTAGCAAGGCGACTTCCAAATACATGTTTTCCAGTCTTCGTAAGGTGCACCCCATCTCTAGCAAGTAGTCCATCGTATAGGTAATTCATTCCGTGATCCAGAAATCCAAATTCTTGTTGACGGCACCATCGACGTAGCCAGTTGTTCACCTGTAGAATCTTATTCCACCTCATTGTTCCATGGCCATCCACTGGGAGGATGGATGAGAAGACCACCTGCGCTCCCAATTCTTTCACTTTCTTGCCTAAGTCTTCAAAGTCACTGCAGATGGTTTCCAGGTCCTTTCTTGCGGTGTCATTTGTCCCCACATGTATTAGCAGGAATGGGTAGTGATCTGTAGGTCTGAAGAGTCTTGATATCCTGTCAGACACATCTTTAATTTTTGCTCCTGGAAGACAGCACATTTCTCTTGAGGTTATGTCTGGTCTGCAGATAGCGGCCTCTGTTCCTCTTAACAGGGAATCCCCCATGACCACCACTCTCCGTTTTTTCTTCACAACATTCTTCTTTCTCCATCCAGGAGGATTCTGAAGGCTTACAAGGTTATTCATTGCTGGCAAAGTCTTATTTTGCTGTATTTCTTCATGGTTCTCCTGCGTGAGAGCCTGGTACTGGTTCCTGAGCAGTATGGGTGCTGACTGCCTCTCGATCCTCCTGCTTCTGTGGGTCACATGCTTCCATTCCTCTGTTTCCTCAGGTGCAGTTCGAATTTCTTCTCTTTCTGAATCATGAAGAGATAATTCTGCTCTGTCTAAGAACTCTTCACCTTCCTTAATGATTTTCAAGGTAGTTAACCTCTCTTCTAGATTTCGCAACTTTTCCTCCAACAGGGACACAAGCTTGCATTTCTGGCATGTGAAGTTTGGCTTTTCCACTGGCAAGTCTGTGAACATGTAGCAGGATATGCAGCTCACCAAATGGCTCCTGGACTCTTCCATGTTCTTATTGTTAATGTTCTGAAAACAGTGAAAAAAGCTTAAAAAAAAGGCTTCAAAATGCAACTTCAACTCCTCCCCTGGTTTACCGATGTCCTCTTTTCAGCTCCAACAGCCAAAATCCAGTGTTCTTTGAGCTCGCGGAGACTCTTCACTTACCCCAAAATGCAGTGGGAATATGCAAATTATCTCCTCAGGACTCCTCCCCTGGTTTACCGATGTCCTCTTTTCAGCTCCAACAGCCAAAATCCAGTGTTCTTTGAGCTCGCGGAGACTCTTCACTTACCCCAAAATGCAGTGGGAATATGCAAATTATCTCCTCAGGACTCCTCCCCTGGTTTACCGATGTCCTCTTTTCAGCTCCAACAGCCAAAATCCAGTGTTCTTTGAGCTCGCGGAGACTCTTCACTTACCCCAAAATGCAGTGGGAATATGCAAATTATCTCCTCAGGACTCCTCCCCTGGTTTACCGATGTCCTCTTTTCAGCTCCAACAGCCAAAATCCAGTGTTCTTTGAGCTCGCGGAGACTCTTCACTTACCCCAAAATGCAGTGGGAATATGCAAATTATCTCCTCAGGACTCCTCCCCTGGTTTACCGATGTCCTCTTTTCAGCTCCAACAGCCAAAATCCAGTGTTCTTTGAGCTCGCGGAGACTCTTCACTTACCCCAAAATGCAGTGGGAATATGCAAATTATCTCCTCAG
This sequence comes from Phyllobates terribilis, assembly GCF_046119375.1. NCBI lineage: Eukaryota > Metazoa > Chordata > Amphibia > Anura > Dendrobatidae > Phyllobates > Phyllobates terribilis. The sequence continues at coordinate 964,966 of NW_027363325.1, forward strand.
GACTCCTCCCCTGGTTTACCGATGTCCTCTTTTCAGCTCCAACAGCCAAAATCCAGTGTTCTTTGAGCTCGCGGAGACTCTTCACTTACCCCAAAATGCAGTGGGAATATGCAAATTATCTCCTCAGGACTCCTCCCCTGGTTTACCGATGTCCTCTTTTCAGCTCCAACAGCCAAAATCCAGTGTTCTTTGAGCTCGCGGAGACTCTTCACTTACCCCAAAATGCAGTGGGAATATGCAAATTATCTCCTCAGGACTCCTCCCCTGGTTTACCGATGTCCTCTTTTCAGCTCCAACAGCCAAAATCCAGTGTTCTTTGAGCTCGCGGAGACTCTTCACTTACCCCAAAATGCAGTGGGAATATGCAAATTATCTCCTCAGGACTCCTCCCCTGGTTTACCGATGTCCTCTTTTCAGCTCCAACAGCCAAAATCCAGTGTTCTTTGAGCTCGCGGAGACTCTTCACTTACCCCAAAATGCAGTGGGAATATGCAAATTATCTCCTCAGGACTCCTCCCCTGGTTTACTGATGTCCTCTTTTCAGCTCCAACAGCCAAAATCCGGTGTTCTTTGAGCTCGCGGAGACTCTTCACTTACCCCAAAATGCAGTGGGAATATGCAAATTATCTCCTCAGGACTCCTCCCCTGGTTTACCGATGTCCTCTTTTCAGCTCCAACAGCCAAAATCCAGTGTTCTTTGAGCTCGCGGAGACTCTTCACTTACCCCAAAATGCAGTGGGAATATGCAAATTATCTCCTCAGGACTCCTCCCCTGGTTTACCGATGTCCTCTTTTCAGCTCCAACAGCCAAAATCCAGTGTTCTTTGAGCTCGCGGAGACTCTTCACTTACCCCAAAATGCAGTGGGAATATGCAAATTATCTCCTCAGGACTCCTCCCCTGGTTTACCGATGTCCTCTTTTCAGCTCCAACAGCCAAAATCCGGTGTTCTTTGAGCTCGCGGAGACTCTTCACTTACCCCAAAATGCAGTGGGAATATGCAAATTATCTCCTCAGGACTCCTCCCCTGGTTTACCGATGTCCTCTTTTCAGCTCCAACAGCCAAAATCCAGTGTTCTTTGAGCTCGCGGAGACTCTTCACTTACCCCAAAATGCAGTGGGAATATGCAAATTATCTCCTCAGGACTCCTCCCCTGGTTTACCGATGTCCTCTTTTCAGCTCCAACAGCCAAAATCCGGTGTTCTTTGAGCTCGCGGAGACTCTTCACTTACCCCAAAATGCAGTGGGAATATGCAAATTATCTCCTCAGGACTCCTCCCCTGGTTTACCGATGTCCTCTTTTCAGCTCCAACAGCCAAAATCCAGTGTTCTTTGAGCTCGCGGAGACTCTTCACTTACCCCAAAATGCAGTGGGAATATGCAAATTATCTCCTCAGGACTCCTCCCCTGGTTTCATGTAAAAAGGTAATTTAAACAATTGGTTATTGTTTGATAACACATTCTCTTTAACTGCTCTTCTCTAATAAGATGGCAATATTGCACCGCTGCAAAAATAGGAAGAAGTAGTTTGTCAATTTTAAAGCAGCTTCTTGGAAACTAATGACTTAGTCATTGATATAACATCCTGACAAAATGACTGTTCACTGTCTGTTTCTGAGAAATTAATTCAAAGGCCACAACCGATATGGCTGCACTTCCTATTATCACTTTTGGAAAGACAGACAGTGGATAATGATTATTTCTATTATATATGATCTACGGTATATTCTGATTTGCTAAAAGTGAGATAAGTGACAAGTCTATTGGAAGTAGCAATCCTAAAAGTCAATATCGACCCTTTAACGAGCCTTGTCACATGACTTGGGATAAAAGCCAAACCAGAATCTCAATTTGCAGCCACGGTGTTTCAGGGTATTGCTCCTCGTCAGTACAAAGCATGAGATCCGATTTGACTGTATGAGAGGCTTCTCACTGGGATCTAAAGGGTCATTTTTCTCCTTGTGGAGATTGACATGCCTGGCATGCCAGTGTATATATAGATACCCGGCACTCAAATATTCATAATGATAATGCAATTCTTTATTTCATAAAGAAATCCCAAAATTCAATGTAACGTTTCAGCCTTATGCAAAAGGCCTTTTTCAAACACCGAGACATACAGTGGGTACGGAAAGTATTCAGACCCCTTTAAATTTTTCACTCTTTGTTTCATTGAAGCCATTTGGTAAATTCTAAAAAGTTCTTTTTTTTCTCATTAAAGTACACTCTACACCCCATCTTGATTGAAAAAAAACAGAAATGTAGAAATTTTTGCAAATTTATTAAAAAAGAAAAACTGAAATATCACATGGTCATAAGTATTCAGACCCTTTGCTCAGACACTCATATTTAAGTCACATGCTGTCCATTTCATTGTGATCCTCCTTGAGATGGTTCTACTCCTTCATTGGAGTCCAGCTGTGTTTAATTAAACTGATAGGACTTGATTTGGAAAGGCACACACCTGTCTATATAAGACCTCACAGTTCACAGTGCATGTCAGACCAAATGAGAATCATGAGCTCAAAGGAACCCCCAAGGAGCTCAGAGACAGAATTGTGGCAAGGCACAGATCTGGCCAAGGTTACAAAAAAATTTCTCCATTACTCAAGGTTCCTAAGAGCACAGTGGCCTCCATAATCCTTAAATGGAAGAAGTTTGGGACCACCAGAAGTCTTCTTAGACCTGGCCATCCAGCCAAACTCAGCAATCATAGGAGAAGAGCCTTGGTGAGAGAGGTAAAGAAGAACCCCAAGATCACTGTGGCTGAGCTCCAGAGAGGCTGTAGGGAGATGGGAGAAAGTTCCACAAAGTCAACTATCACTGCAGCCCTCCACCAGTCGGGTCTTTATGGCAGAGTGGCCCGACGGAAGCCTCTCCTCAGTGCAAGACATATGAAAGCCCTCATAGAGTTTGCTCAAAAACACATGAAAGACTCCCAGACTATGAGAAATAAGATTCTCTGGTCTGATGAGATGAAGATAGAATTATCACCAAAAAGTTCTAAGTGGCGTGTGTGGAGAAAACAAGGCACTGCTCATCACCTGCCCAATACAATCCCAACAGTGAAACATGGTGGTGGCAGCATCATGCTATGGGGGTGTTTTTCAGCTGCAGGGACAGGAAGACTGGTTGCAATTGAAGGAAACATGAATGCGGCCAAGTACAGAGATATCCTGGATGAAAACCTCATCCAGAGTGCTCTGGACCTCAGACTTGGCCGAAGGCTCACCTTCCAACAAGACAATGACTCTAAGCACACCGCTAAAATAACAAAGGAGTGGCTTCAGAACAACTCTGTGACCATTCTTGACTGGCCCAGCCAGAGCCCTGACCTAAACACAATTGAGCATTTCTGGAGAGACCTGAAAATGGCTGTCCACCAAAGTTCACCATCCAACCTGATGGAATTGGAGATGATCCGCAAGGAAGAATGGCAGAGGATCCCCAATTCCAGGTGTGAAAAACTTTTTGCATCATTCCCAAGAAGACTCATGGCTGTACTAGCTCAAAAGGGGGCTTCTACTCAATACTGAGGAAAGGGTCTGAATACTTATGACCATGTGATATTTCAGTTTTTCTTTTTTAATAAATTTGCAAAAAATTCTACATTTCTGTTTTTTTTCAGTCAAGATGGGGTGCAGAGTGTACTATAATGAGAAAATAAATGAACTTTTTAGAATTTACCAAATGGCTGCAATGAAACAAAGAGTGAAAAATTTAAAGGGGTCTGAATACTTTCCGTACCCACTGTAAATGAAACAGATAAAGAAATCAATATTACAAAATTAACACCACAATAGAATTTTTTATTTAAATTTTTTTTTTATAAGAAAATAACATCCTGTTGTATTGTTGAAATCACTTGAGATTTATTTAAATATAAAGACATTATTATATAATGTCAAATTAATGTGGGAATTCACTTACTTCATTCAAAATAAATTACAATATGACCAATTACATTTCAATATCTCATACAGTTGAAACCAGAAGTTTCCATACACTATATAAAAAGACATACAGTATCTGCATGTTTCTCTCAATATCTGACATGAAATCAGAATAAACCTTTCCTGTTTTAGGTCAATTAGGATTACCATCATTTGTAATATTTGCCAAATCCCAGAATAATGAGAGAGCGAGAATGCAGTAAGTAATAAAAATGCTTAAAACAAAGTCAAAGCTTTCCATCCATTTCATTAGTATTTGGTACCATTGTCCTTAAAGTGAATGACTTGGGTGAAACATTTGAGATTTCCTCCCACAAGCTTCTCACAATATAAGGCTATGTGCCCACGTTGTGGAAATGAAGCAGAAAATTTCTGCTTCATTTCCGCATGTCCTCTCCCGGAAAAACGCATGCGGAATTCCACGCTCGTTTATCCTGCGTTTATCGCGCGTTTTCCACATGCGGAATTCCACGCGCGTTTATCCTGCGTTTATCGCGCGTTTTCCACATGCGGAATTGCCTTGCGTTTTTTATTGCATTGCAAAGGTAATTCCGCTTGTGGAAACGCAAAATTAATTGACATGCTGTGGATTATTGCGCGCATCAAAAACGCTGCGGAAAAATCCACAGCATGGGCATAGAACTTGCGGATTCCCCTTGGGGACCATGGGGGGCAGATTACCTAGCGTTTCACAAGCGTTTACCCTGAGGAAAGTCCGCAGCATATACGCTTGTAAAACGCTACGTGGGCACATACTCTTAGGTCGGAATTTGGGCCCATTTCTCCTGACACAACTGGTGTAACTGATCCAGGTTTGTAGGTCGTCTTGCTCGCACCGGCCTTTTCAGCTTTGCCCATACATTTTCAATAGGACTAAGATCAGGGCTTTGTGATGGCCGCTCCAAAACATTGACTTTGTTATCCTTAACCCCTAATTGACCAATAGACGTCTTTTTACTGATCTGCAATATAAGAGACTAGCGTTCCCCGACAGGTGACTATCCTGTAGCTGTCACCTGTACATTATAGCTGACAACTTGCTGCATCAGCCATGATCAGTGTTGGCACAGACCATGGACGTTTAAGCCCTTTGATTCTGTTGTCAATAGAGATTATAGAATCTAAATAGTTAACAGTGTGGGGGGTCCTTTTAACTTTATCGGCACCTTGATATCTTGATTGTGTGGTCCTGATGTTTGCCTTGGCAGTTCATGGCCAAATAACTACCTTTAAAGTATGCCGGCTATAATTGCCTGTTCAGAAGTTATCAAAATCTAGATTGTAAAAATAAACTGTTTCATTCTTGTCATTCCACTTTCCATTACTTCCTGAAAAGAACCAGAAGGGTTAATGAACTATATGAAAGCAATTTTAAATACGCTGAGGGGTGCAGTGTTTAACCCCTTTACAACCCAAGGTGGTTTGCACGTTAATGACCAGGCCAATTTTTTCAATTCTGACCACTGTCACTTTATGAGGTAATTACTCTGGAACGCTTCAACGGATCCCCCTGATTCTGAGATTGTTTTTTCGTGACATATTGTACTTCATGATTGTGGTAAAATTTCTTCGATATCACTTGCGTTTATTTGTGAAAAAAACAGAAATTTGGCGAAAATTTTGAAAATTTAGCAATTTTCAAAATTTTAATTTTTATGCCCTTAAATCAGAGAGATATGTCACACAAAATAGTTAATAAATAACATTTCCCACATGTCTACTTTACATCAGCACAATTTTGGAACCAAAATTATTTTTTGTTAGGGAGCTATAAGGGTTAAAAGTTGACCAGCGATTTCTCATTTTTCCAACAAAATTTACAAAACCATTTTTTTTAGGGACCACATCACATTTGAAGTCACTTTGAGGGGTCTTTATGACAGAAAATACCCAAAAGTGACACCATTCTAAAAACTGCACCCCTCAAGGTACTCAAAACCACATTCAAGAACTTTATTAACCCTTCAGGTGCTTCACAGGAATTTTTGGAATGTGGAAGAAAATAATGAACATTTAACTTTTTTCACAAAAATGTTATTTTAGACCCAATTTTTTTTATTTTCGCAGGGGTAACAGGAAAAAATGGACCCCAAAATTTGTTGTGCAATTTGCCGTGGGCACGCCGATACCCCATATGTGGGGAAAAAACACTGTTTGGGTGCACGGCAGGGCTCGGAAGGGAAGGAGCGCCATTTGACTTTTTGATTGTAAAATTTGCTTGAATAATTAGCGGACGTCATGTTGCATTTGGAGAGCCCCTGATGTGCCTAAACATTGGAGCTCCCCCACAAGTGACCCCATTTTGGAAACTATACCCCTCAAGGATTTTATTAAGGTGTATAGTGAACATTTTGAACCCAGAGGTACGACACAGAATTTGATAACATTAGGTCATCATATTGAATAAGTTGTCATTACTCTTGAGCGCAAGTGCTCGCTACTTGAGTTTGCATCAGGTACTCAGGTATGCACCATGTATCACAGGTGCTCAAGTGAAATACTCGAGTCCCCGCCTGCATGTTTCACGGTTATTAGACCCCCCAAAAAAAACATGCGGGGATCGCTCGTGCATGGCAGGCAATCCCCGCGAGGTTTTTTTGGCCGTGAAGCATATGGGGCGGAGACTCGAGCACCCGCGATACTCAATGCATACCCGAGCACCCGATGCAAACTCAAGTAGCGAGCACTTGCGCTCAACACTAGTTGCCATATCGTCATCTTTTTTTTTTTTCTTTTTCTTTACTTTTGAAAAAAAAAACAACCCCAACCCTAACATTAGCACAACCCCAACCCCAGCCCTAGCGTTTATTTTTTACGCCGTTCCTCGTGCGGTATAAGTGATGAGATTACTTTATTCTTCGGGTCAGTGCGATTACAGCGATACCAGAATCATATTAAGTTTTTATGATTGACAGCTGTCACACACTAAAAGACACATATTTTGTAAAATCTAGTTTTTGCATTGCCATATTTTGGCCGACAGTCATGTGACGGCTTGTTTTTTGCGGGATGAGTTGACGTTTTTATTGGTGTCATTTTCAGGCATGTGACATTTTTTGATCGCTTTCTATTCCAGCTTTTGGGAGGCAGAATAAACGAAAACCAACAATTCAGGAATTGTTTTTTTTTTTTTTTTTTTATTATTATTCTGCTCCAGGTGTGGTAGAATTGATAAGGTAGCTTTATTCTTCGGGTCAGTACGTTTACAGCGGTACCACATTTATATAGTTTTTTTATGTTTTGGCGCTTTTACACAATAAAAGCTATTTTATAGAAAAAAATATTTTTTTGCATTGCTTTATTCTGAGAGCTGTAACTTTTTGATTTTTCAGATGATGGAGCTGTATGGCAGCTTGTTTTTTGCGGGACGAGATGACGTTTTCAGCGGTACCATTTTTATTTATATTCGTCTTTTTGATCGCGTGTTATTCCATTTTTTGTTTGGCGGTATGATAAAGCATTGTTTTTTGCTTTGTTTTTTATTTTTACCGTGTTCACTGAAGGAGTTAACTAGTGGAACAGTTTTATAGGCCAGGTCGTTACGGACGCGGCGATACCAAATATGTGTACTTTGATTGTTTTGTTTTTTTTTCATAATAATATTTATTGATGGGTACATTATATTTTTAGTGGATTATTTTTTTTTTATTTTTTTACAATTTTTTTTCAATTATTTTTTTCACTTTCTGGGAGTTTTTACACTTTTTTACTTTGTCCCACTGTGGGACTTTCACTTTTTTTATTCTGATCGCCTGCACAGCATAGGGATGGAGCACCATCCCTGTGCCATGCAGGCTGTCAGCGCTGGACAGGGAGAAGATAGTTTGGAGATGCACTGCACATGTCCAAACAATCTTACTGCTGTCTGGTGACCCGGATGTTGTCATGACGACATCGGGTCATCATGGCAACAACCGGGAAGCCGCGGCAGACAGCGCTGGAGGCCGGAAAAGGAGGTGAGTATACTGATCACCTCCCCTTGCCTCCGCAATGCTGCGATCGACTTCGATCGCAGCATTGCGGGGGTTAATGTGCTGGGAGCGGTGCGGGATCGCTCCCTGCACTTAGTACCGGGTGTCAGCTGTGACAATCAGCTGACACCCGGCGGCGATCGCGCCCGCACAGCCTGTGTGCGCGCGCGATCGCGATGATATACTAATACGGGTCAGGCTCTTAAAGCCCAGGGCACAGACGCGTATTAGTACGTCATGGGCTTTAAAGGGGTTAAAATGGTAACACTTTTGGGTGGTTTCCAACATATAAGACTCGCAGGCTAAGTGCCCACGAAGCAAAAATGCTCCAGATTTTTTCTGTATCTCCCTGGCAGGAAAAATGCATGCGGATTTTACATGCGTTTTTCCCGCCAGGTAGAGGCGTTTGTCAAGCGTTTTTGCATGCATTTTTGCATGCGGGTTATCAAGCACTTTTCCAAGCGATTTTAGCATCACTTGGAAAAGTGCTTGACAACTTGGTCACACTATATAAATCCATGCAACCGGCATGGATTTATATAGTGTGACCAAGTTAATAGTTAAAAAAAGAATAAAAATGGTAAACAAAAAAAACATTCTACTCGCCTTCCGATAGCCCCCGGTCTCCTTCTCCGGTGCGTCCGGTGTCTTGGCTCGCGATGGTGTAAAAGGACTTTCCATGACGTCATTTAGTCATGTGCCAGGTCAAGCGACTGCCGACATCAACGGTCACGTGACCTGTCACATGACTAAATGACGTCATGGAAGGTCCTTTTACACCACCACGAGCCGCCGAAGACACCGGATGCACCATACAGGAGACCGGGGGCCATGAGAAGGTAAGTATAGTGTTATTTTTTATTTTATTCTTTTTTAACTACAGGTACTATGGTACCCGGGTCTGGAGGAGAGTCTCCTCTTCTCCAGACCTGGGTACCATCCGCACATTGAATCACTTAATATCCACATGTGTACATGTAGTCATTAAGATATTATGCAATTCAATGGAAGTCAATGGCGGCAATTACGCCGCGTTTCCGCAAAATTAATGGATATGCTTCAGATTTTTCCGCAATGATAATCCGCAGCGTAAATTTCCACAGCATGTGCACAGTGTTGCACAGCTTCTGGATACCCACAGTTGCAGTATAAAACTTCACAGAGCAGATTACATGGGATAACAAGCTTTTACTTCTCAGAACATGAGGTAAAAGGAAAAAACTCAGTTACACAGTACTGCACCAGGAAGTAAGAACAAAATAGAAAATACAAGAGAGACTTTTTTTCTTTTACAATACAGTAAACAAGGAAACTTTACACAACATCGCCATCTACTGTCAGATCAGCATAAAATCCTCCTTCACACAAACAAAGAAGTCCACAACTGTTGCATATACCAACACACAGCACATGCGGGTTATCATTGAGGACCATGGGGCACGCATTACCAAGCGTTTAAGCGTTTTCGCTTTGAAAATTCCACAGCAAAAACGCTTGAAAAACGCACAGTGGGCACGCAGCCTCAAAGTCACTTCAAAACTGAACAGGTCCCTATAAAAATAAGTTTTGTAAATTTCCTTGAAAAAAATGAAAAATAACTGCTACATTTTTAAATCTTCTAAAATGCTAATAAAATAAAACAAAATTTTACAAATGGTGCTGATGTAAAGCAGACATGAGGGAAATGTTATTTATTACTGTTTTTGTGTGGTATGACTATTGGGATTAAAGGCATAATCAATCATAGTTTGAAAAGTGCAATTTTTAAGACATTTTTGTCAAGTTACTGATATTTTTATAAATAAACGCAAACCATATCAGCCTAAATTTACCATTATTATAAAGTATCATGTGTCACAAAAAACAGTCTCAAAAGCAATGGGATATGTTATTCCAGAGTTATTACTACATAAAGTGACACTGGTCAGATTTAAAAAAAATTGGTTTGGTCACGAAGGGGTTAAGCCACTTTGTTACCATTTTGGCAGTATGCTTCGGGTCATTGTCCATTTGGAGGACCTATTTCTGCTCAAGCTTTAACTTCCTGGCTGATGTCTTGAGATGGTGCTTCAGTATTGCCACATAATCTTCTTTTCTCATGAAGCCACCTACGGATTTTGTGATGTGCACCAAGTCCCTCTTGCAGCAAAGCAACCCCACAACATGATGCTGCCACCCCCGTGTTTCACAGTTGGGATGGTGTTCTTAGGCTTCTAAGCTTCTCCCTTTTTCCTCCAAACTTAACGATGGTCATTATGCACAAAAAGTTCAATTCTAGTTTCATCAGACCACAGGACATGTCTCCAAAAATTAAGGTCTTTGTTCCTGTGTGCATTTGCAAACATAAATCTGGATTTTTTATGTTTCTTTTGGAGTAATGGCTTCTTCCTGGCAGAGTGGTCTTTCAGCCCATGTTGACACAGTACTCGTTTCACTGTGAATTGTCACTCTGACAATCTTACTAGCTTCTGACATCCTCTTCACAAGGTCTTTTGCTTTTGTCCTGGGGTTGATATGCACATGTCGGACCAAAGCACGTTCATCTCTGGAACACAGAACCCGTCTCCTTCCTGAGTGGTATGATGGCTGGACATTCCAATCATGTTTGTACTTGCATATAATTGTTTGTACAGATGAACGAGGCACCTTCAGATATCTTGAAATTGTACCCAAGGATGAGCCAGACTTGTGCAAGTCCACAATTCTCTTCCTGATATCTTGGCTGATTTATTTACACTTTCCCATGATGCTACACAAAGAAGCAGTGTGTTTCAGGTGTGCATTAAAATACATCCACATGTGTGTCTCTAATTAACTCAGATGTTGCCCAAAAAACTATTAGAAGCTTCCAAACACATGACATCATCAAATGGGCAGTCGGGAATTGTTTAACCACTTCGCGCCAGAGCCTGTTTTTGCCTTCGTGACCGGGCCAATTTTTTCGATTCTGACCACTGTCAATTTATGAAGTAATTACTCTGGAACGCTTCAACGGATCTCCCTGATTCTAAGAATGTTTTTTCGTGACATATTGTACTTCATGATAGTGGTAAAATTTCTTCGACGTCACTTGCGTTTACTTGTGAAAAAATCGAAAATTTTGCAATTTTCAAACTTTGAATTTTCATGCCCTTAAATCAGAGAGATATGTCACACAAAATTGTTAATAAATAACATTTCCCACATGTCTACTTTACATCAGCACAATTTTTGAACCAACATTTTTTTTTGTTAGGGAGCTATAAGGGTTAAAAGTTGACCAGCGATTTCTCATTTTTCCAACAAAATTTACAAAACCATTTTTTTAGGGACCACATCATATTTGAAGTCACTTTGAGGGGTCTTTATGACAGAAAATACCCAAAAGTGACACCATTCTAAAAACTACACCCCTCAAGGTACTCAAAACCACATTCAAGAACTTTATTAACCCTTCAGGTGCTTCACAGGAATTTTTGGAATGTGGAAGAAAAAAATGAACATTTAACTTTTTTCACAAAAATGTTACTTTAGACCCAATTTTTTTTATTTTCGCAGGGGTAACAGGAAAAAATGAACCCCAAATTTTTTTGTGCAATTTCTCTTGAGCGCGCTGATACCCCATATGTGAGGGAAAACCACTGTTTGCGCGCACTGCAGGGTTCGGAAGGGAAGGAGCGCCATTAGACTTTTTGAATGTAAAATTTGTTTGAATAATTAGCAGACACCATGTTGCATTTGGAGAGCTCCTGATGTGCCTAAACAGTGGAAACCCCCCACAAGTGACACCATTTTGTAAACTAGACCCCTTAGGGAACTTATCTAGATGTGTGGTGAGCACATTGGGAGACATAATAAACAAATCAGTAGCAGGTGAAGAATTGGTTTTATTTATTTTTTACGCCGTTCCTCGTGCGGTATAAGTGATGAGATTACTTTATTCTTCGGGTCGGTGCGAAAACAGATACCAGATTCATATCGGGTTTTTATGAATGACAGCTGTAACACACTAAGACGCTTTTTTTTGTAAAATCTAGTTTTTGCGTCACCATATTTTGAGAGCTATCATTTTTCCATATTTCGGCCGACAGAGTCATGTGACAGCTTGTTTTTTGCGGGACGAGTTGACATTTTTATTCGTACCATTTTTGGGTACGTGACATTTTTTGATCGCTTTCTATTCCGTTTTTTGGGAGGTAAAATTAACAAAAAACAACAATTCAGGAATTGTTTTTTGAGGTTTTTTTTATGCCGTTCTGCGTGTGGTAAAAGTGATAAGGCAGCATTATTCTTCAGGTCAGTACGTTTACAGCGATACTACACTTACTGTATATTTTTTTATGTTTTGGCGCTTTTACACAATAAAACAATTTTATAGAAAAAATATTTTTTTTGCATTGCTTTATTCTGAAAGCTATAACTTTTTTATTTTTCGGCTGATGGAGCTCTATGGTGGCTTGTTTTTTGCGGAACAAGATGATGTTTTCAGCGGTACCATTTTTATTTCCATTTTGCTTTTCGATCGCATTTTTTTCCACTTTTTGTTTGGCGATATGAGGAAAAAGCATAGTTTTTTGCTCCGTTTTTTATTTATTTTTATTACGGTGTGCACAGAAGGAATTAATTAGTGTGACAGTTTTATAGCTCGGGTTGTTTCGGATGCGGCGATACCAAATATGTGTACTTTTTTTGTTTTTGCATAAATATACGGATTTATTGGTTTAATATTTTATTTATTTATTTTTATTTATTTTGATTTTTTTTAGTAGTTTGAAAACATTTTTTTTACATTTTTACTTAGTCCCTGTATGGGACATTAATTTTTATTTTTCTGATCACTGATCTCATATAATGTAATAGACATATATTACATTACATGAGATCTTTGCTGACTGTTTCACAGTCAGTGTCTCCTGCCAGGCTTCAGCTGCAGGCTGAGCCTCGCAGGACACCATATATGGCAGATCTGGAGGCGGTCATGTGACCTCCAGCTGCTATAGTAACGCCAGGTCCTGGAAGGTATCAGGGGTCGTCGGAGAGGTAAGTAGACGATCCCCTCTCCTCCTGCTGTCTTCTATATGCCGCGATCACTATAGATCGCGGCATATAGAAGACTGCAAAGGGTTAACATCACTGGGACCTGATCCAATCAGGTCCCGATGATGTTCCCTGTCAGAGCTATCGCTCTGCACCGCACCCGCAGAGCTTGCAGGACACTCGGGGTCCTGAGCGCTGCGGGACCACCCACCGTTTTTAAGCGTCCGTGCTGCACAGAGCCCAGGCAGCGCGGACGTTTATCTACAGTGGGCGGTCGGGAAGCGGTTAAATAAATAAAAAAAAAAAAAAGTTTTCACAAAGTAGAATAGAGAGTTACCTTTTTATTATCATCTAGGACTGTGTTCATACTTTCTATCCCTAGCGTATCAATAGGTCCATCAAAGAAAACCGATTTTCTTTCCGGGGTCTCAGATAATGCAAACTCTCGGGAAGTATTAGCGACTATCCCATCGGTCCACCGCAAATGAAGAGAGGCATCAATAAAATTGCTCTTCCCATAAAATCAAATACAATCCCACAATTGAAAGGATTATTAAACGGAATGCCTGGGATTATGATATTGATGATACACATGTATTGACTACACGTGGCCCCTATTGAAGTGAACGTGCAGACACCGGGAGAGACCGCAAGTAAGTGATTTGCATATAGGCGGTCACATGCCAACTAGAAGTGCGTGACCTCACTCAAAGCAAGTGTATTGAGTGAGGCCAGACACAGTCTAGTCAGAATGTGTCTGGAAGTATGCAAACTTATGCTAATTTCTGGCATAAATAATACAATTTGTTGCTTCCATGTCTGATGGGGAAAATAAAACAGTTTCCAATTTTTGTGCAAACAGGGAGTAAGTCATAATAAAATGATTGCCCGGCAATGTATGGCTGGGGTCTATGTCTCTGAAGGAACCCCTTCTACCATGTCCATAAGCCATAAAAGGGGAGATTTTCCCATTTTCAGCAAAGATATTAGTATTATAAACAATAATTCCAATCATAGACGAACCTCATGTGACACTGGATCAAACTGCCCGAACAGCTGCCCCATGGTGATGGCTTTAGGGTTCACTGTCCGGTAAATCACTTTTTCTTCTTCGCACCCTCGCTCACTCATAAGAGACAGCGTATCAGCGAGGACGTGGAGGACCTTCGCTTTTCCAGAGAACGGCTCTCCAACCAACATAAAACTGTACGGGATAAACAAAATGCAGCATGGTCCATTGTATAAAATGGAAACAGCGAAGAATAAATCCCCCGTCCCATGGACTTCTGTAGTTGCAGCTTACCCGTGTCTGACAATCATCATCTCATACGTCTGGATCATGTTCTCCAGGAAGACCTTCTCGGGCTGGATGTTGTGTCCAGCACAGCTCTCCTGTGCGCATTCAAGTAAATCCTGAGCAAAAGGAAGGTAAAATATTTCATCAGTCTGTTTACAGTGGATCCAATTAGACGTGGGAGAATACATTTTCAGGACCCAGATCAGTATTCTGTGGCCGCTGGACGGGACCCCTGAGAGCCGCCTCTTAGCTGCCGGCATCCCCGACTCCTCTTCTGATTATATGGCCTGGTGTACATCATGCTGCAACCATAACGTCATGCCAGGCCGGCTAATCTGAAGAAGAGCCGGGGGGCAGGAAGAAATAAGGTGGCTCTCAGGGGTCTCATTCAGTGCCCACCACTGACCTGATGTCACGCACAGTGTAGGAAAGACAAAGTGCGACACAAAGGGATGAGGGGAAGGGAGCCCAGACACTAGGGAAAGGGGGAAATGGAGACCTCCTAGGCTGATCTGCAATCACCCTGTCTCCCCTACCGACTCTATATTGGTTCCTCACCAATTGCCGCACAGGAACCTATCCCTGTATTTCCTTAGCGCTTGGCTCTGGATAGATAAGGGGGGGTGAGCACTAGTCGATCCCCACTGACAACTAAAGACAGCAAGGGTAGACAGACACAGGGGAAGTAGCTTAGCTTGAGTCGACTTCAGAGAGATGGCACACACATCCTCTTAGCACCAGAGAGGAAGTAAGAACTGCACTTGCTCCAAGCCTTCACAAGGGGTCATGTGAATATCACTGGCACCTCTGTGTAGCAACCAGGAAGTATTTAAACACCCAGGCCTGATTGTCAATTAGAACAGGAGGGAGGTAGCCGCTGGGTCCTACAGTGAGACCGCTAAGAAGATGTCTGTAATGCCAAACGAAGGGATCTCCTGCAACCAACTGCAGGGGGACTGTCTGTCACATCTGACGCACCCATGACACCTGGCCATTGGATCAGTCTCCTGCAAATCGATTCATTCATCTAAAAAAAAATGTCTCCATAACCTACAACTAAACTAGCGATAAATCACTCTCAGATGTTTTAACCATTTTTTTTTCTACATCAGATCATCTTGCATTGGAGGTATAAGTGAGCCCCCTTACCTCTGGTGCCCCTGTGCAGCTGCCCAGGTTGCACTAATGGGACCGGACGATGAGTGACAAGGTCATGTAACCCAATTCCAAAGCAGTGGATCAGGATCGGGTGATTTCAATGGGATTGGTCTACCATCTACTGTGTATGGGGGCCTCATGACAGATTATGTTGGGGGACATAAAAATCGGGCGGTTGGAATTTAATCACCCGATCCTTACTTTCTGACCCTAAAATTAGCAGCTGCCATAAGATTCTGGCAGCGACTCTGTCATAGAGAAAACAGGAGCGAGCATTCCTGAATATGGGGGAGCCGGGAAAGATAACGGTCATCCAAATGATAGCTGGCCAGCTATATAGGACCTATCACTTGCCATTCATATGCAATTTTATTACCTGGTGTAAATGCCGCTGTTCTCCTGAATCCGGTGTTGTTTTTCTTTTGCTCCTGCGCCTCTCCATTCCTGAGATATAGCCTCTTTATAGAAATCTAGTTCATAATTTTTAATAGCCAAGTGGGCGTGGTCATCAAGTCCTCTCTGTGGGAGTCTTCAGGAAGGCCTTGCCCAGTTGGCTTAAAGGGCTAGAGGACAGTGACAGATGTCAGGAACGGAAAGGAGCAGGAAGAAAAGAAAAACCATGCCGGAGTCAGGAGAACAGCGGCATTTACATATTTATGGCGAGGGACAAGTCCTCTTTAAGTCTTGGAAAACCCCTTTAAGACACTATTATATTTTAATACCTTATAGTCGGCTTTCGGAAGTTGAATGCCAGGGAACAGGTCACTGGTAATCCCATTGAACAGAGGAATATCATGAGACAAAAATTTGGGTTCGTTTACATCCTTAATTGACGGCAAGAGCTAAATAGAATGAAAAAGGATTAAATGATAAAATAATTCATATACAATATGACATGAAACAATATTAAAAGTGAGGAACCCCATTACAAAGGAGCCGTCAGTTCTTGTGGTATGTCTGTATTAGTAAAGAATAGTATTCTCCAAAAAATAAGGATGAAACCTCTTTTCCTAAAACTCTACATTGTATCGTCCCTCTGTTATACCTCCTGGAAATGTATGTGTAAATGATATATAATGTATATATAATCTATATAGGGGACAACCCTATACAATCTGACTGTGCCCAAACAGTGGTGACATTGTCAGACTGTGTAGGGGACTCGTTATTGACCGATTTCAATTAATTCCTACATTTCCAGGAATGATAAAAGAGGAATGGAACGCTGCTGAGTTGCACTGAAATATGCTGCAGAATTGTTTTTCCATAGGGAATACATGTGGCCTGTGTTGCACTGTTAATTGCCGGCTGCAGAATGAGTTAAGTGAGATACTGTCAGTGAACTCGTTTTTGCTGGCTGACGGGGAGTTTGTAAATGTTTTATCTGTCTTTTTCTGAGCTCCTCTCAGTTTATTTATGACCACAGACCTTATCAAAATTGAATGTGCAGGGAATCAAAAAGCCGGTGAAAGCCAAGCGATGCAACATTTTTAATAAAACCCAATTGTTAAAATGATTTTTAGCCTAAAATACATGCGATTAAGTTAAAAATCAAAACTGTCCCATAAGATGAACAAGCTACGTGTTTAACCCCTTAATAACATCTGACGTACTAATACGCGTCTGTGCCCTGGGACTTAAGAGCCAGACCCGTATTAGTACGTCATCGTGATCGCGCGCGCACACAGGCTGTGCGGGCGCGATCGCCGCCGGGTGTCAGCTGATTGTCACAGCTGACACTCGGTACTATGTGCAGGGAGTGGTCCTGCACCGCTCCCAGCACATTAACCCCCGCGATGCTGCGATCGAAGTCGATCGCGGCATTGCGGGGGCAAGGGGAGGTGATCGGCGATACTCACCTCCTCTTCCGGCTTCCAGCGCAGTCTGAAAAGGCTTCCCGGGTGTTGCCATGACGACCCGATGTCGTCATGACAACATCCGGGTCACCAGAGAGCAGGAAGATTGCTTGGACATGCGCAGTGCATCTCCAAGCAATCTTCACACTGTGCACTTCTGACAGCCTTCATGGCATAGGGATGGTGCTCCATTCTTGTGCCATGCAGGCGATCAGAAAAAAAAAAGTGAAAGTCCCAGAGTGGGACAAAGTAATAAAGTGTATAAACTGTGTGAAAATGGAAAAAAAAAAAAAAAAAAATGTGCAAAAATATTATAAAAAAATAAAAAAAATAATACACCAAAAATAAAAATATAATGTACCCATCAATAAATATTATAAAAAAAATAAAAAAAAACAATAAAAGTACACATATTTGGTATCGCCGCGTCCGGAACAACCTGACCTATAAAACTGTCCCACTAGTTAACCCCTTCAGTGAACACGGAAAAAAAAAAAAAAAAAACGAAGCAAAAAACAATGCTTTATCACCATACCGCCAAACAAAAAGTGGAATAACACGCTATCAAAAAGACGCATATAAATAAAAATGATACCGCTGAAAACGTCATTTCGTCCCGCAAAAAACAAGCCGCCATACAGCTCCATCAGCCGAAAAATAAAAAAGTTATAGCTCTCAGAATAAAGCGATACTAAAAAATATTTTTTTCTATAACATAGCTTTTATTGTGTATAAGCGCCAAAACATAGAAAAATGATACAAATGTGGTACCGCTGTAAACGTACTGACCCGAAGAATAAAGCTACCTCATCAATTTTACCACACGCGGAACAGAATAAAAAAAAAAAAAAAAAACAATTCCTGAATTGTTGGTTTTTGTTTATTCTGCCTCCCAAAAATCGGAATAGAAAGCGATCAAAAAATGTCACGTGCCTGAAAATGGCACCAATAACAACGTCAACTCATCCCGCAAAAAACGAGCCGTCACATGACTGTCTGCCAAAATCTGGAAAAATTATAGCTCTCAAAATATGGCGATGCAAAAACTAGATTTTACAAAAAATGCGTCTTTTAGTGTGTGACAGCTGTCAGTCATAAAAACCCCATATGATTCTGGCATTGCTGTAATCACATCAACCCGAAGAATAAAGTCGTCTAATCACTTATACCGCACAAGGAACGGCGTCAAAAATAAACTCTTGGGTTAGGATTGGGCTAGGGTTAGGGCTGGGTTTGGGGCTAGGGTTGTGCTGGGGCTAGGGTTGTGCTGGGGCTAGGGTTGTGCTGGGGCTAGGGTTGTGCTGGGGCTAGGGCTGGGGTTGGGATTTTTTTCAAAAGTAAGAAAAAAAGATGACGATATGGCGACTAGTGTTGAGAGCAAGTGCTCGCTACTTGAGTTTGCATCGGGTGCTCTGGTATGCATTGAGTATCGTGGGTATTTGAGTGACATGCTCGAGTCTCTGCCCCATATGCTTCGCAGCCAAAAAAACTTTACGGGGATTGCCTGCCATGCACGAGCGATCCCCGCATGTTTTTTTTTGGGTGTCTAATAACCGTGAAACATGCGGAGCAGGGACTCGAGCATGTCACTCTAGCACACGCTGTACATGGTGCATACCTGAGTACCCGATGCAAACTCAAGTAGCGAGCACTTGCGCTCAAGAATAATGACAACTTATTCAATATGATGACCTAATGTAAACAAATTCTGTGCCGTACCTCTGGGTTCAAAATGTTCACTATACACCTTAATAAAATCCTTGAGGGGTATAGTTTGGACACTTGTGGGGGAGCTCCACTGTTTAGGCACATCACGGGCTCTCCAAACGCGACATGGTGTCCGCTAACAAATTGAATGGAAAATCGGCTCAAATTGTTAGCGGATATCATGTTGCATTTGGAGAGTCCCTGTGTGCCCAAACATTGGAGCTCCCCCACAAGTAAACCCATTTTGGAAACTAGACCCCCCAAGGCACCTATCTAGATGAATAGTGAGCACTTGGATCCCCAGGTGCTTCACAAATTGATTCATAAAAATGAAAGAGTGTTTTTTTTTTCACTTTTTCATTATTACGAATCAATTTGTGAAGCACCTGGGGGTTCCAAGTGCTCACTATGAATCTAGATAGGTGCCTTGGGGGGTCTAGTTTCCAAAATGGGGTCACTTGTGGGGGAGCTCCAATGTTTGGGCACAGAGGGGCTCTCCAAACGCAATGTGGTGTCCGCTAACAATTTGAGCCGATTTTCCATTCAATTTGTTAGCGGATACCATGTTGCATTTAGAGAGTCCCTGTGTGCCCAAACATTGGAGCTCCCCCACAAGTGACCCTATTTTGGAAACTAGACCCCCCAAGGCACCTATCTAGATTCATAGTGAGCACTTGGAACCCCTAGGTGCTTCACAAATTGATTCGTAAAAATGAAAAAGTGTTTTTTTTTTCACTTTTTCATTGTTAAGAATCAATTTGTGAAGCACCTGGGGGTTCCAAGTGCTCACTATGCATCTATAAAGGTGCCTTGGGGGGTCTAGTTTCCAAAATGGGGTCACTTGTGGGGGAGCTCCAATGTTTGGGCACATCAGGGGCTCTCTAAACGCAACATGGTGTCCGCTAATTATTCAAGCAAATTTTACAATCAAAAAGTCAAATGGCGCTCCTTCCCTTCCGAGCCCTGCCGTGCGCCCAAACAGTGTTTTTTCCCCAAATATTGGGTATCTGCGTGCCCAGGGGAAATTGCACAACAAATTTTGCGGTCCATTTTTTCTTGTTACCCCTGTGAAAATAAAAAAAAATTGGGTCTAAAGTAACATTTTTGTGAAAAAAGTTAAATGTTCATTTTTTTCTTCCACATTCAAAAAATTCCTATGAAGCACCTGAAGGGTTAATAAAGTTCTTGAATGTGGTTTTGAGCACCTTGCGGGGTGCAGTTTTTAGAATGGTGTCACTTTTGGGTATTTTCTGTCACAAAGACCTCTCAAAGTGACTTCAAATGTGATGTGGTCCCTAAAAAAAATGGTTTTGTAAATTTTGTTGGAAAAATGAGAAATCGCTGGTCAACTTTTAACCCTTATAGCTCCCTAACAAAAAAAAATTTTGGTTCCAAAATGGTGCTGATGTAAAGTAGACATGTGGGAAATGTTATTTATTAACTCTTTTGTGTGACATATCGCTCTGATTTCAGGGCTTAAAAATTCAAATTTTGAAAATTGCAAAATTTTCAAAATTTTCGCCAAATTTCCGTTTTTTTCACAAATAAACGCAAGTGATATCGAAGAAATTTTTCCACAATATGTCACGAAAAAACAATCTCAGAATCAGGGGGATCCGTTGAAGCGTTCCAGAGTAATTACCTCAAAGTGACAGTGGTCAGAATTGTAAAAATTGGCCCGGTCATTAACGTGCAAACCACCCGCGGGGCTTAAGGGGTTAACAACTATAGTTTTGACACTTTTGCACAGATGAGATCTAACAAGCCAGGAACAGTAATGTGCAGAAATTATTTGCAAGTCTCTGTCTGCTACTATAAAATCATACAGCTGTAATTTTTGTGATCCAAATGCTTCTCGGTAAGATGGTAATGCTATCCTATACGAGATGTAAAGCGACCAACAGTTCAGAACTTACAAGAATATCTTCATTTTCATGGGGGAATTTCAGCTTCAGATTGCCAGCAGCGGTCAGCACAGCCTTTACTGCACGCATCCCATAATCATAATGGAACTGGGACGAGAGCGGCTCCGAGCACAGCCGGTAAGTCATTACCATCTTCACCGAGAGAGGTTTAGCGTGCAGAAAACCGTAAGAATAAAGGCAGATCTCCGCAATCAGAGCATAGTTGGGGACCATCATTGCTACAGTCCGGAAAAGAACCTGAAATGCGCAAACCAGATGGGTCAGTCTACAAATGAAACTAAATTACTGTAAACTAGGCATAGAGCCGGGGAACCCATTATGTCCATTTACACTATCCTCCACCCCAGACCTAAAAGTGATGTGTCTATTCCACATCAGAGGAAAGTCAGTCAAAGTGTGGTTAAAGGGGTATTCCCATCTCCAAGATCCTGTCCCAATATGTAATAGGTATAATAATAATAATAATGTTTGCAAATATCTCCAATTTGAAATGTAGTATAGTTTTTCTGATTAGCTACAGTAAGTTTCTTACCCCCATGTGCAGGACATTGCAGTAGCTTAGGTATCCATGGTTACGACCACTCATAGTAACAGTTAGTTACTTGATAGTGGTCGTAACCATGGATACCTAAGCTACTGCTATGCCCTGCACATGGGTTAAGCAACATAGCTAATCAGAAGAACTATACTACATTTCCAATTGGAGGTATTTGCTATTAATATTATTATTACACCTATTACATATTGGGATAGGATCTTGGAGATGGGAATACTCCTTTAACACTTTCCAAATCTCTCTCCACACCTCTGCTGTGTCCATTTTGGAAAATAGGAGAACGGGACATCAATATTAAGGAGCTTGCAGAAATGAGGGCATCAGGTGTTGTGATTATACATAGGAAATGTACAATCTCATATAGGTTCGGGGGAGAATAATCCCTTTGATGAAATCTTATGTTTCTTTTGTAAACCTAGTATTTACTTGAAAGTTTGTGAACCCCTCAAAAATTTCTGTATTACTGCATAAATTTGACTTAAAGCTACATCAGTCTGTGAGGTCACAAAGGAACTCAAGGTAACCTCTAAGCAACTAAAGGCCTCTCCTCACATTAGCTAATGTAATTGTTCATGAGTCCACCATCAGAAGGACAATGAACAACAATGGCGAGCATGGCAGGATTGCAAGGAGAAAGGCAATG
This sequence comes from Phyllobates terribilis, assembly GCF_046119375.1. Taxonomy (NCBI): domain Eukaryota; kingdom Metazoa; phylum Chordata; class Amphibia; order Anura; family Dendrobatidae; genus Phyllobates; species Phyllobates terribilis. Next base: position 987,048 of record NW_027363325.1, read on the forward strand.
CGATTTAAAATGTCACTGCTAAAACTCACCTGGGCACATCAATAGGTAACTGGAATAATGCTTTGTGGAAGGATGAGCCCAAGATAAGAGATTTTAAGTGAGAAGCTATATGTTTGCAGAAAGAAAATACTGCATTACAGCATAAGAACCTCCTATCATCTATGAAACACAAAGATGGTAATCGTAACATGCTTTGGGCCTGTTTTGCTGCACTTGGCCAAGGACGGCTGCCATCATTGATGGAACAATGAATTCTAAAATCTATCAGCAAATGCTAAAGGAAAATATCAGGATATCAGTTCATGTACTGAATCTCAAGAAAACGTGGGTCATGCAGCAAGACAATGGCCCAAAGACACAAGTCGTTCTACAAAAGAATGGTTGAATAAACATAAAGTTTTGGAATGGCCGAGTCATAGTCCTGAGCTGAATCCTATAGAAATGTTGTGGAAGGACCCGATGCAAGGCACTGGACTCTTTACCTTGAGGTTATCCGGCAGCTCAGAACGTCCCGCGTAGCCAGGATTCATGGTAATGGCTACGAAGCAATTTGGGTTAAGCTTCAGTTCTGTTCCTTCGAAGTTGAACATGTCCATCTTCGTCTGGATGGCTCTCTGGATGCGCAGAATCTGTTGGGCCACCACGGACAACACCTCCAGCTCAATACGGTTAAACTCATCAAAACACGCCCATGCTCCCGATGATACCAGCCCTTTGAAAAACTAAAAAAAAGTATATACAGTACAGACCAAAAGTTTGGACACACCTTCTCATTTAAAGATTTTCTGTATTTTCATGACTATAAAAATTGTACATTCACACTGAAGGCATCAAACTATGAATTAACACATGTGGAATTATATACTTAACAAAAAAGTGTGAAACAACTGAAAATATGTCTTATATTCTAGGTTCTTCAAAGTAGCCACCTTTTGCTTTGATGACTGCTTTGCACACTCTTGGCATTCTCTTGATGAGCTTCAAGAGGTAGTCACCGGAAATGGTCTTCCAACAATCTTGAAGGAGTTCCCAGAGATGCTTAGCACTTGTTGGCCCTTTTGCCTTCACTCTGCGGTCCAGCTCACCCCAAATCATCTCGATTGGGTTCAGGTCTGGTGACTGGAGGCCAGGTCATCTGGCGTAGCACCCCATCACTCTCCTTCTTGGTCAAATAGCCCTTACACAGCCTGGAGGTGTGTTGGGGTCATTGTCCTTTTGAAAAATAAATGATGGTCCAACTAAACGCAAACCGGATGGAATAGCATGCCGCTGTAAGATGCTGTGGTAGCCATGCTGGTTCAGTATGCCTTCAATTTTGAATAAATCCCAAACAGTGTCACCAGCAAAGCACCCCCACACCATCAAAAGATGCCAGCAGAACATCGGTTGGAGTCAGTTTATTATCTGCAATGGAGCAGCTTAACATTGTATGTACCTTTCACATTGCTATGTAGTCCAAACCATCAGAGCAGTTAAAGACCACACACTGCACGGCCAGCGCCTTGGCCAAATCTTTGGTGGTCTCAGTTTTTCCTGTGCCGGCCGGACCTTCTGGAGCTCCACCAAGATTTAGATAAAAAGCACCGATCTACCAATGAAACATGAAAGAACTGGTATGAAATATCAATAAACTTTCTAATAAGTTTCATGCATCATGCAAAAGTCAAAAAGATTTCTGAGCATAACCCATCACATCATAGCAGAGTCCGCTAGCATCTGTCAGTGAGCGGAGTGATGACCAGGCGTGGGGAGTTGCCCAGGTACTCATAGGCGGACTTCACATTGCAGTTGATGATTCGCGCTCTCGCATTCTCATTCTCCCAGTAATAGCGGAGTTGGGCAAGCCACTGGAAGTCTGTTTCATGAGAAACTCCTGAGCAATGTAGGAAAAGATAGTCAACCTCTAAGACACTGCAGAATCACAAGGGAGAGTTTCTAAAGGGAAGGCAAATGCCCATACATTATAGGACAAAACTCCTAGTCACCGAATTCTGCTTTTTTCATTTAGTCCCATTGCCCACGGTGTATAACATCCGGACTCTCAGCCCCCAGTGTATAATATCCGCCCCTCGCCACTAGTTTAGTATAACATCCGTCCCCTCGCCCCCCCGCCAGTGTATAAAATCCATCCCCTCAACCCCACTGTATAACATCCAACCCCAAGCCCTCCTTTGCATAACATCTGACCCCCAGGGTATAACATCCGTCCCCTCGGCCTTGTTGTATAATATCCGTCCCCTCGGCCTTGTTGTATATTATCCGTCCCCTCGGCCTTGTTGTATATTATCCGTCCCCTCGGCCTTGTTGTATATTATCCGTCCCCTCGGCCTTGTTGTATATTATCCGTCCCCTCGGCCTTGTTGTATATTATCCGTCCCCTCGGCCTTGTTGTATATTATCCGTCCCCTCGGCCTTGTTGTATATTATCCGTCCCCTCGGCCTTGTTGTATATTATCCGTCCCCTCGGCCTTGTTGTATATTATCCGTCCCCTCGGCCTTGTTGTATATTATCCGTCCCCTCGGCCTTGTTGTATATTATCCGTCCCCTCGGCCTTGTTGTATATTATCCGTCCCCTCGGCCTTGTTGTATATTATCCGTCCCCTCGGCCTTGTTGTATATTATCCGTCCCCTCGGCCTTGTTGTATATTATCCGTCCCCTCGGCCTTGTTGTATATTATCCGTCCCCTCGCCCCGGTGTATATTATCCGTCCCCTCGCCCCGGTGTATATTATCCGTCCCCTCGCCCCGGTGTATATTATCCGTCCCCTCGCCCCGGTGTATATTATCCGTCCCCTCGCCCCGGTGTATATTATCCGTCCCCTCGCCCCGGTGTATATTATCCGTCCCCTCGCCCCGGTGTATATTATCCGTCCCCTCGCCCCGGTGTATATTATCCGTCCCCTCGCCCCGGTGTATATTATCCGTCCCCTCGCCCCGGTGTATATTATCCGTCCCCTCGCCCCGGTGTATATTATCCGTCCCCTCGCCCCGGTGTATATTATCCGTCCCCTCGCCCCGGTGTATATTATCCGTCCCCTCGCCCCGGTGTATATTATCCGTCCCCTCGCCCCGGTGTATATTATCCGTCCCCTCGCCCCGGTGTATATTATCCGTCCCCTCGCCCCGGTGTATATTATCCGTCCCCTCGCCCCGGTGTATATTATCCGTCCCCTCGCCCCGGTGTATATTATCCGTCCCCTCGCCCCGGTGTATATTATCCGTCCCCTCGCCCCGGTGTATATTATCCGTCCCCTCGCCGCGGTGTATATTATCCGTCCCCTCGCCGCGGTGTATATTATCCGTCCCCTCGCCCCGGTGTATATTATCCGTCCCCTCGCCCCGGTGTATATTATCCGTCCCCTCGCCCCGGTGTATATCATCCGTCCCCTCGCCCCGGTGTATATCATCCGTCCCCTCGCCCCGGTGTATATCATCCGTCCCCTCGCCCCGGTGTATATCATCCGTCCCCTCGCCCCGGTGTATATTATCCGTCCCCTCGCCCCGGTGTATATTATCTGTCCCCTCGCCCCGGTGTATAATATCCGTCCCCTCGCCCCGGTGTATAATATCCGTCCCCTCGCCCCTCAGTGTATAACATCTAGCCCCTCGGCCTTGTATAACATTAAGACTCTCGCCCCCCACCAGTGTATAACATCAATCCCCTCGCCCCCCGGTGTATAACATCCGCCCTCCCATGCTGTGTGCTGTTACTAACATATGACAGAACGGCTGGTGGTGCAGAGCCCTCTGATACCAGCGCGGTCCTGTAATAGGAGCCACCGGGGTAACAAGTCTGGATATTACATTTCTTCCCTCCTAAATCTTCCCCCATCACATGTGAGTGATATTATTAAGGAGTGGAAGGAACTACAGCAAATCAGGAGACCCCGGAACATTACAGAGCGGGGTCACTGAGTGCTGAGGAGCAGAGGGCAGAACGCTTTCCTGACTCCATTGGTAACATCATCACCACAAACACTGCGCCCCCGCCAGGAGCTTTATGGCTGAGCAGCTGCATGCAGCCTTACATCACCAAGCACGATGCCGAGCGTCAGATGGAGTGGTGTGAAGCTGCCACCACAGGACTCTGGAGGAGACCTGTTCTGTGCAGTGACGGATCACACTTCTCTATCTGGCATCTGATGGACGAGTCTGGATTTGGTGAATGCCAGGAGAACGTTACCCTATTAACTGCATTGTGCCCGCTGTACAGTTTGCTGGTGGAGGTATGGCCTTGTTTTTAGGGGGTGGTCTATGCCCCTTAGTTCCAGTGAAAAGATATCTTAATGCTTCAGCACAAGACATTTTAAACAATTGTAGCTTCCAACCCTAAGGGAATAGAAGAGCAGAACTGTTTCACACACGTTCTCAACCTCAACCCCACTAAACACCTTTAGGATGATTAATTAGAAAAAATACTGCACAATGGCAGCATAAATATGTCACCGCAACATAGGGAAGAACAATGTCAGTCACACATCAATTACATTGCCATATGTCTGCTCAGGCTTAGAATGGCTGACCACTCGGAGAATTACATAATACCTACAAAGAAACCGAACAAAAGGTCATTAAAGGAATTGGAATAAAAACCCTTTATTAGTACATCCATGGTTATGGAAGGACACCGCACAGAGGAGGGCACACACACCATTGATAGAAAATATTACACACCGCACCTAGGCCATCCAAACCACTGACTATAAAGAATATCAATTGTGGCAATGAGTCATATACAGGGGACGCCGACACCTACAGATGCCAAAACATTCCTATATAGGGATCACCATCTCAATATGCAGAAATGACTACTGCCCCATAGACGTCATTGTAAGTACACCCCAAGATTGCTTTACTGTGACCAGATCAATTGTGTCCTATGAAAACTCAAAGAAAAGAGGGGGGAATATAACATAGATATGGAAAGAACATAGGAATGGGGTGAAATGTATGAAGGTGCTCTGCATATTGAGCTGTGATATCTGTAGAGGGACGGACTCCATATTAACATCCTGTATATGGATTTAGAATAGGGGGCCATAAAAGCCCCTGTAGGTGTAATGTGGAGGGGCACAATACCTTTCTCCATGTAGTGTATAATAAATAGAACATGGTATTGGAAAGTTTGGTGCCAGCCATGATGATTGCACAAACCTGTTTGGATCATTTCCATGCCCACGTCACGAGCGTGCCCCTCTATGGTGACGAGAGCCCCCAATGTGGTGCGAGTCTGCTGGGACAATTTGCCTCCTCGCACAAGCTCCACAATATCATTTAGCTGGAGCTGCAGATTATCATAGGAGTTTTTCAGGCCCTACAAGAAGGATGTAACGGTGAAATCATCTGCAGAAACATTCATAGAACATACATATTGCAAGGGGGCTGAAATCTATACAGATTATAAGCTGCAGACTAGATTGAGAACTCCACAATATGCAGGCACTTTATAATGTACACAACAATTTTACAACATATCTTTATAGAAGTTGGAGATCTGGATTGAACCCAGAGCTCCAAATACCCAGATGTACCTCTATAAAACCCTGCCACAAACAGCATGGAAAACTCAATGCAGATGGATTCATTTTATGCTGGTATTATGGGAAATCCCACACAATGTCTTCCCTTATTGGTAGATATGACGAGAGTAGAGATGAGCGAATGGATTTGCAGGACTCTGGTCCAACAGTCGGGTCAGTATTCCACGGCCGCAGGACCGGAGCTCCATGAACCGGCATCTCCGGCTCCTCTTTTGATGTCGATGTCATAGTTGTGGTGTGAGGCACAAATGACATCACGCCTGGCCGGCTAATCAAAAGAGGAGCCAGGGATGCCGGCATTTAAGAGGCGTTTAGCAAGGCTCCCATCCAACAGCCACAGACTACTAACCTGCTCTCTTAAACCAAGGTCCTGCAAATTTAGTTGCTCATCTCTAGACAAGATGCATGAATCAATGCAAAATCCCAACTATCAAATACTATGGAGCCTTTTGGGTACCTTCAAGATATTGAGCCGCTGTACAACTGCAACCCCCAGGAGAAGACCCCTGGGCAAGAACAGTACATGGGCTCTTTGCAGTCTAATAACGTACTGTGAAATAAGCTACTTGCATCTTTGATGTGAATGTGGGTCCCCTTACCTCTGTTGCACCAATGGTATATCCGCCCCTGGAAACTCCTATAAGCTGCGTCCCTGGGTATGACAGTCTATTAGCAGGAGAACTCATGAAGTCTGTCTATGAATGTATATATATGTATTTCTCCCAGAAAATTATTACAATTACACATGTTTTGTTGTTCACATGTTTATTTAATTTGTGTGTATTGGAACAACACAAAAAGAAGATATTGGTCAACAATTTTGGTTCTCAAGTCCTCAGACCGTTCTCTTTTCCTCTTTCTGTTCTCCCTACTTAGTGTGGCACGTAACAACGCAAAGATTGAGTCAACTTTTCCCCTTTGTATCGGGTTTCAGGTCTGATTTTCATATTGCCCACACCTGTTACTTGCCACAGGTGAGTTTGAACGAGCATCACATGCTTGAAACAAAATTGTTAACCCAAAATTTTGGAAAGATGCCAACAATTTTGTCCGGCCCATTTTTGGGGTTGTGTGTGAAATGATATCCAATTTGCGTTTTTTTCTCTGTTTTTTTTTTTTTGTTGTTCCAATACACACCAAGGAAATAAACATGTGTATAACAAAAAATACACATGCAATTGCAATAATTTTATGGAAAAATACTTCATTTTCTGGAACAACTTCAAGGGTGCCAACACTTCCGGCCATGACTGTTTCTAGTGAAGCCACCTTGATCAGTAAAGGAGCTTATGCCGTACCTCTGGGCCACTGCCGATAGCTTCATGCCCTTCACTGGTCCAGAACATCTGAGACACACAGAGCACGACCTGTCCCGGCCATTCCCTCACCCAGTCTTTTCTTGCAGTCTCAGGGTATGCCTTTTAAAAAAACAAAGTTAAATTACGTTGACAGAAGCATTTAAGAGAGGGACAACCTTACTAGTATTATCTAGCAAATTCATTTCTACCGATTGCAGGTAGAAGATCTGCTACCTGGCTCTATAGCAAGAGATACATCATCCACAAATCATTCACTGCCGCCAAATAATCTTATACAAATATAAAAGTACTAGATTAGTTCCAATTAATGCTTTTGGTCTGTAGGTAGATCCGTACCATTCGTGACCGAGCAATAACATCATGCACGCTCCTTAACATGACATCTTCCCCTTGGATGAGCCACTTCTCCACGGCCCCCCGAGCCTCGGAGGTGGAGATGGTCTGGATGAGCTCTACGCGTTCCCCCTCGGTGCTGTACATGGCTTTGATGTCCAGGTTAGGAAGGAACTCCAGCTTTGCGATGCCTTCAAAGCCCTTCTTTAGATGTGGTTGGACCCGCAGAGGATCTTTAGTCTCAGAGAGAATTTCTAGCATTTCGTCGTTGGACAGGAAGAAAAAGCTAAAGCGAAAATGCACAATATGATAAAGATGTCATTAAAGTATTGGGTCAGGCGCCATTTGTATCAGTGTCTGTGAGAAAATAGAAAAGCAAAGCTTTAAAGTAAAGATTCAGTCCCCATACACATTGGATTAAAATAGTTTAAACCTGACGATTGCAGCAGGACCGGCCTACCCACTGATGTGTATGGGGGTCTCCTGACTCTCCCCCGATAGAGGATGTCAGGGCCAGAAGGATCGGGCAGATGGGATTTCAATACCCGGTCTTTTGGTTCTCAGGGGAGATAACCCGCTGCCGGAGGTGTCCAGTACTGACTTTCTCCTCTCTCCCCATTAAAAACACATGACTGTTCAGCAGAATATGTGGGAGTCAGAAGAAATAGCCAAATAACCATTCAGACGACGGGTATCTCATATCTCATGCGTATGGCTAGCTTAAAGGGGCTATCCAGTTTTGGGAACTTTTTTTATTTAACTGAAATGGGTATTCCCATCTCCAGGATTCTACCCCAATATGTAGTAGGTGTAATAATAATAATATTAGCAAATACCTCCAATTAGAAGTGTAGTATAGTTCTTCTGATTTGCTTTGTCGCATATCCCATGTGCAGGGCATTGCAGTAGCTTAGGTTACGACCACTAGCAAATAACTGTCACTATATGAGTGGTCGTAACCATGGATACCGAAGCTACTGCAATGCCTTGCACATGGGGAAAGCGACACAGCGAATCAGAAGAACTATACTACACTTCTAATTGGAGTTATTTGCTAATATTATTATTATTACTACGCCTACTACATATTGGGATAGGATCTTGGAGATGGGAATACCCATTTAATTGCGAGTATTTGCGACAATTCAGTTTCATTAAAAATGTTGCACCGTTCGGCTTTTTGTTTCCTGCACATTCAGCTTTGATGTGATCTGTGGTCATAAATCGGCTAAGAGGAGCTGAAAAAAGACAGATTAAAAATAAGTCCAATAGCCAGCGCAACACAGAGCCAATAGAAGGCAAACAGTGCAAAATTATTAATGAAATCCAATTACAAAAATGATTTCAATGCGTTTAAATAAGAAAAAAAATAAATTCTTTAAGGAGTATATAGAATCATTGCAACAAGTGAAAGGACTATACCGTGGGAAAAAAGCCTCTTCTTCTCCAGATAGGCATTCAGCCCTTTCATGATTTTATCCAGAAGCACATTGCTGTCCTGAAGTTTTTCCAGAAGTCCGGTCAGAGAAGTGGCGCTTAAAACCTAAAACAAAGTAGATAGCCCATAAGTAAGATTCCATTATATAGTTATAGAGACTGAAAAAAGGTCACATTCATTGACTATTGTGCCAATAGTTCATATTAAAAAAATAATTACAACATACAGTTATATGAAAAAGTTTGGGCACCCCTATTAATCTTAAGCTTAATGTTTTATAAAAATTGGTGTTTTTGCAACAGCTATTTCAGTTTGATATATGTAATAACTGTTGGACACAGTAATGTTTCTGCCTTGAAATGAGGTTTATTGTACTAACAGAAAATGTGCAATCTGCATTCAAACAAAATTTGACAGGTGCATAAAGTATCGGCACCTCACCAGAAAAGTGACATTAATATTTAGTAGATCCTCCTTTTGCAAAAATAACAGCCTCTAGTTGCTTCCTGTAGCTTTTAATGAGTTCCTGGATCCTGGATGAAGGTATTTTTGACCATTCCTCTTTACAAAACAATTCCAGTTCAGTTAAGTTTGATGGTCGCCAAGCATGGACAGCCCTCTTCAAATGATCCCACAGATGTTCAATGATATTCAGGTCTGGGGACTGGGATGGCCATTCCAGAACATTGTAATTGTTCCTCTGCATGAATGCCTGAGTAGATTTGGAGCCGTGTTTTGGATCATTGTCTTGCTGAAAGATCCATCCCCTGCGTAACGTCAACTTTATCACTGATTCTTGAACATTATTGTCAAGAATCTGCTGATACTGAGTGGAATCCATGCGTCCCCATCCATCCATCCTGGGTAGGTGTATATGCCCCGCCATCCATCCATCCTGGGTAGGTGTAGATGCCTCTCCATCCATCCATCCTGGGTAGGTGTACATGCCCCTCCATCCATCCCGGGTAGGTGTATATTCTTCTCCATCCATCCTGGGTAGGTGTATATGCCCCGCCATCCATCCATCTTTGGTAGGAGTAGATGCCCCGCCATCCATTCATCTTGGGTAGGAGTAGATGCCCCTCCATCCATCCTGGGTAGGTGTATATGGTCCTCCATCCATCCATTCTGGGTAGGTGTATTTGCCCCTCCATTCATCCATCCTGGGTAGGTGTATATGCCCCTCCATTCGTCGATTCTCGGTAGGTGTAGATGCCCCTCCATTCGTCCATTCTCGGTAGGTGTAGATGCCCCTCCATCCATCAATCCATCCTGGGTACGTGTAGATGCCCCTCCATCCATCCATAGTAGGTGTAGATACCACTCCATCCATCCATTCTGGGTAGGTGTATATGCCCCTCCATCCATCCTGGGTAGGTGTATATGCCCCTCCATTCATCCTGGGTAGGAGTATTTGCCCCTCCATCCATAGTGGGTAGGTGTATATGCCCCTCCATCCATCCATCCTGGGTAGGTGAATATGCCCTTCCATCGATCCTGGGTAGGTGTATCGGCCTCTCCATCCATCCTGGGTAGCTGTATATGCCCCTCCATCCATCCATCCAGAGTAGGTGTATATGCCCCTCCATCCATCCATCCTGAGTAGGTGTATATGCCCATCCATCCATCCTGGGTAGGTGTATATGCCCCTCCATCCATCCACTCTGGGTAGGTGTATATGCCCCTCCATCCATCAATCCATCCTGGGTAGGTGTATATGCCCCTCCATCCATCCATTCTGGGTAGGTGTAGATGCCCCTCCATCCATCCATCCATCCTGGGTAGGTGTAGATGCCCCTCCATCCATCCATCCTGGGTAGGTCTAGATGTCCCTCCATCCATCCACCCATCCTGGGTAGGTGTAGATGCCCCTCCATCCATCCATCCTGGGTAGGGGTAGATGCCCCTCCATCCATCCATTCTGGGTAGGTGTATATGCCCCTCCATCCATCCATCCTGGGTAGGCGTAGATACCTTTCCATCCATCCATCCTGGGTAGGTGTATATGCACCTCCATCCATCCATCCAATCTGGGTAGGTGTATATGCCCCTTCATCCATCCATTCTGGGTTTGCGTAGATGCACCTCCATCCATCCTGGGTAGTCTATTCTGGTAGGTGTATATGCCCCTCCATCCATCCATCCTGGGTAGGAGTATTTGCCCTTCCATCCATCCTGGGTAGGTGTACATGCCCCTCCATCCATCCTGAGTAGGTGTATTTCCCCCTCCATCCATCCATCCTGGGTGAGTGTATATGACCCTTCATCCATCCATCCATTCTGGGTAGGCGTAGATGCCCCTCCATCCATCCATCCTGCGCAGTCTATTCTGGTAGGTGTATATGCCCCTCTATCCATCCATCCTGGGTAGGTGTATATGCCCCTCCATCCATCCATCCATTCTCGGTAGGTGTAGATGCCCCTCCATCCATCAATCCATCCTGGGTAGGTGTAGATGCCCCTCCATCCATCCATAGTAGGTGTAGATACCACTCCATCCATCCATCCATCCATCCATCCATCCATCCATCCATTCTGTGTAGGTGAATATGCCCCTCCATCCATCCTGGGTAGGTGTATATGCCCCTCCATTCATCCTGGGTAGGAGTATTTGCCCCTCCATCCATAGTGGGTAGGTGTATATGCCCCTCCATCCATCCATCCTGGGTAGGTGTATATGCCCCTCCATCCATCTTGGGTAGGTGTATCGGCCTCTCCATCCATCCATCCTGAGTAGGTGTATATGCCCCTCCATCCATCCATCCTGAGTAGGTGTATATGCCCCTCCATCCATCCATCCTGAGTAGGTGTATATGCCCCTCCATCCATCCATCCTGAGTAGGTGTATATGCCCATCCATCCATCCTGAGTAGGTGTATATGCCCATCCATCCATCCAGAGTAGGTGTATATGCCCCTCCATCCATCCATCCTGAGTAGGTGTATATGCCCATCCATCCATCCTGGGTAGGTGTATATGCCCCTCCATCCATCCACTCTGGGTAGGTGTAGATGCCCCTCCATCCATCAATCCATCCTGGGTAGGTGTATATGCCCCTCCATCCATCCATTCTGGGTAGGTGTAGATGCCCCTCCATCCATCCATCCATCCTGGGTAGGTGTAGATGCCCCTCCATCCATCCATCCTGGGTAGGTCTAGATGTCCCTCCATCCATCCACCCATCCTGGGTAGGTGTAGATGCCCTTCCATCCATCCATTCATCCTGGGTAAGTGTAGATGCCCCTCCATCCATCCATCCTGGGTAGGGGTAGATGCCCCTCCATCCATCCATTCTGGGTAGGTGTATATGCCCCTCCATCCATCCATCCTGGGTAGGCGTAGATACCTTTCCATCCATCCATCCTGGGTAGGTGTATATGCACCTCCATCCATCCATCCAATCTGGGTAGGTGTATATGCCCCTTCATCCATCCATTCTGGGTTTGCGTAGATGCACCTCCATCCATCCTGGGTAGTCTATTCTGGTAGGTGTATATGCCCCTCCATCCATCCATCCTGGGTAGGAGTATTTGCCCTTCCATCCATCCTGGGTAGGTGTATATGCCCCTCCATCCATCCTGAGTAGGTGTATTTCCCCCTCCATCCATCCATCCTGGGTGAGTGTATATGACCCTTCATCCATCCATCCATTCTGGGTAGGCGTAGATGCCCCTCCATCCATCCATCCTGCGCAGTCTATTCTGGTAGGTGTATATGCCCCTCTATCCATCCATCCTGGGTAGGTGTATATGCCCCTCCATCCATCCATCCATTCTCGGTAGGTGTAGATGCCCCTCCATCCATCAATCCATCCTGGGTAGGTGTAGATGCCCCTCCATCCATCCATAGTAGGTGTAGATACCACTCCATCCATCCATCCATTCTGTGTAGGTGAATATGCCCCTCCATCCATCCTGGGTAGGTGTATATGCCCCTCCATTCATCCTGGGTAGGAGTATTTGCCCCTCCATCCATAGTGGGTAGGTGTATATGCCCCTCCATCCATCCATCCTGGGTAGGTGTATATGCCCCTCCATCCATCTTGGGTAGGTGTATCGGCCTCTCCATCCATCCATCCTGAGTAGGTGTATATGCCCCTCCATCCATCCATCCTGAGTAGGTGTATATGCCCCTCCATCCATCCATCCTGAGTAGGTGTATATGCCCCTCCATCCATCCATCCTGAGTAGGTGTATATGCCCATCCATCCATCCTGAGTAGGTGTATATGCCCATCCATCCATCCTGAGTAGGTGTATATGCCCCTCCATCCATCCACTCTGGGTAGGTGTATATGCCCCTCCATCCATCCATACATCCTGGGTAGGTCTAGATGCCCCTCCATCCATCCACCCATCCTGGGTAGGTGTAGATGCCCTTCCATCCATCCATTCATCCTGAGTAAGTGTAGATGCCCCTCCATCCATCCATCGTGGGTAGGGGTAGATGCCCCTCCATCCATCCACTCTGGGTAGGTGTATATGCCCCTCCATCCATCCATCCATCGTGGGTAGGGGTAGATGCCCCTCCATCCATCTATTCTGGGTAGGTGTATATGCCCCTCCATCCATCCATCCTGGGTAGGTGTATATGCACCTCCATCCATCCATCCAATCTGGGTAAGCATAGATGCCCCTCCATCCATCAATCCATCCTGGGTAGGTGTAGATGCCCCTCCATCCATCCATGGTAGATGCGAATACCCCTCCATCCATTCTTCCATCCATCCATCCTGGGTAGGTGTATATGCCCCTCCATCCATCCAGTGTAGGAGTATTTGCCCCTCCATCCATCCTGGGTAGGTGTATATGCCCATCCATCCATCCTGGGTAGGTGTATATGCCCCTCCATCCATCATGGGTAGGTGTATCGGCCCCTCCATCCATCCATCCATCCTGAGTAGCTGTATATGCCCCTCCAGCCATCCTGGGTAGGTGTATATGCCCCTTCATCCATTCTGGGTAGGTGTAGATGCCCCTCCATCCATCCTGGGTAGTCTATTCTGGTAGGTGTATATGCCCCTCCATCCAACCTGGTTAGGTGTAGATGCCCCCTCCATTCATCCATCCTGGTTAGGTGTAGATGCCCCTCCATCCATCCATCCATCCTGGGTAGGTGTATATGCCCCTTCATCCATCCATCCATCCTGGGTAGGTGTAAATGCCCCTCCATCCATCCATCCTGGGTAGGTGTAAATGCCCCTCCATCCATCCACTCTGGGTAGGTGTAAATGCCCCTCCATCCATCAATCCATCCTGGGTAGGTGTAGATGCCCCTCCATCCATCCATGGTAGATGCGAATACCCCTCCATCCATTCTTCCATCCATCCATCCTGGGTAGGTGTATATGCCCCTCCATCCATCCATCCATCCTGGGTAGGTGTATATGCCCCTCCGTCCATCCAGTGTAGGAGTATTTGCCCCTCCATCCATCCTGGGTAGGTGCATATGCCCCTCCATCCATCCATCCTGGGTAGGTGTATATGCCCTTCCATCCTGGGTAGGTGTATATTCCCCTTCATCCATCCATCCTGGGTAGGTGTATCGGCCCCTCCAGCCATCCTGGGTAGGTGTATATGCCCCTCCAGCCATCCTGGGTAGGTGTATATGCCCCTCCATCCATCCATCCATCCTGGGTAGGTGTATATGCCCCCTCCATCCATCCAGTGTAGGAGTATTTGCCCATCCATCCATCCTGAGTAGGTGTATATGCCCATCCATCCATCCTGGTAGGTGTATATGCCCCTCCATCCATCCACTCTGGGTAGGTGTATATGCCCCTCCATCCATCCATACATCCTGGGTAGGTCTAGATGCCCCTCCATCCATCCACCCATCCTGGGTAGGTGTAGATGCCCTTCCATCCATTCATCCTGAGTAAGTGTAGATGCCCCTCCATCCATCCATCGTGGGTAGGTGTATATGCCCCTCCATCCATCCACTCTGGGTAGGTGTATATGCCCCTCCATCCATCCATACATCCTGGGTAGGTGTAGATGCCCTTCCATCCATCCATTCATCCTGAGTAAGTGTAGATGCCCTTCCATCCATCCATTCATCCTGAGTAAGTGTAGATGCCCCTCCATCCATCCATCGTGGGTAGGGGTAGATACCTCTCCATCCATCCATCCTGGGTAGGTGTATATGCACCTCCATCCATCCATCCATCCATCCATCCATCCAATCTGGGTAAGCATAGATGCCCCTCCATCCATCCTGAGCAGTCTATTCTGGTAGGTGTATATGCCCCTCCATCCATCCACTCTGGGTAGGTGTAGATGCCCCTCCATCCATCAATCCATCCTGGGTAGGTGTAGATGCCCCTCCATCCATCTATGGTAGATGCGAATACCCCTCCATCCATTCTTCCATCCATCCATCCTGGGTAGGTGTATATGCCCCTCCATCCATCCTGGGTAGGTGTATATGCCCCTCCATCCATCCAGGGTAGGTGTATATGCCCCTCCATCCATCCAGGGTAGGTGTATATGCCCCTCCATCCATCATGGGTAGGTGTATCGGCCCCTCCATCCATCCATCCTGAGTAGCTGTATATGCCCCTCCAGCCATCCTGGGTAGGTGTATATGCCCCTTCATCCATTCTGGGTAGGTGTAGATGCCCCTCCATCCATCCTGGGTAGTCTATTCTGGTAGGTGTATATGCCCCTCCATCCAACCTGGTTAGGTGTAGATGCCCCCTCCATTCATCCATCCTGGTTAGGTGTAGATGCCCCTCCATCCATCCATACATCCTGGGTAGTCTATTCTGCTAGGTGTATATGCCCCTCCATCCATCCTGGTTAGGTGTAGATGCCCCTCCATCCATCCATCCATCCTGGGTAGGTTGTATATGCCCCTTCATCCATCCATCCATCCTGGGTAGGTGTAAATGCCCCTCCATCCATCCATCCTGGGTAGGTGTAAATGCCCCTCCATCCATCCACTCTGGGTAGGTGTAGATGCCCCTCCATCCATCAATCCATCCTGGGTAGGTGTAGATGCCCCTCCATCCATCCATGGTAGATGCAAATACCCCTCCATCCATTCTTCCATCCATCCATCCATCCTGGGTAGGTGTATATGCCCCTCCATCCATCCATCCATCCTGGGTAGGTGTATATGCCCCTCCGTCCATCCAGTGTAGGAGTATTTGCCCCTCCATCCATCCTGGGTAGGTGTATATGCCCCTCCATCCATCCATCCTGGGTAGGTGTATATTCCCCTCCATCCATCCATCCTGGGTAGGTGTATAGGCCCCTCCATCCATCCTGGGTAGGTGTATCGGCCCCTCCATCCATCCTGGGTAGGTGTATATGCCCCTCCAGCCATCCTGCGTAGCTGTATATGCCCCTCCAGCCATCCTGCGTAGCTGTATATGCCCCTCCAGCCATCCTGCGTAGCTGTATATGCCCCTCCAGCCATCCTGCGTAGCTGTATATGCCCCTCCAGCCATCCATCCATCCTGGGTAGGTGTATATGTCCCCTCCATCCATCCAGTGTAGGAGTATTTGCCCCTCCATCCATCCTGGGTAGGTGTATATGCCCCTCCATCCTGGGTAGGTGTATATGCCCTTCCATCCTGGGTAGGTGTTTATTCCCCTCCATCCATCCTGGGTAGGTGTATATGCCCCTCCATCCATCCTGGGTAGGTGTATCGGCCCCTCCATCCATCCATCCTGGGTAGGTGTATATGCCCCTCCAGCCATCCTGGGTAGGTGTATATGCCCCTCCATCCATCCTGGGTAGGTGTAGATGCCCCTCCATCCATCCTGGGTAGTCTATTCTGGTAGGTGTATATGCCCCTCCATCCAACCTGGTTAGGTGTAGATGCCCCCTCCATCCATCCAACCTGGTTAGGTGTAGATGCCCCCTCCATTCATCCAACCTGGTTAGGTGTAGATGCCCCCTCCATCCATCCATCCTGGGTAGGTGTATATGCCCCTTCATCCATCCATCCTGGGTAGGTGTAAATGCCCCTCCATCCATCCATGCTGGGTAGGTTTATATGCCCCTGACTAGCCCAGGGGAATGGGTATGACTCGGTACCCGGGCCTTTAGGGATGTCGCGGTGGTCGGCTCCCGGGCCCGTACCCTGGGGTCGCTCCTTTAAAAGGGTTGGTGATTTGTGAAGTTTATAAAAGAGTTTGTGACACCACCTGTGGTTTCTGGTGAGGATCACCAGCGCTGCGCAGTCCACTGAGGCCGGTGATAAGGCAGCTCGATGGTATAGCTTCCCACAGGTGGAGCTAGGCCTCAGGGCAGCGTATGGACGGGGAAAGCAGGACGGAGAGACCCAGCCGGGTCAGAGCAAGAACAGGGACAGACACGATTGTCACTTCAGTACCTTTTACTGATGGAAATTCAGGCACGTCCCAGAGCACTGTAGGGTGAAGGGTGCACGTCAGGATCCTCCCCAATGAGCGGGTTTTGGGCCTCCTGTTTCTTGCCTCTGCGTAGTAAGTTTCTGACCTTCCTGGAGCAAGGCCTAACTTTGTCTCTGTCCTGCGCTGGCTGACCTTGTGGTAGGGCCTTTTCTTGGATTACACGCTCCCGACTTAAGGGGCCTATGTGTCTCCTGGCTCTATTACGTATCAGCACTTTTGCGATACTGGGACTTGTAGTTCTCCAGGGATTCTGGTTATATCTTACTGGGTCGTGGAGATCCCGGTAAGCTTCGGACCCGATGTCCGGTAACTGCTTCTTCGGGGTGAGCTAGTTAAGCTCCTCTGCCCCCTATGTATTAACTCTCCACTTGCCTTCGGCCTACTCGGGCCCTCACTAGGCTATACACACTAACGGCAGCTTGCCGCGCTTCACCGATCTTATTGCGCCGGCACACCTAAAGCTCACCTCTCTGAGCTACAACTGAGTCTAGAACGTGCTCCACTGCAGACTGACCTCTCTCAGGCTTTTGCACTGCAGGAACTCTCTCAACAGGTTTGCTTTCTGTCGACTCCAGTCTAGACTAACTGCTGCCTGGCTCCACCTTCCCTTATATATCTATCCCTAACGGGCTCCCTCTGATGGTCTGAGGTGGAAGGTGGAGATGTGTGAATGGTTATGGGGGCCTCTTGTGGAGGAATCCATCAATACACCCTGCTAGGATCTGTGATACCAAGCGCAGCTAGGCGTCACACACCCCCATCCATTCTGGGTAAATGCATATGCCCCTTCATCCATCCATCCATCCTGGTTAGGTGTAAATGCCCCTCCATCCATCCCCGTCAGTATATGCCCCCCTCCATCCATCCATCCTGGTGGATATATCCTCCCCTTCATACTGGTGGGTATATGCCCCCCCCTCCATCCATCCTGGTGGGTATATGCCCCCCCCCCATCCATCCTGGTGGGTATATGCCCCCCCCCCTCCATCCATCCTGGTGGGTATATGCCCCCCCCCCTTCCATCCATCCTGGTGGGTATATGCCCCCCCCCCCCCCTCACTCGGGACGTCCACTCCTAGGCATTTCCTCCCCGGCAGTTCCTGTCATGGCATGCTCTGACTGAGCAGTGCGTGCAACGACAGGGGGAATGTACAGCTTACACTGCAGGCTCCACAAAGATGGCTGCAATCTCCTCCCACGGCTGCGACCTGAACAGCCAAGGGGGCGTGCCCAGGCCACAGCTAGAGGCAGGAGGAGCGGCCTCTAATGTTAGAGAAAGGGTCGGTGACAGACTACTGTCTCTTATGGCCAGGGCTGCCGTAAATGAGGTGTGTAAGAGCGCTTCTTACACACCCCCCAAATAAAAATGGCAGCCCCTAATGGCCAATGTAAAAATAAATAAAAAACTAATAAAGTGGTACATTTAATTTTGTATTAAAAATAATTGATTACATAATTATTAATACAAAACATAAAATCGTGGCCCCTTCCCTGTAAGAATAGCACATGGCTCTTTTCACGTCTGGTTATTTCTCTAGCAGGTAGAATATGCTCCGTTACAGACCGTGGACAGGTTTACAGCTCTATTTATTGTGGACGATTGATCTGCAAATCAGAACTGAGACCGGTCCGATTTTCATCCGATTTGTAGATAAAGATCATCTATTGAAGTCAACGAGTCTGTCAGAAAAATGGCCAGAACCAACCATGTTGCCTGTACTGCTTGTTTTCCAGTGTCTATAGGCCGGGCAAGCGAGGCGAGGAAACCTTTAGCTTTTTACTTTACATATAAAAAAATATGCCCCACTGAGGAGAAAAACTGACACACTGACCAAAATCAGATGAAAATTAGAAAAAAAACACTGATTAAAACCTGACATGTGAACGGGGCCTTAGGCCTTAATCAGATGTCAGCAAGGTCGGACTGGGGTGTCTGGGGCCCACAGGGGACACTGACTCTAGGGGCCACCTCCAGCAATATGCAGATCTCTCTTCTCTGCTCTCCCTGTTATAGTGGAGCAGTGACCGGCGGCTCCTCACATCTACTCTGCACAGACTACAACAGGGATGGACAATTTCTGTAGTTTGCATGAAAGAGCTTCTTTGGTTAAAACAAGTCATCACAGATTCATGGGCTACACAGGATAGGTGATCACTTATTGATTGGAAGAATGGGGAAGTTTTATCCCTGACAGGACACTTATCCCCATTTTAAAATGCAGCGACAGGTGGGATGTCTGACCACAGCCTCATTCTTTCTCTTGGGGGCTTCCAAAAAAGAGCAGCGCTCACAGCCCCTGAGGGAATGAATGGATCAGTGGTCGAGTCGCACATGAGCTCCAGTGTAATGGGGAGAAAAGCTCCACAGTCTGCCGGTCGCTGCAGGTCCCAGTAGTCAGACCCCCACCAATCAATAAGTTATCACTTATCCTGTGGAGAGGGGATTACTTGTTCTCCCCGGAGAACCCCTGTGAGTGCATCTCTGACGCTCTGCTCCAAGTATTTCATCTCTAAGGCCACAGCCCCACTATCAGTATTCAGTCAGGATTTTTTCTCAGGAGTGGGAGCCAAAACCAGGTGAGGAACAATCAGAGAAAAGGTAGAATAGAAACAAGTCACCAATTCTGGATTTATCACCCACTCCTGCTTTTGGCTCTCACTACTGAGAAAAAATACTGACCAAATACGGATAGTGAAGCCGTGGCCTCATGGAAAAAAATCTTTTCCTAGGTAATCTCAGCGAGAACAAATGACCGCCATACACAACATAATCCACTATAACAACACCAATAATATCACATACAAAAGGGACAAATATCACCACACCATGACCAGACCACATATTACCACCACATAGTGACCAAATAATACAATACTGATCAGGAATACAAACCACAATACTAACACTGTCACTATACATATGAGCTCTGTATATAGTGTCAGTGTACAGGTAATACAGTGATCCCCAGTGACAATATAAACAGGATCTCTGTATATAGTGTCAGTGTACATGTAATACAGTGATCACCGGTGACATTATACACAGGAGCTCTGTATGTAGTGTACAGGTAATACAGTTATCACGAGTGACATTATACACAGGAGCTCTGTATATAGTGTATAGGTAATACACTGGTCACCAGTGACATACACTATATAGTATATACAGAGCTCCTGTGTAAGTGTACAGTAATACACTGACTCACCAGTGATGTCTCTAGGTGAAGTTCTTCATCTTCGCTTTTCCTCATCTGGCACAGTCCACCATCACTTCTTCCAGCCAGGAATCATCTCTGCAGAAAATAACACACAGTTATCAATAACTGATCTCTTTTAGAGCACATTCCCACTTTTCCCCAGGCTTCTACACTACACCAGTTGAAGAAATAAAGCGACATAGTGGCGCCCTGCACAGTAACAGGACCCCCCTTTTGTCCCCTCTTACGGAAAACAGTTTCCTAAAAATAAAATTATATTACAGAAGTAATAATGTCCCTAATTGGACTCTAAAGTAATAATGTTCCCCACTCGCCATCATAAACTAATAAAGTTCCTCAATCTGGCCCCTAAACAGTAATAAAGTCCCTTGTCCAGCGTGGCCCCCCATCTATCCATCCTGACCCCCCCCCCATGTATTCATTCTGGTCTCCATGTGTCCAGCCTGCCCCTCCCATATATCCATCCGGGCCTCCATGTGTCCAGCCTGCCCCCCTTCATATATCCATCCTGTCCCACTCATATATGCATCCCACCCCACCCCATATATCTATCCAGGACCCCATGTGTCCAGCTTGCCGCCCTTCACCTCCATGTGTCCATCCAGGTCCCCATGTGTCCAGCTTGCTGCCCTTCACCTCCATGTGTCCATCCAGGTCCCAATGTGTCCAGCTTGCCCCCCTTCACCTCCATGTGTCCATCCAGGTCCCCAACTTGGCCCCCTTCACCACCATGTGTCCCCTTATGCGTCCAACCAGCCCCCCCCTTTCAGCCCCATGCCTCCATCCATATGTCTCCCCATGGGTCCAGCCAGCCCCCCCTTCAGCCCCGTGCCTCCATCCATATGTCCCCCATGCGTCCAGCCAGCCCCCCTTCAGCCCCATGTCCCCATGGATCCAGCCAGCCCCCCCTTCAGCCCCATGTCCCCATCCATATCCCCATGGGTCCAGCCAGCCCCCCCTTCAGCCCCATATCCCCATCCATGTCCCCATGGATCCAGCCAGCCAGCCCCATGTCCCCATGGGTCCAGCCAGCCCCCCCCCCCTTCAGCCCCATGTCCCCATGGGTCTAGCCAGCCCCCCTTCAGCCCCATGTCCCCATCCATGTTCCCATGGGCCCAGCCAGCCCCCTCCCCTTCAGCCCCATGTCCCCATGGGTCCATCCAGCCCCCCCTTCAACCCCATGTCCCCATCCATGTCCTCATGGGTCCATCCAGCCCCCCCTTCAGACCCATGTCCCCATCCATGTCCCCATGGGTCCAACCAGCCCCCCCTTCAGACCCATGTCCCCATCCATGTCCCCATGTGACCAGCCTGCGACCCCTCCATATATGGATGATGACCAATGCTGGGAACACTCACCCAGAAAAACGTAGATATTGCACTTGACTTGAAGTTGAAGCAGGGAGAGCTGTAGCCAGACCTGCAGCCTTGTTTCCAGGGTGATGGTAAGAGAGCAGAGTGCTGGTCACCGCATACTCAGCCCAGGAGCCGGCTTAAAAGGCAAGAGAGCAGGAGAGAAGAGGGCGGTGCGCGGTGCTGGTGCGTTGTTCCATACCCGGACGGGAGCCGGTGTTACAAGGCCAATTCCAAGGGAGCAGGAGCCGGGACTGGAGAGCAGAGCGCGGCGTCGGCGTATCAAAAGCCGGCAGGGGAGCAGGGAGAGGAGAGCGCGACGTCAGCGTGTCACCTGACAACACACCACTGCCAGCCACCAGCGGCAAAGCAGAGCGCGGTGCGTGTCACCGCCCACCAAGAACACGTCCTCAGTCATGTGACTATGCGCGTCACCCGCTGTCACCACTGAATAGTATGAGCGCCGCACGCGACGCTACATTTCCTTCGGCTGCGCTTTTAAAGGGCCCGCACTTTTTAAGAGCCTCCGCTACCAATTCTCTCACTCTCTCATCGGGGCCCACCGGGAATTTTTCCAGCTATCACACAAGGCCGGTCCTACCCTGCGCGCTGGCATCGGGGCCCCCTCCTCAAATACTTACCTCTCCCGTTCCCAGCAACTCCTGTGTCTTCAGCGTCTTCGGAGTCTGTCGTCACTACCGTGCGCCCTCTGTCTTATCTAGCAATCCATAAGTATAATGCAAACTATGGGGCCATTATACAGCATGGAGCAATCTATGGGGCCATTATACAGCATGAAGCAATCTATGGGGCCATTATACAGCATGAAGCAATCTATGGGGCCATTATACAGCATGGAGCAATCTATGGGGCCATTATACAGCATGGAGCAATCTATGGGGCCATTATACAGCATGGAGCAATCTATGGGGCCATTATACAGCATGGAGCAATCTATGGGGCCATTACACTTATGGAGCAATCTATGGGGCCATTACACTTATGGAGCAATCTATGGGGCCATTACACTTATGGAGCAATCTATGGGGCCATTACACTTATGGAGCAATCTATGGGGCCATTACACGCATGGAGCAATCTATGGGGCCATTACACGCATGGAGCAATCTATGGGGCCATTACACGCATGGAGCAATCTATGGGGCCATTACAGCATGGAGCAATCTATGGGGCCATTACAGCATGGAGCAATCTATGGGGCCATTACAGCATGGAGCAATCTATGGGGCCATTACAGCATGGAGCAATCTATGGGGCCATTACAGCAGGGAGCAATCTATGGGTCCATTATACAGCATGGAGCAATCTATGGGGCCATTACAGCAGGGAGCAATCTATGGGTCCATTATACAGCATGGAGCAATCTATGGGGCCATTATACAGCATGGAGCAATCTATGGGGCCATTATACAGCATGGAGCAATCTATGGGGCCATTATACAGCATGGAGCAATCTATGGGGCCATTATACAGCATGGAGCAATCTATGGGGCCATTATACAGCATGGAGCAATCTATGGGGCCATTATACAGCATGGAGCAATCTATGGGGCCATTATACAGCATGGAGCAATCTATGGGGCCATTATACAGCATGGAGCAATCTATGGGGCCATTATACAGCATGGAGCAATCTATGGGGCCATTATACAGCATGGAGCAATCTATGGGGCCATTATACAGCATGGAGCAATCTATGGGGCCATTATACAGCATGGAGCAATCTATGGGGCCATTATACAGCATGGAGCAATCTATGGGGCCATTATACAGCATGGAGCAATCTATGGGGCCATTATACAGCATGGAGCAATCTATGGGGCCATTATACAGCATGGAGCAATCTATGGGGCCATTATACAGCATGGAGCAATCTATGGGGCCATTATACAGCATGGAGCAATCTATGGGGCCATTATACAGCATGGAGCAATCTATGGGGCCATTATACAGTAGGGAGCAATCTATGGGGCCATTATACAGCATGGAGCAATCTATGGGGCCATTATACAGTAGGGAGCAATCTATGGGGCCATTATACTTATGAAGCAATCTATAGGACCATTATACTTATGGAGCAATCTATAGGGTCATTATACAGTATGGAGCAACCTATGGGGCCATTACAGCATGGAGCAATCTATGGAGCCATTATGCAGCATGGAGCAATCTATAGGGCCATTATACAGCATGGAGCAATCTATGGAGCCATTATACAGCATGGAGCAATCTATGGGGCCATTATACTTATGGAGCAATCTATGGGGCCATTATACAGCATGGAGCAATCTATGGGGCCATTACAGCATGGAGCAATCTATGGGGCCATTATACTTATGGAGCAATCTGTGGGGCCATTACAGCATGGAGCAATCTATGGGGCCATTATACAGCATGGAGCAATCTATGGGGCCATTATACAGCATAGAGCAATCTATGGGGCCATTATACTTATGGAGCAATCTATAGGGCCATTACAGCATGGAGCAATCTATGGGGCCATTATACTTATGGAGCAATATATAGGGCAATTACAGCATGGAGCAATCTATGGGGCCATTATACTTATGAAGCAATCTATAGGGCCATTACAGCATGGAGCAATCTATAGGGCCATTATACACCATGGAGCAATCTATGGGGCCATTACAGTATGGAGCAATCTATGGAACCATTATGCAGTATGGAGCAATCTATGGGGCCATTATGCAGCATGGAGGAATCTATAGGGCCATTACAGCAAGGAGCAATCTATGGGGCCATTATACTTCTGGAGCAATCTATGGGGCCATTATACTTCTGGAGCATTCTATGGGGCCATTATACTTCTGGAGCAATCTATGGGGCCATTACAGCATGGAGCAATCTATGGGGCCATTATACACCATGGAGCAATCTATGGGGCCATTATACAGCATGGAGCAATCTATGGGGCCATTATACAGCATGGAGCAATCTATGGGGCCATTATACTTATGAAGCAATCTATAGGGCCATTATACTTATGGAGCAATCTATAGGGTCATTATACAGTATGGAGCAACCTATGGGGCCATTACAGCATGGAGCAATCTATGGAGCCATTATGCAGCATGGAGCAATCTATAGGGCCATTATACAGCATGGAGCAATCTATGGAGCCATTATACAGCATGGAGCAATCTATGGGGCCATTAAGCAGCATGGAGCAATCTATAGGGCCATTACAGCATGGAGCAATCTGTGGGGCCATTACAGCATGGAGCAATCTGTGGGGCCATTATACTTATGAAGCAATCTATGGGGCCATTATACAGCATGGAGTAATCTATGGGGCCATTATACTTATGGAGCAATCTATAGGGCCATTACAGCATGGAGCAATATATGGGGCCATTATACAGTATGGAGCAGTCTATGGGGCCATTATACAGTAGGGAGAAATCTATGGGGCCATTATACAGCATGGGGCAATCTATGGGGCCATTATACAGCATGGGGCAATCTATGGGGCCATTACAGCATGGAGCAATCTATGGGGCCATTATACTTGTGGAGCAATCTATAGGGCCATTACAGCATGGAGCAATCTATGGGGCCATTATACAGCATGGAGCAATCTATGGGGCCATTATACAGCATGGAGCAATCTATGGGGCCATTACATCATGGAGCAATCTATGGGGCCATTATACTTATGGAGCAATCTATGGGGCCATTATACTTATGGAGCAATCTGTAGGGCCATTATACTTATGGAGCAATCTATGAGGCCATTATACTTATGGAGCAATCTATAGGGCCATTATACAGTATGAAGCAATCTATGGAGCCATTATGCAGTATGGAGCAATCTATGGGGCCATTATGCAGCATGGAGCAATTTATAGGGCCATTACAGCATGGAACAATCTATGGGGCCATTATACTTATGGAGCAATCTATGGGGCCATTATACAGCATGGAGCAATCTATGGGGCCATTATACAGTAGGGAGCAATCTATGGGGCCATTATACAGTAGGGAGCAATCTATGGGGCCATTATACAGTAGGGAGCAAACTATGGGGCCATTATACAGTAGGGAGCAAACTATGGGGCCATTATACAGCATAGAGCAATCTATGGGGCCATTAGACTAATGGAGCAATCTATAGGGCCATTACAGCATGGAGCAATCTATGGGGCCATTATACAGCATGGAGCAATCTATAGGGCCATTACGACATGGAGCAATGTATAGGGCCATTACAGCATGGAGCAATCTATGGGGCCATTATACTTATGGAGCAATCTATGGGGCCATTATACAGCATGGAGCAATCTATGATGCCATTATACAGCATGGAGCAATCTATGGGCCCATTATACTTATGGAGCAATCTATGGGCCCATTATACTTATGGAGCAATCTATAGGGCCTTTACAGCATGGAGCAATCTATGGGGCCATTGCAGCATGGAGCAATCTAAGGGGCCATTGCAGCATGGAGCAATCTATGGGGCCATTGCAGCATGGAGCAATCTATGGGGCCATTACCGCATGGAGCAATCTATGGGGCCATTACCGCATGGAGCAATCTATGGGGCCATTACCGCATGGAGCAATCTATGGGGCCATTACCGCATGGAGCAATCTATGGGGCCATTACCGCATGGAGCAATCTATGGGGCCATTACCGCATGGAGTAATCTATGGGGCCATTACCGCATGGAGCAATCTATGGGGCAATTACCGCATGGAGCAATCTATGGGGCCATTACCGCATGGAGCAATCTATGGGGCCATTATACTTATGGAGCAATCTATAGGGCCATTATACTTATGGAGCAATCTATGGGGCCATTATACAGTAGGGAGCAATCTATGGGGCCATTATACAGCATGGAGCAATCTATGGGACCTTTATACAGCATGGAGCAATCTATGGGACCTTTATACAGCATGGAGCAATCTATGGGGCCATTATCCTTATGGAGCAATCTATAGGGCCATTACAGCATGGAGCAATCTATGGGGCCATTATACTTATGGAGCAATCTATGGAGCCATTACAACATGGAGCAATCTATGGGGCCATAATACAGCATGGAGCAATCTATGGGGCCATTATACAGTAGGGATCAATCTATGGGGCCATTATACTTATGGAGCAATCTATAGGGCCATTACAGCATGCAGCAATCTATGGGGCCATTATACAGTATGGAGCAATCTATGGGGCCATTATACAGCATGGAGCAATCTATGGGGCCATTATACAGCATGGAGCAATCTATAGGACCATTACAGCATGGAGCCAATCTATGGGGCCATTATACAGCATGGAGCAATCTATGGGGTTATTATACTTATAGAGCAATCTATAGGGCCATTATACTTATGGAGCAATCTACAGGGACATTATACAGTACGGAGCAATCTATGGAGCCATTATGCAGTATGGAGCAATCTATGGGGCCATTATGGAGCATGGAGCAATCTATAGGGCCATTATACTTATGGAGCAATCTATCGGGCCATTACAGCATGGAGCAATCTATGGGGCCATTATACAGCATGGAGCAATCTATAGGGCCATTACAGCATAGAGCAATCTATGCGGCCATTATACAGCATGGAGCAATCTATGGGGCCATTATACAGCATGGAGCAATCTATGGGGCCATTATACAGCATGGAGCAATCTATGGGGCCATTATACAGCATGGAGCAATCTATGGGGCCATTATACAGCATGGAGCATTCTATGGGGCCATTATACAGCATGGAGCAATCTATGGGGCCATTATACTTATGGAGCAATCTATAGGGTCATTATACTTATGGAGCAATCTATGGGGCCATTATACAGTATGGAGCAATCTATGGAGCCATTATGCAGCATGGAGCAATTTATAGGGCCATTACAGCATGGAGCAATCTATGGGGCCATTATACTTATGGAGCAATCTATGGGGCCATTATACAGCATGGAACAATCTATGGGGCCATTACAGCATGGAGCAATCTATGGAGCCATTATGCAGCATGGAGCAATCTATAGGGCCATTATACAGCATGGAGCAATCTATGGAGCCATTATACAGTATGGAGCAATCTATGGGGCCATTATACAGCATGGAGCAATCTATGGGGCCATTATACTTATGGAGCAATCTATGGGGCCATTACAGCATGGAGCAATCTATGGGGCCATTATACACCATGGAGCAATCTATGGGGCCATTATACTTATGGAGCAATCTATGGGGACATTATACTTATGGACCAATCTATAGGGCCATTATACTTATGGAGCAATCTATGGAACCATTATGCAGTATGAAGCAATCTATGGGGCCATTACCGCATGGAGCAATCTATGGGGCCATTACCGCATGGAGCAATCTATGGGGCCATTACCGCATGGAGCAATCTATGGGGCCATTACCGCATGGAGCAATCTATGGGGCCATTACCGCATGGAGCAATCTATGGGGCCATTATACTTATGGAACAATCTATGGGGCCATTATACTTATGGAGCAATCTATGGGGCCATTATACTTATGGAGCAATCTATAGGGCCATTATACTTATGGAGCAATCTATGGGGCCATTATACAGTAGGGAGCAATCTATGGGGCCATTATACAGCATGGAGCAATCTATGGGACCTTTATACAGCATGGAGCAATCTATGGGACCTTTATACAGCATGGAGCAATCTATGGGGCCATTATCCTTATGGAGCAATCTATGGAGCCATTACAACATGGAGCAATCTATGGAGCCATTATACAGTATGGAGCAATCTATGGGGCCATTCTGCAGCATGGAGCAATTTATAGGGCCATTACAGCATGGAACAATCTATGGGGCCATTATACAGCTTGGAGCAATCTATGGGGCCATTATACAGTAGGGAGCAATCTATGGGGCCATTATACAGTAGGGAGCAATCTATGGAGCCATTATACAGCATAGAGCAATCTATAGGGCCATTACAGCATGGAGCAATCTATGGGGCCATTATACAGCATGGAGCAATCTATAGGGCCATTACGACATGGAGCAATGTATAGGGCCATTACAGCATGGAGCAATCTATGGTGCTATTACAGCATGGAGCAATCTATGGGGCCATTAAACAGCATGGAGCAATCTATGATGCCATTAAACAGCATGGAGCAATCTATGATGCCATTATACAGCATGGAGCAATCTATGGGCCCATTATACTTATGGAGCAATCTATGGGCCCATTATACTTATGGAGCAATCTATAGGGCCTTTACAGCATGGAGCAATCTATGGGGCCATTATACTTATGGAGCAATCTATGGGGCCATTATACTTATGGAGCAATCTATGGGGCCATTACCGCATGGAGCAATCTATGGGGCCATTACCGCATGGAGCAATCTATGGGGCCATTACCGCATGGAGCAATCTATGGGGCCATTACCGCATGGAGCAATCTATGGGGCCATTACCGCATGGAGCAATCTATGGGGCCATTATACGCATGGAGCAATCTATGGGGCCATTATACTTATGGAGCAATCTATGGGGCCATTATACTTATGGAGCAATCTATGGGGCCATTATACTTATGGAGCAATCTATAGGGCCATTATACTTATGGAGCAATCTATAGGGCCATTATACAGTAGGGAGCAATCTATGGGGCCATTATACTTATGGAACAATCTATGGGGCCATTATACTTATGGAGCAATCTATGGGGCCATTACCGCATGGAGCAATCTATGGGGCCATTACCGCATGGAGCAATCTATGGGGCCATTACCGCATGGAGCAATCTATGGGGCCATTACCGCATGGAGCAATCTATGGGGCCATTACCGCATGGAGCAATCTATGGGGCCATTACCGCATGGAGCAATCTATGGGGCCATTATACGCATGGAGCAATCTATGGGGCCATTATACTTATGGAGCAATCTATGGGGCCATTATACTTATGGAGCAATCTATGGGGCCATTATACTTATGGAGCAATCTATAGGGCCATTATACTTATGGAGCAATCTATAGGGCCATTATACAGTAGGGAGCAATCTATGGGGCCATTATACTTATGGAACAATCTATGGGGCCATTATACTTATGGAGCAATCTATGGGGCCATTATACTTATGGAGCAATCTATGGGGCCATTATACTTATGGAGCAATCTATAGGGCCATTATACTTATGGAGCAATCTATGGGGCCATTATACAGTAGGGAGCAATCTATGGGGCCATTATACAGCATGGAGCAATCTATGGGACCTTTATACAGCATGGAGCAATCTATGGGACCTTTATACAGCATGGAGCAATCTATGGGGCCATTATCCTTATGGAGCAATCTATAGGGCCATTACAGCATGGAGCAATCTATGGGGCCATTATACTTATGGAGCAATCTATGGAGCCATTACAACATGGAGCAATCTATGGGGCCATAATACAGCATGGAGCAATCTATGGAGCCATTATACAGTATGGAGCAATCTATGGGGCCATTATGCAGCATGGAGCAATTTATAGGGCCATTACAGCATGGAACAATCTATGGGGCCATTATACAGCATGGAGCAATCTATGGGGCCATTATACAGTAGGGAGCAATCTATGGGGCCATTATACAGTAGGGAGCAATCTATGGGGCCATTATACAGCATGGAGCAATCTATAGGGCCATTACGACATGGAGCAATGTATAGGGCCATTACAGCATGGAGCAATCTATGGGGCCATTATACTTATGGAGCAATCTATGGTGCTATTACAGCATGGAGCAATCTATGGGGCCATTAAACAGCATGGAGCAATCTATGATGCCATTAAACAGCATGGAGCAATCTATGATGCCATTATACAGCATGGAGCAATCTATGGGCCCATTATACTTATGGAGCAATCTATAGGGCCTTTACAGCATGGAGCAATCTATGGAGCCATTATACAGTATGGAGCAATCTATGGGGCCATTAAGCAGCATGGAGCAATCTATAGGGCCATTATACTTATGGAGCAATCTATGGGGCCATTGCAGCATGGAGCAATCTATGGGGCCATTATACTTATGGAGCAATCTATGGGGCCATTACCGCATGGAGCAATCTATGGGGCCATTACCGCATGGAGCAATCTATGGGGCCATTACCGCATGGAGCAATCTATGGGGCCATTACCGCATGGAGCAATCTATGGGGCCATTACCGCATGGAGCAATCTATGGGGCCATTACCGCATGGAGCAATCTATGGGGCCATTACCGCATGGAGCAATCTATGGGGCCATTACCGCATGGAGCAATCTATGGGGCCATTACCGCATGGAGCAATCTATGGGGCCATTACCGCATGGAGCAATCTATGGGGCCATTACCGCATGGAGCAATCTATGGGGCCATTACCGCATGGAGCAATCTATGGGGCCATTACCGCATGGAGCAATCTATGGGGCCATTACCGCATGGAGCAATCTATGGGGCCATTATACTTATGGAGCAATCTATGGGGCCATTATACTTATGGAGCAATCTATAGGGCCATTATACTTATGGAGCAATCTATAGGGCCATTATACTTATGGAGCAATCTATGGGGCCATTATACAGCATGGAGCAATCTATGGGACCATTATACAGAATGGAGCAATCTATGGACCTTTATACAGCATGGAGCAATCTATGGGGCCATTATCCTTATGGAGCAATCTATAGGGCCATTACAGCATGGAGCAATCTATGGGGCCATTATACTTATGGAGCAATCTATGGGGCCATTATACAGTATGGAGCAATCTATGGAGCCATTATGCAGCATGGAGCAATCTATGGGGCCATTATGCAGCATGGAGCAATTTATAGGGCCATTACAGCATGGAGCAATCTATGGGGCCATTATACTTATGGAGCAATCTATGGGGCCATTATACAGTATGGAGCAATCTATGGAGCCATTATGCAGCATGGAGCAATCTATGGGGCCATTATGCAGCATGGAGCAATTTATAGGGCCATTACAGCATGGAGCAATCTATGGGGCCATTATACTTATGGAGCAATCTATGGGGCCATTATACAGTATGGAACAATCTATGGAGCCATTATGCAGCATGGAGCAATCTATGGGGCCATTATGCAGCATGGAGCAATTTATAGGGCCATTACAGCATGGAGCAATCTATGGGGCCATTATACTTATGGAGCAATCTATGGGGCCATTATACAGCATGGAACAATCTATGGGGCCATTACCGCATGGAGCAATCTATGGGGCCATTACCGCATGGAGCAATCTATGGGGCCATTACCGCATGGAGCAATCTATAGGGCCATTATACTTATGGAGCAATCTATAGGGCCATTACAGCATGGAGCAATCTATGGGGCCATTATACTTATGGAGCAATCTGTGGGGCCATTACAGAATGGAGCAATCTATGGGGCCATTATACAGCATGGAGCAATCTATGGGGCCATTATACAGCATGGAGCAATCTATGGGGCCATTACAGCACGGAGCAATCTATGGGGCCATTATGCAGCATGGAGCAATCTATGGGGCCATTATGCAGCATGGAGCAATCTATGGGGCCATTACAGCATAGAGCAATCTATGGGGCCATTATACTTATGGAGCAATCTATAGGGCCATTGCAGCATGGAGCAATCTATGGGGCCATTATACTTATGGAGCAATCTATAGGGCCATTACAGCATGGAACAATCTATGGGGCCATTATACACCATGGAGCAATCTATGGGGCCATTATACTTATGGAGCAATCTATGGGGACATTATACTTATGGACCAATCTATAGGGCCATTATACTTATGGAGCAATCTATGGGGCCATTATACAGTATGGAGCAATCTATGGAACCATTATGCAGTATGGAGCAATCTATGGAACCATTATGCAGCATGGAGGAATCTATGGGGCCATTATACTTCTGGAGCAATCTATGGGGCCATTATACTTCTGGAGCAATCTATAGGGCCATTACAGCATGGAGCAATCTATGGGGCCATTATACAGCATGGAGCAATCTATGGGGCCATTATACAGCATGGAGCAATCTATGGGGCCATTATACAGCATGGAGCAATCTATGGGGCCATTATACTTCTGGAGCAATCTATGGGGCCATTATACTTCTGGAGCAATCTATAGGGCCATTACAGCATGGAGCAATCTATGGGGCCATTATACAGCATGGAGCAATCTATGGGGCCATTATACAGCATGGAGCAATCTATGGGGCCATTATACAGCATGGAGCAATCTATGGGGCCATTATACAGCATGGAGCAATCTATGGGGCCATTATACAGCATGGAGCAATCTATGGGGCCATTATACTTATGAAGCAATCTATAGGGCCATTATACTTATGGAGCAATCTATAGGGTCATTATACAGTATGGAGCAACCTATGGGGCCATTACAGCATGGAGCAATCTATGGAGCCATTATGCAGCATGGAGCAATCTATAGGGCCATTATATAGCATGGAGCAATCTATGGAGCCATTATACAGTATGGAGCAATCTATGGGGCCATTAAGCAGCATGGAGCAATCTATAGGGCCATTACAGCATGGAGCAATCTGTGGGGCCATTACAGCATGGAGCAATCTATGGGGCCATTATACTTATGAAGCAATCTATGGGGCCATTATACAGCATGGAGCAATCTATGGGGCCATTATACTTATGGAGCAATCTATAGGGCCATTACAGCATGGAGCAATATATGGGGCCATTATACAGTATGGAGCAGTCTATGGGGCCATTATACAGTAGGGAGAAATCTATGGGGCCATTATACAGCATGGGGCAATCTATGGGGCCATTATACAGCATGGGGCAATCTATGGGGCCATTACAGCATGGAGCAATCTATGGGGCCATTATACTTGTGGAGCAATCTATAGGGCCATTACAGCATGGAGCAATCTATGGGGCCATTATACACCATGGAGCAATCTATAGGGCCATTATACTTATGGAGCAATCTATGGGGCCATTATACAGTATGGAGCAATCTATGGAACCATTATGCAGTATGGAGCAATCTATGGGGCCATTATGCAGCATGGAGGAATCTATAGGGCCATTACAGCAAGGAGCAATCTATGGGGCCATTATACTTCTGGAGCAATCTATGGGGCCATTATACTTCTGGAGCAATCTATAGGGCCATTATACTTCTGGAGCAATCTATGGGGCCATTATACAGCATGGAGCAATCTATGGGGCCATTATACAGCATGGAGCAATCTATGGGGCCATTATACAGCATGGAGCAATCTATGGGGCCATTATACTTATGAAGCAATCTATAGGGCCATTATACTTATGGAGCAATCTATAGGGTCATTATACAGTATGGAGCAACCTATGGGGCCATTACAGCATGGAGCAATCTATGGAGCCATTATGCAGCATGGAGCAATCTATAGGGCCATTATACAGCATGGAGCAATCTATGGAGCCATTATACAGTATGGAGCAATCTATGGGGCCATTAAGCAGCATGGAGCAATCTATAGGGCCATTACAGCATGGAGCAATCTGTGGGGCCATTACAGCATGGAGCAATCTGTGGGGCCATTATACTTATGAAGCAATCTATGGGGCCATTATACAGAATGGAGCAATCTATGGGGCCATTATACTTATGGAGCAATCTATAGGGCCATTATACTTATGGAGCAATATATGGGGCCATTATACAGTATGGAGCAGTCTATGTGGCCATTATACAGTAGGGAGAAATCTATGGGGCCATTATACAGCATGGGGCAATCTATGGGGCCATTATACAGCATGGGGCAATCTATGGGGCCATTATACAGCATGGAGCAATCTATGGGGCCATTACAGCATGGAGCAATCTATGGGGCCATTATACTTGTGGAGCAATCTATAGGGCCATTACAGCATGGAGCAATCTATGGGGCCATTATACAGCATGGAGCAATCTATGGGGCCATTATACAGCATGGAGCAATCTATGGGGCCATTATACAGCATGGAGCAATCTGTAGGGCCATTATACTTATGGAGCAATCTATGGGGCCATTACCGCATGGAGCAATCTATGAGGCCATTATACTTATGGAGCAATCTATAGGGCCATTATACTTATGGAGCAATCTATGGGGCCATTATACAGTATGAAGCAATCTATGGAGCCATTATACAGTATGGAGCAATCTATGGGGCCATTATGCAGCATGGAGCAATTTAGAGGGCCATTACAGCATGGTACAATCTATGGGGCCATTATACTTATGGAGCAATCTATGGGGCCATTATACAGCATGGAGCAATCTATGGGGCCATTATACAGTAGGGAGCAATCTATGGGGCCATTATACAGTAGGGAGCAATCTATGGGGCCATTATACAGCATAGAGCAATCTATGGGGCCATTAGACTAATGGAGCAATCTATAGGGCCATTACAGCATGGAGCAATCTATGGGGCCATTATACAGCATGGAGCAATGTATAGGGCCATTACAGCATGGAGCAATCTATGGAGCCATTATGCAGCATGGAGCAATCTATAGGGCCATTATACAGCATGGAGCAATCTATGGAGCCATTATACAGAATGGAGCAATCTATGGGGCCATTAAGCAGCATGGAGCAATCTATAGGGCCATTATACTTATGGAGCAATCTATAGGGCCATTACAGCATGGAGCAATCTATGGGGCCATTATACTTATGGAGCAATCTGTGGGGCCATTATACAGCATGGAGCAATCTATGGGGCCATTATACAGCATGGAGCAATCTATGGGGCCATTACAGCACGGAGCAATCTATGGGGCCATTATGCAGCATGGAGCAATCTATGGGGCCATTATGCAGCATGGAGCAATCTATGGGGCTATTACAGCATAGAGCAATCTATGGGGCCATTATACTTATGGAGCAATATATAGGGCCATTGCAGCATGGAGCAATCTATAGGGCCATTATACTTATGGAGCAATCTATAGGGCCATTACAGCATGGAGCAATCTATGGGACCATTATACACCATGGAGCAATCTATGGGGCCATTATACACCATGGAGCAATCTATGGGGACATTATACTTATGGACCAATCTATAGGGCCATTATACTTATGAAGCAATCTATGGGGCCATTATACAGTATGGAGCAATCTATGGAACCATTATGCAGTATGGAGCAATCTATGGAACCATTATGCAGCATGGAGGAATCTATGGGGCCATTATACTTCTGGAGCAATCTATGGGGCCATTATACTTCTGGAGAAATCTATGGGGCCATTATACAGCATGGAGCAATCTATGGGGCCATTATACAGCATGGAGCAATCTATGGGGCCATTATACAGCATGGAGCAATCTATGGGGCCATTATACAGCATGGAGCAATCTATGGGGCCATTATACAGCATGGAGCAATCTATGGGGCCATTATACTTATGAAGCAATCTATAGGGCCATTATACTTATGGAGCAATCTATAGGGTCATTATACAGTATGGAGCAACCTATGGGGCCATTACAGCATGGAGCAATCTATGGAGCCATTATGCAGCATGGAGCAATCTATAGGGCCATTATATAGCATGGAGCAATCTATGGAGCCATTATACAGTATGGAGCAATCTATGGGGCCATTAAGCAGCATGGAGCAATCTATAGGGCCATTACAGCATGGAGCAATCTGTGGGGCCATTACAGCATGGAGCAATCTATGGGGCCATTATACTTATGAAGCAATCTATGGGGCCATTATACAGCATGGAGCAATCTATGGGGCCATTATACTTATGGAGCAATCTATAGGGCCATTACAGCATGGAGCAATATATGGGGCCATTATACAGTATGGAGCAGTCTATGGGGCCATTATACAGTAGGGAGAAATCTATGGGGCCATTATACAGCATGGGGCAATCTATGGGGCCATTATACAGCATGGGGCAATCTATGGGGCCATTATACAGCATGGAGCAATCTATGGGGCCATTACAGCATGGAGCAATCTATGGGGCCATTATACTTGTGGAGCAATCTATAGGGCCATTACAGCATGGAGCAATCTATGGGGCCATTATACACCATGGAGCAATCTATGGGGCCATTATACTTATGGAGCAATCTATGGGGACATTATACTTATGGACCAATCTATAGGGCCATTATACAGTATGGAGCAATCTATGGAACCATTATGCAGTATGGAGCAATCTATGGGGCCATTATGCAGCATGGAGGAATCTATAGGGCCATTACAGCAAGGAGCAATCTATGGGGCCATTATACTTCTGGAGCAATCTATGGGGCCATTATACTTCTGGAGCAATCTATAGGGCCATTACAGCATGGAGCAATCTATGGGGCCATTATACAGCATGGAGCAATCTATGGGGCCATTATACAGCATGGAGCAATCTATGGGGCCATTATACAGCATGGAGCAATCTATGGGGCCATTATACAGCATGGAGCAATCTATGGGGCCATTATACAGCATGGAGCAATCTATGGGGCCATTATACTTATGAAGCATTCTATAGGGCCATTATACTTATGGAGCAATCTATAGGGTCATTATACAGTATGGAGCAACCTATGGGGCCATTACAGCATGGAGCAATCTATGGGGCCATTATACAGCATGGAGCAATCTATGAGGCCATTATACAGCATGGAGCAATCTATGGGGCCATTATACAGCATGGAGCATTCTATAGGGCCATTATACTTATGGAGCAGTCTATAGGGCCATTATACTTATGGAGCAATCTATGGGGCCATTATACTTATGGAGCAATCTATGGGGCCATTATACTTATGGAGCAATCTATGGGGCCATTATACAGTAGGGAGCAATCTATGGGGCCATTATACAGTAGGGAGCAATCTATGGGGCCATTATACAGCATGGAGCAATCTATGGGGCCATTATCCTTATGGAGAAATCTATAGGGCCATTACAGCATGGAGCAATCTATGGGGCCATTATACTTATGGAGCAATCTATGGGGCCATTACAGCATGGAGCAATCTACGGGGCCATTATACAGTAGCGAGCAATCTATGGGGCCATTATACTTTTGGAGCAATCTATAGGGCCATTACAGAATGCAGCAATCTATGGGGCCATTATACAGTATGGAGCAATCTGTGGAGCCATTATACTTATGCAGCAATCTATGGGGCCATTATGGAGCATGGAGAAATCTATGGGGCCATTATACTTATGGAGCAATCTATGGGGCCATTATACAGCAATCTATGGGGCCATTATACAGCAGGGAGCAGTCTAGGGGGCCATTATACAGCATGGGGCAATCTATGGGGCCATTATTCAGCATGGAGCAATCTATGGGGCCATTATACTTATGGAGCAATCTATAGGGCCATTACATCATGGAGCAATCTATGGGGCCATTATACTTTTGGAGCAATCTATAGGGCCATTACAGCATGGAGCAATCTATGGGGCCATTACAGCATGGAGCAATCTATGCGGCCATTATACTTATGGAGCAATCTATAGGGCCATTATAATTATGGAGCAATCTATAGGGCCATTATAATTATGGAGCAATCTATGGGGCCATTATACAGTATGAAGCAATCTATGGAGCCATTATGCAGTATGGAGCAATCTATGGGGCCATTATGCAGCATGGAGCAATCTATAGGGCCATTATGCAGCATGGAGCAATCTATAGGGCCATTACAGCATGGAGCAATCTATAGGGCCATTACAGCGTGGAGCAATCTATGGGGCCATTATACAGCATGGAGCAATCTATGGGGCCATTATACAGCATGGAGCAATCTATGGGGCCATTATACAGCATGGGGCAATCTATGGGGCCATTATACAGCATGGGGCAATCTATGGGGCCATTACACTTATGGAGCAATCTATAGGGCCATTACAGCATGAAGCAATCTATGGGGCCATTATACAGCATGGAGCAATCTATAGGGCCATTACAGCATGGAGCAATCTATGGGGCCATTATACTTATGGAGCAATCTATGGGGCCATTACAGCATGGCGCAATCTATGGGGCCATTATACAGTATGGAGCAATCTATAGGGCCATTACAGTATGGAGCAATCTATAGGGCGATTACAGTATGGAGCAATCTATGGGGCCATTATACTTATGGAGCAATCTATAGGGCCATTACAGCATGGAGCAATCTATGGGGCCATTATACAGCATGGAGCAATCTATGGCGCCATTATACTCATGGAGCAATCTATAGGGCCATTATACTTATGGAGCAATCTATAGGGCCATTATACTTATGGAGCAATCTATGGGGTCATTATACTTATGGAGCAATCTATGGGGCCATTATGCAGCATGGAGCAATCTATGGGGCCATTATGCAGCATGGAGCAATCTATGGGGCCATTATGCAGCATGGAGCAATTTATAGGGCCATTACAGCATGGAGCAATCTATGGGGCCATTATACTGCATGGAACAATCTATGGGGCCATTATACAGCATGGAGCAATCTATGGGGCCATTATACAGCATGGAGCTATCTATAGGGCCATTACAGCATGGAGCAATCTATGGGGCCATTACAGCATGGAGCAATCTATGGGGCCATTACAGCATGGAGCAATCTATGGGGCCATTACAGCATGGAGCAATCTATGAGACCATTACAGCATGGAGCAATCTATGCGGCCTTTATACTAATGGAGCAATCTATAGGACCATTATACTTATGGAGCATTCTTTGGGGCCATTATACTTATGGAGCAATATATGGGGCCATCATACAGTATGGAGCAATCTATGGGGCCATTATGCAGTATGGAGCAATCTATGGGGCCATTATGCAGCATGGAGCAATCTATAGGGCCATTACAGCATGGAGCAATCTATGGGGCCATTATACTTATGGAGCAATCTATAGGGCCATTATACAGCATGGAGCAATCTATGGGGCCATTATCCTTATGGAGCAATCTATAGGGCCATTACAGCATGGAGCAATCTATGGGGCCATTATACTTATGGAGCAATCTATGGGGCCATTATACAGCATGGAGCAATCTATGGGGCCATTATACAGCAGGGAGCAATCTATGGGGCCATTATACAGCAGGGAGCAATCTATGGGGCCATTATACAGCAGGGAGCAATCTATAGGGCCATTACAGCATGGAGCAATCTATGGGGCCATTATACAGTAGGGAGCAATCTATGGGGCCATTATACTTATGGAGCAATCTATAGGGCCATTACAGCATGCAGCAATCTATGGGGCCATTATACAGCATGGAGCAATCTGTGGAGCCATTATACTTATGGAGCAATCTATGGGGCCATTATGGAGCATGGAGCAATCTATAGGGCCATTACAGAATGGAGCAATCTATGGGGCCATTATACTTATGGAGCCATCTATGGGGCCATTATACAGCAATCTATGGGGCCATTATACAGCATGGAACAATCTATGGGGCCATTATACAGCAGGGAGCAATCTAGGGGGCCATTATACAGCATGGGGCAATCTATGGGGCCATTATACAGCATGGAGCAATCTATGGGGCCATTACAGCATGGAGCAATCTATGGGGCCATTACAGCATGGAGCAATCTATAGGGCCATTACACTTATGGAGCAATCTATAGGGCCATTATACTTATGGAGCAATCTATAGGGCCATTATACAGTATGGAGCAATCTATGGAGCCATTATGCAGTATGGAGCAATCTATGGGGCCATTATGCAGCATGGAGCAATCTATGGGGCCATTATACAGCATGGGGCAATATATGGGGCCATTATACAGCATGGAGCAATCTATGGGGCAATTATACTTATGAAGCAATCTATAGGGCCATTACAGCATGCAGCAATCTATGGGGCCATTATACAGCATGGAGCAATCTGTGGAGCCATTATACTTATGGAGCAATCTATGGGGCCATTATACAGCATGGGGCAATCTATGGGGCCATTATACAGCATGGGGCAATCTATGGGGCCATTATAAAGCATGGGGCAATCTATGGGGCCATTATACAGCATGGAGCAATCTATGGGGCCATTATACTTATGGAGCAATCTATGGGGCCATTATACAGTATGGAGCAATCTATGGAGCCATTATGCAGTATGGAGCAGTCTATGGGGCCATTATGCAGCATGGAGCAATCTATAGGGCCATTACAGCATGGAGCAATCTATAGGGCCATTATACTTATGGAGCAATCTATGGGACCATTACAGCGTGGAGCAATCTATGGGACCATTATACAGCATGGAGCAATCTATGGGGCCATTATACAGCATGGGGCAATCTATGGGGCCATTATACAGCATGGGGCAATCTATGGGGCCATTACACTTATGGAGCAATCTATAGGGCCATTACAGCATGAAGCAATCTATGGGGCCATTATACAGCATGGAGCAATCTATGGGGCCATTATACAGCATGGAGCAATCTATAGGGCCATTATACAGTATGGAGCAATCTATGGGGCCATTATACAGTATGGAGCAATCTATGGGGCCATTATACAGTATGGAGCAATCTATGGAGCCATTACAGCATGGAGCAATGTATAGGGCCATTACAGCATGGAGCAATCTATGGGGCCATTTATACAGCATGAAACAATCTATGGGGCCATTATACAGCAGGGAGCAATCTAGGGGGCCATTATACAGCATGGGGCAATCTATGGGACCATTACAGCATGGAGCAATCTATGGGGCCATTATACAGCATGGAGCAATCTATGGGGCCATTATACAGCATGGAGCAATCTATGGGCCCATTATACTTATGGAGCAATCTATGGGGCCATTACAGCATGGCGCAATCTATGGGGCAATCTATGGGGCCATTATACTTATGGAGCAATCTATAGGGCCATTATACTTATGGAGCAATCTATGGGGCCATTATACTTATGGAGCAATCTATGGGGCCATTACAGCATGGCGCAATCTATGGGGCCATTACCGCATGGCGCAATCTATGGGGCCATTATACTTATGGAGCAATCTATAGGGCCATTAGACTCATGGAGCAATCTATAGGGTCATTATACTTATGGAGCAATCTATAGGGCCATTATACTTATGGAGAAATCTATGGGGCCATTATACAGTATGGAGCAATCTATGGAGCCATTATGCAGTATGGAGCAGTCTATGGGGCCATTATGCAGCATGGAGCAATCTATAGGGCCATTACAGCGTGGAGCAATCTATGGGGCCATTATACAGCATGGAGCAATCTATGGGGCCATTATACAGCATGGGGCAATCTATGGGGCCATTACACTTATGGAGCAATCTATAGGGCCATTACAGCATGAAGCAATCTATGGGGCCATTATACAGCATGGAGCAATCTATGGGGCCATTATACTTATGGAGCAATCTATAGGGCCATTATACAGTATGGAGCAATCTATGGGGCCATTATACAGTATGGAGCAATCTATAGGGCCATTACATCATGGAGCAATCTATGGGGCCATTATACTTATGGAGCAATCTATGGGGCCATTATACAGCATGGAGCAATCTTTGGGCCATTATACAGCATGGAGCAATCTATGGGACCATTACAGCATGGAGCAATCTATAGGGCCATTACAGCATGGAGCAATCTATGGGGCCATTATACAGCATGGAGCAATCTATGGGGCCATTATATAGTAGGGAGCAATCTATGGGGCCATTATACAGCATTGGGTAATCTATGGGGCCATTATACAGCATGGAGCAATCTATGGGGCCATTATACAGCATGGAGCAATCTATGGGGCCATTATACAGCATGGAGCAATCTATGGGGCCATTATCCTTATGGAGCAACCTATTGGGCCATTACAGCATGGAGCAATCTATGGGGCCATTATACTTATGGAGCCATCTATGGGGCCATTATACAGCAATCTATGGGGCCATTATACAGCATGGAACAATCTATGGGGCCATTATACAGCAGGGAGCAATCTATGGGGCCATTATTCAGCATGGAACAATCTATGGGGCCATTACAGCATGGAGCAATCTATAGGGCCATTACACTTATGGAGCTATCTATAGGGCCATTATACTTATGGAGCAATCTATAGGGCCATTACACTTATGGAGAAATCTATGGGGCCATTATACAGTATGGAGCAATCTATGGAGCCATTATGCAGTATGCAGCAATCTATGGGGCCATTATGCAGCATGGAGCAATCTATAGGGCCATTACAGCTTGGAGCAATCTATGGGGCCATTATACTTATGGAGCAATCTATGGGACCATTACAGCGTGGAGCAATCTATGGGGCCATTATACAGAGTGGAGCAATCTATGGGGCCATTATACAGAGTGGAGCAATCTATAGGGCCATTACAGCATGCAGCAATCTATGGGGCCATTATACAGCATGGAGCAATCTGTGGAGCCATTATACTTATGGAGCAATCTATGGGGCCATTATGGAGCATGGAGCAATCTATAGGGCCATTACAGCATGGAGCAATCTATAGGGCCATTATACTTATGGAGCAATCTATAGGGCCATTACACTTATGGAGAAATCTATGGGGCCATTATACAGTATGGAGCAATCTATGGAGCCATTATGCAGTATGCAGCAATCTATGGGGCCATTATGCAGCATGGAGCAATCTATAGGGCCATTACAGCTTGGAGCAATCTATGGGGCCATTATACTTATGGAGCAATCTATGGGACCATTACAGCGTGGAGCAATCTATGGGGCCATTATACAGAGTGGAGCAATCTATGGGGCCATTATACAGAGTGGAGCAATCTATAGGGCCATTACAGCATGCAGCAATCTATGGGGCCATTATACAGCATGGAGCAATCTGTGGAGCCATTATACTTATGGAGCAATCTATGGGGCCATTATGGAGCATGGAGCAATCTATAGGGCCATTACAGCATGGAGCAATCTATGGGGCC
This sequence comes from Phyllobates terribilis, assembly GCF_046119375.1. Classification (NCBI taxonomy): domain Eukaryota; kingdom Metazoa; phylum Chordata; class Amphibia; order Anura; family Dendrobatidae; genus Phyllobates; species Phyllobates terribilis. Next base: position 1,030,642 of record NW_027363325.1, read on the forward strand.
ATTATACTTATGGAGCCATCTATGGGGCCATTATACAGCAATCTATGGGGCCATTATACAGCATGGAACAATCTATGGGGCCATTATACAGCAGGGAGCAATCTATGGGGCCATTATACAGCATGGGGCAATCTATGGGGCCATTATACAGCATGGGGCAATCTATGGGGCCATTATTCAGCATGGAGCAATCTATGGGGCCATTATACTTATGGAGCAATCTATAGGGCCATTATACTTATGGAGCAATCTATAGGGCCATTATACTTATGGAGCAATCTATAGGGCCATTATACTTATGGAGCAATCTATAGGGCCATTATACAGTATGGAGCAATCTATGGAGCCATTATGCAGTATGGAGCAATCTATGGGGCCATTATGCAGCATGGAGCAATCTATAGGGCCATTACAGCATGGAGCAATCTATGGGGCCATTATACTTATGGAGCAATCTATGGGGCCATTATACTTATGGAGCAATCTATGGGGCCATTATACTTATGGAGCAATCTATGGGGCCATTATACAGCATGGAGCAATCTATGGGGCCATTATACAGCATGGAGCAATCTATGGGGCCATTATACAGCATGGAGCAATCTATGGGGCCATTATACAGCATGGAGCAATCTATGGGGCCATTATACAGCATGGAGCAATCTATGGGGCCATTATACAGCATGGAGCAATCTATGGGGCCATTATACAGCATGGAGCAATCTATGGGGCCATTATACAGCATGGAGCAATCTATGGGGCCATTACACTTATGGAGCAATCTAAAGGGCCATTACAGCATGAAGCAATCTATGGGGCCATTATACAGCATGGAGCAATCTATGGGGCCATTATACTTATGGAGCAATCTATAGGGCCATTATACTTATGGAGCAATCTATGGGGCCATTATACAGTATGGAGCAATCTATGGGGCCATTATACAGTATGGAGCAATCTATGTGGCCATTATACAGTATGGAGCAATCTATAGGGCCATTACAGCATGGAGCAATCTATGGGGCCATTATACTTATGGAGCAATCTATGGGGCCATTATACTTATGGAGCAATCTATGGGGCCATTATACAGTATGGAGCAATCTATGGGGCCATTATACAGTATGGAGCAATCTATGGGGCCATTATACAGTATGGAGCAATCTATGGGGCCATTACAGCATGGCGCAATCTATGGGGCCATTATACAGCATGGAGCAATCTATGGGGCCATTATACAGCATGGAGCAATCTGTGGAGCCATTATACTTATGGAGCAATCTATGGGATCATTATGGAGCATGGAGCAATCTATAGGGCCATTACAGCATGGAGCAATCTATGGGGCCATTACAGCATGGAGCAATCTATGCGGCCATTATACTTATGGAGCAATCTATGCAGCCATTATACTTATGGAGCAATCTATAGGGCCATTATACAGCATGGAGCAATCTATAGGGCCATTATACTTATGGAGCAATCTATAGGGCCATTATACTTATGGAGCAATCTATAGGGCCATTATACTTATGGAGCAATCTATAGGGCCATTATACTTATGGAGCAATCTATAGGGCCATTATACTTATGGAGCAATCTATAGGGCCATTATGCAGCATGGAGCAATCTATAGGGCCATTACAGCATGGAGCAATCTATGGGGCTATTACAGCATGGAGCAATCTATGGGGCCATTATACTTATGGAGCAGTCTATGGGACCATTACAGCGTGGAGCAATCTATGGGGCCATTATACAGCATGGAGCAATCTATGGGGCCATTATACAGCATGGGGCAATCTATGGGGCCATTATACAGCATGGGGCAATCTATGGGGCCATTATACAGCATGGGGCAATCTATGGGGCCATTATACAGCATGGGGCAATCTATGGGGCCATTATACAGCATGGGGCAATCTATGGGGCCATTATACAGCATGGGGCAATCTATGGGGCCATTATACAGCATGGGGCAATCTATGGGGCCATTATACAGCATGGGGCAATCTATGGGGCCATTATACAGCATGGAGCAATCTATGGGGCCATTATACTTATGGAGCAATCTATGGGGCCATTATACTTATGGAGCAATCTATGGGGCCATTATACAGTATGGAGCAATCTATGGGGCCATTATACAGTATGGAGCAATCTATGGGGCCATTACAGCATGGAGCAATGTATAGGGCCATTACAGCATGGAGCAATCTATGGGGCCATTATACAGCATGAAACAATCTATGGGGCCATTATACAGCAGGGAGCAATCTAGGGGGCCATTATACAGCATGGGACAATCTATGGGGCCATTATTCAGCATGGAGCAATCTATGGGGCCATTATACTTATGGAGCAATCTATGGGACCATTACAGCATGGAGCAATCTATGGGGCCATTATACAGCATGGAGCAATCTATGGGGCCATTATACAGCATGGAGCAATCTATGGGCCCATTATACTTATGGAGCAATCTATAGGGTCATTACAGCATGGAGCAATCTATGGGGCCATTATACTTATGGAGCAATCTATGGGGCCATTATACTTATGGAGCAATCTATGGGGCCATTATACTTATGGAGCAATCTATGGGGCCATTACAGCATGGCGCAATCTATGGGGCCATTATACTTATGGAGCAATCTATGGGGCCATTATACTTATGGAGCAATCTATGGGGCCATTATACTTACTTATGGAGCAATCTATAGGGCCATTATACTTATGGAGCAATCTATGGGGCCATTATACTTATGGAGCAATCTATGGGGCCATTACAGCATGGCGCAATCTATGGGGCCATTACAGCATGGCGCAATCTATGGGGCCATTATACTTATGGAGAAATCTATGGGGCCATTATACAGTATGGAGCAATCTATGGAGCCATTATGCAGTATGGAGCAGTCTATGGGGCCATTATGCAGCATGGAGCAATCTATAGGGCCATTACAGCATGGAGCAATATATAGGGCCATTATACTTATGGAGCAATCTATGGGACCATTACAGCGTGGAGCAATCTATGGGGCCATTATACAGCATGGAGCAATCTATGGGGTCATTATACAGCATGGGGCAATCTATGGGGTAATCTATGGGGCCATTACACTTATGGAGCAATCTATAGGGCCATTACAGCATGAAGCAATCTATGGGGCCATTATACAGCATGGAGCAATCTATGGGGCCATTATACTTATGGAGCAATCTATAGGGCCATTATACTTATGGAGCAATCTATGGGGCCATTATACAGTATGGAGCAATCTATAGGGCCATTACATCATGGAGCACTCTATGGGGCCATTATACTTATGGAACAATCTATGGGGCCATTATACAGCATGGCGCAATCTATGGGGCCGTTATACAGCATGGAGCAATCTATGGGTCCATTATACAGCATGGAGCAATCTATGGGACCATTACAGCATGGAGCAATATATAGGGCCATTACAGCATGGAGCAATCTATGGGGCCATTATACTTATGGAGCAATCTATGGGGCCATTACAGCATGGCGCAATCTATGGGGCCATTATACAGCATGGAGCAATCTATAGGGCCATTATACTTATGGAGCAATCTATGGGGCCATTATACTTATGGAGCAATCTATGGGGCCATTACAGCATGGCGCAATCTATAGGGCCATTAGACTCATGGAGCAATCTATGGGGCCATTATACTTATGGAGCAATCTATGGGGCCATTATACTTATGGAGCAATCTATGGGGCCATTATACAGCATGGAGCAATCTATGGGGCCATTATACAGCATGGAGCAATCTATGGGGCCATTATACAGCATGGAGCAATCTATGGGGCCATTATACAGCATGGAGCAATCTATGGGGCCATTATACAGCATGGAGCAATCTATGGGGCCATTATACAGCATGGAGCAATCTATGGGGCCATTATACTTATGGAGCAATCTATAGGGCCATTACAGCATGGAGCAATCTATGGGGCCATTATACTTATCGAGCAATCTATAGGGCCATTACAGCATGGAGCAATCTATGGGGCCATTATACAGCAGGGAGCAATCTATGTGGCCATTATACAGAAGGGAGCAATCTATGGGGCCATTATACTTATGGAGCAATCTATAGGGCCATTACAGCATGCAGCAATCTATGGGGCCATTATACTTTTGGAGCAATCTATAGGGCCATTATACGTATGGAGCAATCTATAGGGCTATTATGCAGTATGGAGCAATCTATGGGGCCATTATACTTATGGAGCAATCTATGGGGCCATTATACAGCATGGGGCAATCTATGGGGCCATTATACAGCATGGAGCAATGTATAGGGCCATTACAGCATGGAGCAATCTATGGGACCATTACAGCATGGAGCAATCTATGGGGCCATTATACAGCATGGAGCAATCTATGGGGCCATTATACAGCATGGAGCAATCTATGGGGCCATTATACAGCATGGAGCAATCTATGGGGCCATTATACAGCATGGAGCAATCTATGGGCCCATTATATTTATGGAGCAATCTATAGCGCCATTACAGCATGGAGCAATCTATGGGGCCATTATACTTATGGAGCAATCTATGGGGCCATTACAGCATGGCGCAATCTATGGGGCCATTACCGCATGGCGCAATCTATGGGGCTATTATACTTATGGAGCAATCTATGGGGCTATTATACTTATGGAGCAATCTATGGGGCTATTACAGCATGGCGCAATCTATGGGGCCATTATACAGCATGGAGCAATCTATGGGGCCATTATACTTATGGAGCAATCTATAGGGCCGTTACAGCATGCAGCAATCTATGGGGCCATTATACTTATGGAGCAATCTATAGGGCCATTATACTTATGGAGCAATCTATAGGGCCATTAGACTCATGGAGCAATCTATAGGGCCATTATACTTATGGAGCAATCTATGGGGCCATTACAGCATGGCGCAATCTATGGGGCCATTATACAGCATGGAGCAATCTATGGGGCCATTATACAGTAGGGAGCAAACTATGGGGCCATTATACAGCATGGGATAATCTATGGGGCCATTATACAGCATGGAGCAATCTATGGGGCCATTACAGCATGGTGCAATCTATGGGGCCATTATACTTATGGAGCAATCTATGGGGCCATTACAGCATGGAGAAATCTATGGGGCCATTATACAGCATGGAGCAATCTATGGGGCCATTATACAGTAGGGATCAATCTATGGGGCCATTATACAGCATGAGGCAATCTATGGGGCCATTATACAGCATGGAGCAATCTATGGGGCCATTACAGCATGGAGCAATCTATGGTGCCATTATACTTATGGTGCCATCTATACGGCCATTACAGCATGGAGCAATCTATGGGGCCATTATACAGCATGGAGCAATCTATGGGGCCATTATACTTATGGAGCAATCTATGGGGCCATTATACTTATGGAGCAATCTATGGGGCCATTATACTTATGGAGCAATCTATGGGGCCATTATACTTATGGAGCAATCTATAGGGCCATTATACTTATGGAGCAATCTATAGGGCCATTATACTTATGGAGCAATCTATGGGGCCATTATACTTATGGAGCAATCTATGGGGCCATTATACTTATGGAGCAATCTATGGGGCCATTACAGCATGGAGCAATCTATGGGGCCATTACAGCATGGAGCAATCTATGGGGCCATTATACTTATGGAGCAATCTATGGGGCAATTACAGCATGGAGCAATCTATGGGGCCATTATACTTATGAAGCAATCTATAGGGCCATTACAGCATGCAGCAATCTATGGGGCCATTATACAGCAGGGAGCAATCTATGGGGCCATTATACAGCAGGGAGCAATCTATGGGGCCATTATACAGCAGGGAGCAATCTATGGGGCCATTATACAGCAGGGAGCAATCTATGGGGCCATTATAAAGCATGGAGCAATCTATAGGGCCATTACAGCATGGAGCAATCTATGGGGCCATTATACAGTATGGAGCAATCTTTGGGGCCATTATGCAGCATGAAGCAATCTTTGGGGCCATTATGCAGCATGAAGCAATCTATGGGGCCATTATGCAGCATGAAGCAATCTATGGGGCCATTACAGCATGGAGCAATATATGGGGCCATTACACAGTATGGAGCAGTCTATGGGGCCATTATACAGTAGGGAGCAATCTATGGGGCCATTATACTTATGGAGCAATCTATAGGGCCATTACAGCATGGGGCAATCTATGGGGCCATTATACTTATGGAGCAATCTATGGGGCCATTATACAGTATGGAGCAGTCTATGGGGCCATTACAGCATGGAGCAATCTATGGGGCCATTATACTTGTTCAAGAGAGGCCTGGACGCCTTTCTTGAGAACAATAAAATTACATCTTATGCTTAGTTAATTAATCCAGGGATTTAATCTGACTGCCAGATTGGTGTCGGGAAGTGAATTTTTCCTCAATGATGTAAATTGGCCTATACCGCATGTTTTTTTGTTGCCTTCCCCTGGATCAACGCTGCGGAATAGCTGCAGTGCACAAGAAATAGGCTGAACTGGATGGGCGATTGTCTTTTTTCGGCCTTATAAACTATGAAACTATGAAACTTGTGGAGCAATCTATAGGGCCATTACAGCATGGAGCAATATATGGGGCCATTATACAGTATGGAGCAGTCTATGGGGCCATTATTCAAGAGGGCGCAATCTATGGGGTCATTACACAGTATGGGGTAATCTATGGGGCCATTACTGTATGGAACAATCTATGGGGCCATTACAGGATGGAGCAATCTATGGGGCCAGTATACTTATGGAGCAATCTATAGGGCCATTACAGCATGGAGCAATCTATAGGGCCATTATACTTATGGAGCAATCTATAGGGCCATTATACTTATGGAGCAATCTATAGGGCCATTACAGCATGGAGCAATCTATAGGGCCATTACAGCATGGAGCAATCTATAGGGTCATTACAGCATGGAGCAATGTATGGAGCCACTATACAGTATGGAGCAATATATGGGGCCATTATACAGTATGGAGCAATATATGAGGCCATTATACAGTATGGAGCACTATATGGGGCCATTATACATTATGCAGCAGCATGTGGGGGCATTATACAGTATGGAGTTATATATGGGGCCATTATACAGTTTGCAGCAGTATCATGTGGGGCCATTATGCAGCATGGAGCAATCTATGGGGCCATTATATTATGGAGCAATCTATGGGGCCATTATATTATGGAGCAATCTATGGGGCCATTATATTATGGAGCAATCTAGGGGGGCATTGTACAGTAGGGAGCAATCCATGGTGCCATTACAGTATGGAGCAATCCATGGTGCCATTACAGTATGGAGCAATCTATGGGGCCATTATACAGTATGGAGCAATCTATGGGGCCATTATACAGTATGGAGCAATCTATGGGGCCCATTATACTGTATGGAGGTTTATGTGGGGCCCATTACATTTTATAGAGGACTTTGTGGTGCCCATAATTCTGTATGGAGGACTATGTGGGGGCCGGGAATTGGATGGTTCGCCCCCGCACAGTTCGCCCCCGCACAGTTCGCCCCCAGGATGTTTCGCCCCGAACATTTCGCCCCCAGGATGTTTCGCCCCCAGGATGTTTCGCCCCCAGGATGTTTCGCCCCCAGGATGTTTCGCCCCCAGGATGTTTCGCCCCCAGGATGTTTCGCCCCCAGGATGTTTCGCCCCCAGGATGTTTCGCCCCCAGGATGTTTCGCCCCCAGGATGTTTCGCCCCCAGGATGTTTCGCCCCCAGGATGTTTCGCCCCCAGGATGTTTCGCCCCCAGGATGTTTCGCCCCGAACATTTCACCCCCAGCAGTTCGCCCCCAGGATGTTTCGCCCCCAGCATTTCATCCCTGGATGTTTTGTCTCTAGCAATTTGCTCCTGGATCTTTCGCATACGGGAAAGACCTGCCTGAACTGAACTTTGGCAGGTTCGCTTATCACTAATAATACACCATATGAGTCTAAGATATAGAATTCTGATCAAATGAGTTTTTTTATTCTAAAACATTGTTTTCTAGATAAGTCATTTTACAAACAGACAGGAAAATAGTAGGATTTCATTGGTTACTAAGGAGGTCGAGCCCCCTTGGTAGCAGAACGGATCCTGGCTCCCTGTGATACATTCAGGGCTGCTTGTTCACAGCCCTCTGCAAAGCTCCCCTTCACCCTCCGCTCATGTGCTCTGTCCTGGACAAGAGGAGGGCTCCCCCCCGCCTGTGTAAAGCCGTTACAGGACGGAACACATAGGGGGGGGCTCTGCAGAAGGCTGTAAACCAGCAGCCCTTTATACATCATAGGGAATCTATTGTTACGGTAGTTGCATGCTCCTGTGCAGGCACAGCCTCTAGAATCCATCCACAAGTTCTGCTACTAAGGAGAAACAACCTCCTTGGCCACCACTGAAATCCTGCAGCACATGGAGCTTTAACTTGGAGGAGACTTTTCACACAGAAGTGAAGCTGCTGGAAGGTCTCCTTTGGAAATGAATATCATGGGCACAGGTACTATATCAGAACTTATGTTTTTTGGAGAGTTATGCTTTAACTGTATATATCAAAACTGTTGTAACAAGAAACATAAAAAGGTATAGAGGGGAAGGAAGGATTAGAGAAAAAGAGAAAAGACAAATTACAGGTTATAATGCTTGAATGATTTTACAGCTAAAAACACTGCTCTCAAAACATACAATATGTGACCATGAACTAAAATCCAAAGCTGTAGGCAATGCCTCTCAGATAATCCATCACGCTTCTATTATTGAAATCTTGCTCGATACGTTTAACCCTTGCTGAAATTGCAGCATACTTTTTGTTTCTTGCAGCGATGGGATTTCCTGCTATTATCTGAATAATTTCAAAACTATGGAGCTCTTGCTGATGTTTCAGACAGTTAATGAACCGGTATATATTTTGGAAAAGAGTACCACATGTTTCTGGAAAGCTACGGTGCCATCCTTCGACATCATTATTTGTTCGCTGTTGATCATTCAATGTTCGTTCATACACATTCCAGAGTTGAACTGGAAACAAAGGTGCTTGACGTCCTCTGCGATTCATTCGACCGATATTAGCCGTCTTCAAAATAGTTGGCGATAGGTATTGCTTCTCGTGGAAAGTCAGGATCTTCCACCAATTCTTCAAATGATTGCACAACATTCTGTGGTGGTATAAAGGCCAGGGCAGGTATCATGCGTATCCAACGGGCAAATTCATGGTCACCTTGGTATTGCATCTTGAGTCCTTCATTTTGAACTTTACGCCAAACCGACTGTGATAGGTGGAAAAAGCAACCAGTCTTCTCAAGGTTGGGGAATTCACTTTCAAATGCCTGTATTGCAGCTAGTTCAAAATCCAACATCAGGTTGTGTGGCTGCCGTCCAGGCTGCAAGTTCTTCAGCTTTTGCAGCAACCTCTGGTATGTAGAACAGCTCTTGTCTGTCAGCAAGGTGCACACTAGCGGAACAACAAGGCCGCTATGGACTACATGGATTGTGTAAAGCTGCTTAAACAAGGCTGGTGTAGTGAAAAACATGCCATCAGCAAACCACTCTTTAGTTTGTGCCAGTAGATGGAGATTGTCTCTTGTTCCAAATATCAACATACGGCTGTGTCCATTTCCTAATTTAAAATGAAAGTATTAGTAGAGGAAATAACAGAAAAAGTGTAACAAGCAGACAGATAATTTTGGGATGAATTCACAAAAAAAAATATCCTAATCAGAAGCCTCTGTTCATATCTCACATTAAAAACTCACATTTTGCTCCAGATTTTCTGATTTCATAACTGAAGCAAAATCTAGTGTAAAGGGGCCAACCAATACTTTTTGACAACATATATTGTCCCAGTGGAAAATGATATATTTTTGTTTAAAAAAAAAATTATGCATAATGGAATTGTTTTAATACAATGTTAAATAGTTAAGTAGCTTACCAGAGTCATGCAGAAGGTACTGCTGCTGGACACCATCAATACTGATCTCCTGAAACTCCTGGGGGATAGCAAGTTGATCAAGGGTTTGAGGGAACCTTGGGATATTGCCAAGCTGCCTTGCTAATCGTATTGTTCTCTTCAGTGATGCTTTCCTTGGGAGAAGTGCTACAACATTAGAATGGGCTCCTGAAACGACGTCTGTGAGAATCTGTTGTGGTGTCTCCTGTGTTGTCCTTGCCCTGGTGACTGCCACATTAACAAGTCGGATTGCTTCAGGTCTTGCAGCTGGTGCTGCGTGACTGTGAAGATTGACTACTTTCACAACTTTGCCAGATTCTTCATTGGTCCAAACACGTCCCATGCAAGTCGACCGTTTTTCACATACCCAGATGGAATGGACATCATCAGCGGTTCGTTTGGAAAATAAGTAAATGTGATTCTCATGGACCAACTTCCTCCTTCCACGTTTGGACAGAACTGAATTCATAGTTGTAGAAAGTGAATTGATGTGGAAGCGGACTGATTTTTTGTGGCAGTACACTTCTCTCTTTGTGGAGATTTCAGACACTGCTATATTCTGATGTACAAATGGAATAAAAGCTAGTCTAATGTAACTTGCTGGACACCTGACCTGCTACTTGTTACATCTGCAACAAAACTTGCAACAAAGCAGGCCCGTGCTGGGTCAGGTAAAAGTTGAAAATTGTTTTGATTTTAGGCCTCTTGCACACTGTAATTTTAGAGTGGTTTCACACTTGTGTTTGGGGCCGCCAGAGGTCGATCCGCTCTGGATCTGACATCCAGCTGACCCCGGGGCAATGCTGGCAGAATGCTGGCATTCTGCTTGCATTGCCCATAGATGTGAACGGCTGGGTTCCGCGATCTGCAGCCGCCCGTTCGCTTTCGTAATACCGCATTCCGTTATCAGTGTCAGAACAAAAAGAAAAGCATTTTCTTCTTTTCATTCCGCTGCAGGTTAGCGGAACGGCGGCATTACAGAAGCGAACGGGAGGCCTGTAGTACATATGTAGTGGAAGTGTGAAAGCACCCTTATGCTGCCACTGTTTTAGAACTCCAAAGCACGTGCTTTACTAGCATTTTTGAGAGCACTTTTGTGAGCGCTCTCGGTAATGACCCATAAGATACAGGCTATTGATGAACGCTAAGTGCTCAAAAATAGCTCCTGTAATAAAATAAAAAGAGCTGGCCGAAACAACACCTCGCTTTTCCAGCCATTGACTTATATATTCAAAATTGGCAATCTTCTTAGCAATTTTCCAGTGCTTAGCACTTGGGAAAGTGCCTACTGTGAAAGAGGTCATAGGGCTAAAACACAAGACCGAAATTCCCTGCCTAATTTGGGGCCAAAACATCTGGGGGCAAAAAGCTGGGGGCGAAATGTGCGGGGGCTAAACATCCTGGGGGCGAAATGTGCGGGGGCGAAACATCCTGGGGGCGAAATGTACCTGGGGGCAAACTGCTGGGGGCGAAACTTCCTAGAACCGTTTGAGGGTACCGTTGAATCGCTCACACAAACCATTGGTTTGGGGATGATACGTGCTCGATACCAGATGCTGCACCTGCATTTTCTTACATAGGGCCTCCATTAAGCAACACATGAACTGGGTCCCCTGGTCGGTAAGCATCTCACTGGGGAAGCCTACTCGCGAAAAGATGGCCAAGAGGGCGTCCGACACCTTATCCGCCCTAATTGAGGACAGGGCTACTGCCTCCGGATACTGGGTAGCATAGTCTATCACAGTAAGGATGAAACGTTTTCCAGAGCTGCTGGGTATGGCCAGTGGTCCCACAATGTCCACAACAATCCTCTGGAAAGGCTCCTCTATCACTGGCAAAGATATCAGGGGGGCATTGGGAGCCGGCCCTGACTTTCCCACTCTGACACGTGGTACAGGAGTGACAGTAGTTCACCACATCTGTCCTCATTTTGGGCCAATAAAAGTAGTGAGACAGCCGGGCCTTGGTTTTGCTGACCCCCAAGTGTCCAGCAAGTGGAATCTCATGGGCGATCTGCAACAACTCACCCCTGAATTGGTAGGGGACGACCAGCTGTCTTCCCCTCAGCCACTCCTGTTGGGGTGTACAGGGAACTGTCTCCCAGTACAACCTCCTATGGTCCCACAATACCCTCTCCTTATCCGACTCGGAGGTGGGTTTCTCAGCGAGGCTCCTTAACGCCTCTAGGCTAGCATCTGAGTGCAGAGCTGCTTGAAACTCCTGGCTGGAGGAAGCCAGAAGTGAGGTTAAGGCCACGTCCTCACTGGGACCGGCTCTGGGTCCCTAACTGATTCCGTTATTCCTCTGTCCGAGGAGGGTCCAGAAGGCAGGGCGTTACTTGCGTTCTGGGCACTCTGACTGCGGGTAACAGCGGCTATATAGGCCGTCTCCCCGGGGAATAACACCGTCCCATCAGCCTGCGCGGCTATGCGTGCCACTTCCCCATCCTCCCCCATTACCTCAGGCGCAGTGCTACTTATGGGGCAGCTACCATCAGCCAGATCACAGTCTGTGACACTGGTCGCTGGCACAGCACCACCTGCTTCATGGTCCCCGTGCCTCTCTCCATTACCCATAGCACTGACACTTGCTCCTGCTAGGGGATCTTCAGCAATATCACCCTGCAGCGTGACATGGCTGAGTTCTCCTGTACCTTCAAATACATCATCATCATGTAAAGCTTTGACATTCACATTATCAGCATTAACCTTAACAACTGTATCAGATCGGGCAGGGGTGTCAGGGATATAATAAGCAAATATCCTCCCCAAATCAGATCCCAACAAAACATTTGCAGGCAGGTTTTCAGATACTCCCACTTCCTTCACCCCACTCCCCGCACCCTAATCCATAAAAACCTGGGCAAGGGGCATCGGACACCACCAATCCCGGTGACAGTCAGGGTCTTTCCTGGAATAAGCTTCAGCGGACTCCATTTCGGGTCGGATGAGGGTTCGTTCGGCCCCAGTGTCCTTGAGGCCTACAGTGACAGTATCCACCACAGTGACAGACTGCAAGTTTTCACAGGCCCTCCCAACCGGCCCACCCACCAAAAGAATTGATGCATTAGGCCCTGGGACCTTGGATGGGGGGGGTTCTTCCTCTGCTTCTCTGGGCAAGTGGCGCTGAAATGACAAGTCTGGTTGCAGAAATAACACTTGCGGGCATCAGATGCAGGCCGGGCGTTGGTAACGGGGACAAGGCCTCCAGAAGGTCGGATGCTGGGGCAGGGATGGCGGTTGATGGCTTACCCCCTTTCCAGCTGGCAACGCCCGGCTTCCGCACCTCCGGTTGGCCTTGTAGGTGTCTGCGATCTGCGCTGCTTTATTGGCATCTGGTGGCTCCCGATCCATTACCTCAGTCGGACACAGATGCAGGAACTGGTCTTTCACCATCAGGTCCTTTAACTGCTCAAAGGTGGTCGCTGACAGTCGTTGGATCCACTGCTTGAAGTTGGTTCTGAGCCCATGCACCACATCGCTGTAACTGTCGTGCGGTCCACGTTGGAGGTTCCGGAACTTTTTACAGTACACCTCAGGAGTCAGTTGGAACCTCTGGATTAGGGCCTGCTTAATGGCATCATAGTTCCCATCTAGGCCCTGAGGAAGAGCCACAAACACATCCAGAGCTTTGCCTCGCAGCCCTGCAGTTAAGTACCGGGCCCACTGGTCCACAGGCAGCTGGTACTGTCTGCAAGTCTTTTCAAAACCCCTCAGAAAGGTGTCGAGGTCGCTGTCCTTTAACATCACAGGAAAATGCTCTGGACGGGGTTTAAACAGGGTCGCATTGTTGGTCTCACCGTTCCGTGAGGTGGATGGTGAGATCCTGAGCTGGGCCATCTGCAGTTCATGGGCCTTCTGAGCTTGGGCCTGCCGCTCGGCCTCTCGCTCGGCTCTCTCTGCCTCTGACTGGGTTTGGGCCTCCGCTCGTCAGCCTCCTGGTGCTGCTGAATTACTTTCAGCCGTCCTTCATGATCCTCTGCAGGAAGTTGCTGTAGAGCCATCTGCAGATAAGGGTCCAGGCTGCCCTGGTCGCTGACGCGGCATGCGTCTACAGGTGGGACCCCTGCAGCAGTACTGTCCATATCTTGGCTGACCCCTGGCCCTGCTGAGGTCTGGAGAAGGGCTTGCTCTGCCTCCAGTTGCGCCAGCGCAGCAGCCATTTGTTCTTTGTTTTTGCCGAGGGGGTCCATGCCTTTGGTTATACATATTCCAATAAGAGTGTCCATTTTCTGCTGGCTGTACCAGAACTCCCCAACAATGACCTTGATCACCAAAATACAAATAGAAAGAAAAAACGAAGAAGGGTAGGGGTGACTGCTGCACATACAGTATGGTCTCAGATCTAATAAACACTGAGTTCAATCTTCAAAACTTTTGTGCAGGGTCCAGGTAAGAACCGTGCAAGTTTTTAGTGAGAGGAATGATTGCTCAAACCAGATCACTAATGTCCTATGATCCCACCGCTTGCCACCAATTGTCAGGAAAACTTGGTCAGACCTTGCAGCACTCTGGCACCCCCTTATCCTGCTGGTGAAACACTGTATTGACCGAGGATAAGCAACAGGGCGCAGCTGCTCTCATTTATGTCGACTATTGCGGCACGTGATGTGACAGGATGTATATATACCACCAGTTCCGTCCAGGAACGTATATATACCTCAATCCCACCACCCTCAACCACAATATCACATAAATACACCGTATGCTGCCACCACCGATCTCTTAACAGGTGGATCAGGTACCCGTTCGGTAACGTGAATTAGCGGGTGAGGAACGGGTTTGCTCAACATAGGACAAGAAGAACGAAGCTAGTAAATAATAATTTACTCCTGAAAGTTGGCAGTGTTTGCAAAAGATATACAAGATATTATAAAAGACAATTTACATATATGCACAAAACAGTTATTAAAATAAAAGGGGTAAATAATAGCAAAACCTGCGCCACGAGGTGATGGTCTCAGATTCTGTGGGGGGGACGGCTCCCCGGAAATTAGGTGTGATTCCTCCACGCAGCTAGGAGTGCTTGCATCTGACGTCCCTGGGTCGGAATGAGCCAACATGGACGTTCTGGTTTTTAGTAAGGAGGCAAAACACTAGGACACACCCATGTTGTTTACCTCACACGGGGGCTCGGTTTTGTGAACCCACCCAGCTGCACAAGACATAAAAATCCTTCATCTTCCATATCTTGGTATGGGGGGGCCCACATCCAAGATGGATACATCATGTTTGCCGTCACCAATATTCACGGAGATTGATATCAAATTTGATATTTCTATGATGTTCAGAAGCTCAGAACCCATTTCCTAGGTTTCTGGTGGTTTCCCAGTTATGAAAGATACATCATAACTGGAAAAAGGTGAGCATCCCAAAAATGTGGTCCATGTGTTTGTGACAGTCATGTGCATTGTTAACCCCTTAACATTTGACGTACTAATACGCGTCTGTGCCCTGGGACTTAAGAGCCAGACCCGTATTAGTACGTCATGGCGATCGCGCGCGCATACAGGCTGTGCGGGCGCGATCGCCGCCGGGTGTCAACTGATAGTACCGGGTGTCAGCTGTGACAATGTGCAGGGAGCAGTCACGCACCGCTCCCAGCACATTAACCCCCGCGATGCTGCGATCGAAGTCGATCGCAGCATTGCGGTGGCAAGGGGAGGTGATCGCAGATACTCACCTCCTCTTCCGGCTTCTAGCGCTGTCTGCCATGGCTTCCAGGATGTTGCCATGATGACCCGATGTTGTCATGACAACATCCGGGTCACCAGACAGCAGGAAGATTTTTTGGACATGCGCAGTGCATCTCCAAAAATCTTCTCCCTGTCCAGCGCTGACAGCCTGCATGACACAGGGATGGTGCTGCATTCCTGTGCCATGCAGGCGATCAGAGAAAAAAAAGTGAAAGTCCCATAGTGGGACAAAGTAATAAAGTATAAAAACTATCAGAAAGTGAAAAAAAAAAAAAAAAAAAAAATTGTAAAAATATATATATAAAAAAATAAAAAAAAATAATCCACCAAAAATAAAAATATAATGTACCCATCAATGAATATTATTATATATATAAAAAAAAAAAAAAAACAATAAAAGTACACATTTGGTATTGCCACGTCCGGAACAACCAGACCTATAAAACTGTCCCACTAGTTAACCCCTTCAGTGAACACGTTAAAAAATAAAAATAAAAAACGAAGCAAAAAACAATGCTTTATCACCATACCGCCAAACAAAAAATGGAATAACACGCGATCAAAAAGACAAATATAAATAAAAATGGTACCGCTGAAAAAGTCATCTCGTCCCGCAAAAAACAAGCTGCCATACAGCTCCATCAGCCAAAAAATAAAAAAGTTATAGCTCTCAGAATAAAGCTATGCTAAAAAATAATTTTTTCTATAAAATTGCTTTTATTATGTAAAAGTGCAAAACATAGAAATACGATATAAATGTGGTACCGCTGTAAACGTACTGACCCAAAGAATAAAGCTGCCTTATCAATTTTACCACACGCGGAACAGAATAAAAAAAAAACAAAAAAAACAATTCCTGAATTGTTGTTTTTTGTTTATTCTGCCTCCAAAAATCGGAATAGAAAGCGATCAAAAAATGTCACGTGCCTGAAAATGGCACCAATAACAACGTCAACTCATCCCGCAAAAAAAAAAGCCGTCAAATGACTGTCTGCCAAAATCTGGAAAAATTATAGCTCTCAAAATATGGCGATGCAAAAACTAGATTTTACAAAAAATGCGTCTTTTAGTGTGTGACAGCTGTCAGTCATAAAAACCCCATATGATTCTGGTATCTCTGTAATCACACCGACCTGAAGAATAAGGTCATCTAATCACTTATACCGCATGAGGAACGGCGTAAAAAATAAACTCTCGAGTTGTGCTAGGGTTAGGGTTGTGCTACGGTTAGGGTTGTGCTACGGTTAGGGTTGTGATGGGGTTGGGATTTTTTTCAAAAGTAAGAAAAAAAGATGACAATATGGCGACTAGTGTTGAGCGCAAGTGCTCGCTACTTGAGTTTGCATCGGGTGTTCTGGTATGCATTGAGTATCGTGGGTATTTGAGTGACATGCTCGAGTCTCCGCCCCATATGCTTCACGGCCCAAAAAACTTTGCGGGGATTGCCTGCCATGCACGAGCGATCCCTGCATGTTTTTTTTTGGGTGTCTAATAACCGTGAAACATCCGGGCGGGGACTCGAGCATTTCACTCAAGCACACGCAGTACATGGTGCATACCTGAGTACCCGATGCAAACTCAAGTAGCGAGCACTTGCGCTCAAGACTAATGACAACTTATTCAATATGATGACCTAATGTTATCAAATTCTGTGTCGTACCTCCAAATGCAACATGGTGTCCACTAACAAATTGTCGGCTCAAATTGTTAGCGGACACCATGTTGCATTTGGAGAGTCCCTGTGTGCCCAAACATTGGAGCTCCCCCACAAAGTGACCCCATTTTGGAAACTAGACCCCCCAAGGCACCTATCTAGATGCATAGTGAGCACTTGGAACCCTTAGGTGCTTCACAAATTGATTCATAAAAATGGAAAAGTATTTTTTTTCCACTTTTTCATTTTTACGAATCAATTTGTGAAGCACCTGGGGGTTCCAACTGCTCACTATGCATCTAGATAGGTGCCTTGGGGGGTCTAGTTTCCAAAATGGGGTCACTTTGTGGGGGAGCTCCAATGTTTGGGCACATCAGGGGCTCTCCAAACACAATATGGCGTCCGCTAATTATTCAAGCAAATTTTACAATCAAAAAGTCAAATGGCGCTCCTTCCCTTCCGAGCCCTGCCGTGAGCCCAAACAGTGTTTTTTCCCCACATATGGGGTATCTGCGTGCCCAGGGGAAATTGCACAACAAATTTTATGTAGATACAAGTCTGTACATCAGTACAGGGGAGAACACAAGAGCGGTGTATGATCCGAGCTGCGGTAATACATTATACCTGTATAACAATTGGCGCAGGCTTTGGCACTTTCCGGTCTCCTTTCAGAGGCTGCCCGTTCTTCTGGGTCATTACTTGCTTGTTGCCATTTCCTAGAGCTTTTCTTGATGTTTTCCCACATGATACAGAACCGCGCACTTTGTCCTGGTGGCTTTTGACAAGTGACTTTACTTTAGGGAAATATAGATCGTGTGAGGACGGTTCCTGAGCCAACCATGTGGAGCATCAATGGGCATGAAAGTGAAAGATTGCCAACACCAAAGCTGCAGAGGCAAAAGTCTTCCAATACACAAGGAACAGAATTATGCCCACCTGGATGTCAGGTGTACTAGTAATCCCAGCACCCAACCCTCATGCCCAAAAGGACTACGTCATTTCTGCACTAAAAGTATTTCACGTGTCAAAACCCCACTGAAGTGGCACTTTAACCCCTTACCAACATGATTTGCAGTTACATCATATGCCAGCTCTGACTTCTTGCCTGGAAGATGATGGCTGTGATATTTAGCCATCTGCCTTTAATAGCCACATGTAGAGCAGAGCTCCACCTGTTAGAGATGGACAGCAGCATTAACAGCGAACTGAGAAGGGAGTCATGCCATGTGCCCAACTGTGCCCCTGTAACACGATCGTGGGATGCCATCACTGCCAGGAAGGAGTCTGCTGAAAAGACCCATGCCTGTCATGACAGATCTGTGAGTGCTGGCTATATACTGCAGTATTGCTGTACATAACACAAGAAATCAGATGATTGCATGTTCACGTCCCCTAAGGCTATGTGCCCACGATGCAGAAATGCTCCGGATTTTTCCTGAGCCTTTCTGCATCTCTCCTGGCAGACAAAACGCATGCGGATTGTACATGCGGATAGTACATGCGTTTTTCCTGCCAGGGACATGCGTATGTGAAGCGTTCTTCACATGCATTTCTGCATGCGGGTTGACAAGCGCTTTTCAAGCGATTTTAGCATCACTTGGAAAGTGCTTGTCAACTTGGTCACACTATATAAATCCATGCAAATGGAGTGTGACCCGAGAGAATGTCAAAAAAATAAAAAATAAATCTATACTTACCTTGCGATGGCGCCCGGAGTCTTGCTTCACTCGGTGCTGACTGCCGGCAGATCGCGGTACAGTGCACTGAAGGACCTGCCGACGTCAGCGTCGCGTGACCAGTCACAAGAATATGACGTCAGCGCAGGTCCTTCAGTCCATCGCGATTTGCCGGCATGAGAGGAGGAGCGCAACGGGGGCCGCCAGAAGGTAAGTATCATATTTATTTTTTATTTTATTCTTTTTTTCACAGTTTCTATGGTACCTGGGTCTGGAGGAGAGTCTTCTCTCCTCTAGACCTGGGTACCATCCGCACATTGGAACACGTGGATTGCGCATCTACAAATACAGTGATGCGTAGTCCATGCGTTCTAATGCAAGTCAATGGCGTATAGCAAATGTGGTGCCAATATTCAAAAAGGGGACAAAAACTGAACTTGGAAATTATAGGCCAGTAAGCTTAACCTCTACTGTGGGTAAAATCCTGGAGGGTTTCCTAAGATATGCTATGATAGAGTATCTGAAGAAGAATAACCTCATGACCCAATATCAACATGGGTTTATGAGGGACCGTTCCTGTCAAACTAATCTGATCAGTTTTTATGAGGAGGCAAGTTCTGGACTGGACCAAGGAAATGCAGTGGATGTTGTGTATATGGACTTTTCAAAAGCTTTTGATACGGTTCCACACAAAAGGTTGATACATAAAATGAGAACATTGGGGATAGGGGAAAATATATGTATGTGGGTTAAGAATTGGCTCAGTGATAGGAAACAAAGGGTGGTTATTAATGGAAAACACTCAGACTGGGTCTCAGTTAACAGTGGGGTACCACAGGGGTCAGTATTGGGCCCCCTTCTTTTTAACATTTATTAATGACCTTGTAGGGGGCATATAGAGTAATATTTCAATATTTGCAGATGACACTAAACTCTGCAGGGTAATCAATACAGAGGAGGACAATTTTATATTACAGGAGGATCTATGTAAACTAGAAGCTTGGGCTGATAAATGGCAAATGAGCTTTAATGGGGATAAATATAAGGTAATGCACTTGGGCAGAGGAAATAAAATGTATAATTATATGCTTAATTGTAAAACACTGTGCAAAACTGGAACTTAAAAAGACCTGGGTGTATTGGTGGACGACAAGCTCACGTTTAGTGGCCAGTGTCAGGCAGCTGCTGCAAAGGCAAATAAAATAATGGGATGCATTAAAAGAGGCATAGATGCTCATGAGGAGAACATAATTTTACCTCTATACAAGTCACTAGTGCGACCACACTTAGAATACTGTGTACTGGTCTCCGGTATATAAGAAAGACATGGCTGAACTAGAGCGGGTGCAGAGAAGAGCGACCAAGGTTATTAGAGGACTGGGGGGTCTGCAATACCAAGACAAGTTATTACACTTGGGGTTATTTACTGTGGAAAAAAGAAGGCTTAGAGGTGATCTTATTACTATGTACAAGTATATGAGGGGACAGTACAAAGACCTTTCTACTGATCTTTTTACTCTGAGGCCTGAGACGGGGACAAGGGGGCATCTTCTACGTCTGGAGGAAAGAAGGTTTAATCATAATCACAGACGGGGATTCTTTACTGTAAGAGCAGAGAGACTATGGAACTCTCTGCCGCATGATGTTGTAATGAGTGATTCACTATTAAAATTTAAGAAGGGCATGGATGCCTTTCTTGAAAAGTACAATATTGCAGGTTATAAATACTAGATTCCTTGATAGGGCGTTGATCCAGGGAACTAGTCTGATTGTCGTATGGAGTCGGGAAGGAATTTTTTTCCCCAATGTGGAGCTTGGTGTTTGCCACATGGGTTTTTTTTGCCTTCCTCTGGATCAACATGTTAGGCTATGGGTTGAACTAGATGGACTTAGTCTTCCTTCAACCTTAAAAACTATGTTACTATATAATGGTGGCGAAAACGCAGCACTTCCGCAAAATAATTGGTAGTGCTGTTTTTTTTCCGCAATGATAATCCGCAGCGGAAATTTCCACAGCATGTGCACAGCACATGCGGATCATCATTGGGGAACATGGCAGGCCTTCTACCATGCGTTTTTTAAGCATTTCTGCAGCGTTTTTGCCGCTGCGGAAACACTTAAAAAGGAATCGTGGGCACACAGCCTAAGGGAACAAAAAGGAAAAAGTTTAATCTGAATATTCAAATCACTCCTGCCCCTCTATGACCCATTTTAAAATAAAACATATGGGCGTTATCCAATCAAAATATAAAAATAATTAACCTGATCAGTGAATGGCATAAAAACAAAAACCCTCATATGGCTGTATGGACAGAAAAATAAAGCTACTGCTCTTAGAAGAATAAGAAAAATGCAGAGCCGGGAAATAACATGGTCAGGAAGGGGTTAAATTCTGCCACTTCTATAGAAAATTGAACCCATTTCGCTGACTGCCTTCAATGGCAGCCAAATAAGGCAGAGGGTTAGAGGAATACCGACCTTATATTGTAGACTTCTAGGATGCTTAAGAAGTGGACAATCCCTTTAAGCTACATTGTGCAGACAAAGCCATGGCAGTGTAGAAGGCCGACAAGATCTCAGTGGAAAGGCTGCAGGTTTGCGTCTGCATTAGGCAAGTTATAGAGGTAGAAGTGTTGGGACCTTGTTGCTGTGCAGGTAGAATCTGGAGCCTCGGCACCGTCCTGCGGAGCCCATACTACAGGGAGGAGGAGCAGCGCCATGTGTAGTAATCTGAGCAGGATAGTCAGTGTTCAGCCAGCACTGATGGAGACTGACACCCCAACTCATTACCCAATACATGACCGGCTTAAAGACCCTCTCCCATCAGAGCTTATCCTCTTACTATATTGTAATCAGATTATACAGCACTGCACTTACAGCTGCTCATTATACCTTTCTACTGGGCTAATTATTCTCTTTTCTCTGCTCTATGTAGAATTAGCTGGGTCCCCTCCTGACCCAGCCGCTCTCATCCCCCTGCCAGGGACTTTTGCAGGGACTTATGACTCATACAAGGAAAACTGACCTCCTGTTTCTACATACAGCTTATAAATATTAGCAAAAATGTCCAATCACATTGTAAATATAACGACATCCAAAAATGTGTGCGTCCAATGGACATTCCACACGGACAGTGTAGAGCAGGGGTCTCAAACTCGGCTGGGTATATGGGCCGCATATGGAAAAAATTGGAATTTGGGGGGCCGCATTCTTTGCAGGTCAAAGTGACATTTTTAGTGATGCCATTTTTTTTGTATACACCGTCTGAACATTTTTGCTGTGTTTATTTTATTTTTTTATAGCTTGGGTCGTTACGGATGTGGCGATAATAAATGTGCACTTTTTGTGTTTACTTTAGTTTATATATAAAGCAGCATTTTTAGTGGCAAAATATTTTTTCATGCTTTATTTTTATTTTTACAATTTTGTTTCCCTCTTTTGGCCACAGAGTAATATAGTTTCAGAATTAGCACCATATATAGTAATTCTGGCAAACATCTAGTAATTTGCCCCATCCTGGTCCCCACCTTGTAGTAATATGCCCCATCCTGGTGGTCCCCATCTTGCAGTAACGTGCCCCATCCTGGTGGTCCCCATCTTGCAGTAACGTGGCCCATCCTGGTGGTCCCCATCTTACAGTAACGTGGCCCATCCTGGTGGTCCCCATCTTGCAGTAACGTGGCCCATCCTGGTGGTCCCCATCTTGCAGTAATGTGGCCCATCCTGGTGGTCCCCATCTTGCAGTAATGTGGCCCATCCTGGTGGTCCCCATCTTGCAGTAATGTGGCCCATCCTGGTGGTCCCCATCTTGCAGTAATGTGGCCCCCATCTTGCAGTAATGTGGCCCCCATCTTGCAGTAATGTGGCCCCCATCTTGCAGTAATGTGGCCCATCCTGGTGGTCCCCATCTTGCAGTAATGTGGCCCATCCTGGTAGTCCCCATCTTGCAGTAATATGCCCATCCTGGTGGTCCCCATCTTGCAGTAATGTGGCCCCCATCTTGCAGTAATGTGACCCATCCTGGTGGTCCCCATCTTGCAGTAATGTGGCCCATCCTGGTAGTCCTCATCTTGCAGTAATATGCCCATCCTGGTAGTCCCCATCTTGTAGTAATATGCCCCATCCTGGTGGTCCCCATCTTGTAGTAATGTGCCCCATTCTTGTCCCCACCTTGTAGTAATGTGCCCCATCCTAGTGGTCCCCATCTTGTAGTAATGTGCCCCATCCTGGTGGTCCCCATCTTGTAGTAATATGCCCCATCCTGGTGGTCTCCATCTTGTAGTAATATGCCCCATCCTGGTGGTCCCCATCTTGCAGTAATATGCCCCATCCTGGTGGTCCCCATCTTGCAGTAATATGCCCCATCCTGGTGGTCTCCATCTTGCAGTAATATGCCCCATCCTGGTGGTCTCCATCTTGTAGTAATATGCCCCATCCTGGTGGTCCCCATCTTGCAGTAATATGCCCCATCCTGGTGGTCCCCATCTTGCAGTAATATGCCCCATCCTGGTGGTCCCCATCTTGTAGTAATATGCCCCATCCTGGTGGTCCCCATCTTGCAGTAATATGCCCCATCCAGGTCCCCATCTAGTAGAATTGTCCTCTGCGCTGTTCTTCACACACCTAAAAAAGTAAAAAAAAAAAAAAAAAAAAGATTCCTTTCACCTGTCCTCCGTTCCCTCTGCTTCCTTTGTGCACATGTGGCCCGCGGGCCACATGTTTGAGACCTCTGGTGTAGACGGTTATGTAAAAGAATGGGAAGCCACTAGGTGGCAGCACAACGTCACATAACAGGATTTTTTATCCAGATGGCTGTGAATCTACTAGTCATTAGGTTACCTGACTCAAGTAATCATTCATAGATCTCCACAGCCAAATGTAGATGTATTGAAGTAGAACAGTGAGACCAGAACCAGTTAGGCTTGTATTTTACCAGTGAGATTCAAAAACACAATTTAAACTTCCTTGACATTACAATAATAAATACCAACCAAGGCCGGTTACCACAACACTGAAAACTGACAGCCACAAGTGGGTTACTATCCTGGCAGAGCTACCATCCGGCTCCCCTACGTAGAGGAATACCGAAAAGCCAATATATACGCCTAAGGAGAAATTGCTCAACGGTGAATGAGTACATGATAAAATCGAGGGAATTACAAAAACGCTTCCTACAAAAGGGATGTCCTAAAAAAGTGCTAGGCCAACACCCTTACAAGAGACAGAAATTCTCTATTGACCCCTAAAGCACGAGAACAAGATAATGAGATCCATCTAATAGGAACCTACGACGACCGAAATCAGGGGGTGATGAACAAACTCTATGATCTTTGGGCAATTTTGAGATCAGATAAAGATCTGCAAGATGTGGTCCCTGAGAGCCCCAGGGTCACATACAGGAGAGGCAGGAACCTTAGAGATCACCTTGTGCGCAGCCACTTTGTGGAGGACAACACGGGCAAAACAACGTGGCTGAGCAGTGACACCACGGGGACTTATAGATGTGGTGACTGCAAAGCCTGCAAATACATCTGTAAAAGCAAGAAATGTATCAGTGCCACAACCAAACTAGAAGACCAAAATCACGAATTCACAAACTGCAAGACACAAGGAGTAATCTATATGGCAACTCGCCAATGTCCGATGAACTACATTGGCAAAACCAAAAGAGTTCCGGAGACGGATATTGCACCATATCGGTTATGTCAGACGTAGGGAGGACACAACTCTCTCGAGACACATGCTTGAGAAACACACCTTGGACCCGTTTTCTTTATACTTTCAAGCCATTGAAGTAGTACGCCCCCCGAGAGGAGGTAATTGGGACCAACTGCTGCTTCAGAAAGAAAGTAGATGGATCCATAGAATGAAATCCTATAACCCACACTACACAAATGAAACATTGTCCTTCTCATGTTTCATTGACACATAATAACATTTTCACCCCCTATGAAACCTCTTGAACCTCGCTAGACCTAAAACCTCTCTAAAATATAATATGTAGAATCCAGTCCATGTTCTTCATAATGGATATTGGTCCACATAACTATCAAATCAGCGCCTTATAGGACCAAAACTATTAAAGTTATTATACTTTAAAATCACAAAATGACCTCTTGAACAAATTGAACTTTGATAACAATTGGACAAATTTCATCAGAATTTCTTCCTTTGTTTTTATATTATAAAATACTCATCTGAAGACTTAATACAGATACATCGATACAATCAGACACTGATACAATCAGAATAAAAGTCATCCCAATGTCTATTATTATGGACATATTGATACGATCAAATGAAATGAACTTTGAGGAAATAGACGTCCGCAAGCGTTTGCTGGTGCGGAAGCAGTGACATAGCCAGATGGCATTTGTCACGATGAAAGGAAGTTCTGCATCGATCTAAGTGTAGGTGGGACGAGGTAGCACATGAAACAGGCAGATCTGTCTGTAAACCAAACAAATGACAAACTACGAACAAACACTATTAACAACTCATATCGCAACAAACTCGTAGAGACGACATTATAAGATGCAATGCAATATACCAGTCTCCTTCCCTAGATATAAAAGACATATTAATACTGTGAGATCGCAGTGCAGCCAAGACATCTCCGTGAGAAAAAGATCCTACTGGAAGAATGAGACGAGTCCCTGCATGATTATATGATCGCAACATGATACGCCTGCAACGCACCCTAGTCACTCGATTGGATGACAGAAGGGGGGGCGCACAAGAGGTGGCACCAACTTTCCTATAAAGTCACACTGGTTTAGCCGCCAGACGCTGCCGGCAACCCTGCCGATAAGTTTATTACAAAACTATCGTACTATCAAACCAAAAAAGATCATAGACTGTGAGCCCCTGATGACCATGAGAGTCTCATATAAGAATGATGAAACGCGTAGGGCTGAGCATTTCTATAGAAAGTACTACAAGAGATGATTAGCCAGGCTACCTCAATATAAAGCTCCTAGATCAGGAGAAACAAGCACCGCACCGGTATATGACGGCAGCACTATAAAGCCGTTCTGAAGAGAATAGCACAGGACATGGTAAAATGAAGATTATTAATGCCATTATCAGACTGCAGACTCACAATGAGGAGAAATGAGATGGCATGATTTCTAATAGCCAGAGGCCAAATTGAAAAGGGAGTTATACATATAAATAAAGAGATACCCCTAGGAATTGTGACTAATCCCTGGCCTCCCAACAAGACAATATATATAAATGGTTAGCCGGTGAGATAAATTAAAACCATACACAATAGTCCTATGTTTAGGATAATTTTAGGAAATTTGTCACGGATTTTGGACACTTAAAAAAAAAAATCCTTTTTAAAATATTGAATAAAGGTTATTTTTTATATTTTACTCCCATTGGAGCATATTTATACTATATAAAAACAGTGAGGGGTCAATATTGGTTTAGTAGTTTCCATATTACTCTGGATAGGCTTCTCAGTGTCTGCGGCATGGCAGGCTGGATGGCAGCGTTCTGCTACGATCCAGCCTGCCATCTCAATGTAGCAGAGCTGGAGCCGTCGTAGGAACCATGGAAAGGTAAAGATGAGGTTTGTTAATTATTTTACTTCTATTGCAGGAGACATTGGCTTCAGCTGGAATGGGCGTGATGGTAAGTATGGTTTAATTTAGGATATTAAAGTATTGTGTGTTTATTTCAATTAAAAGATTTTATTCTGGGTGTTGGTGTTTTATTCACTTTCACTATGGGGTTAGTAATGGGCGCGTCTTATAGACACCTCCTCATTACTAACCTGGGCTTGATGTCAGCTGGCATTATAAGCTGACATCAACCCCAGCCCTATTACTCCAGTGCCACCGCTACAGGGCAGTGGGAGAGCGAGGCTAAGTGCCAGAATTGGCGTATCCTATGGATGTGTCATTTCTCGGGCGGCTGACGGCTGGTGTTTCTAGCCTGTGAGGCGGCCAATATTCATGGCACCCTTCCTGGGCTATTAATATCAGCCCCCAGCTGTCTGCCTAGCCTTTGCTAGCTATTAAAATAGGGGGAACCCACGTCATTTTTCTTTGGGTCCCCCATTTTAAGATGGCGGATACACAGGTGCAAAATACTGATGAAACAATCACTCACAACCTACAATTTCATGGAGGGGGTGACTGCCTAGTATTAGAATTGCACAAAGATAGGCTTGTATAGGGTGCTGTTCACACTAGGGTAGTGCACAGTATCCGGCCCTGGGCACGGAGCGGGTCTGGGCCATGGCTGCACCCCATCGACAACATAGGACCCGGCTCCGAGTCCCCCATCCCCCAGGGTAGGGCTTCCAGCGTCACACATCTGCTATCTTTATGTGGGTCTGCTGCATCCTGGTAGTGCATTTGGCTTTGAAGATCAGGCCAGGTAAACACTGCTGCCCTTTCCTTACCCCCAGCATAGTGAGCGGGGGTGAGGAGCAAGGGGGAATGTGTGTGTGGAAATATAAGGAACAGGGGGGTAATGTGTCAGGAGACAGAGTAGGGGGAGAAAAGTTTGTGCGGGCACATAATAGAGACTGGGTAATGTGGGGAAAGGAGTAACATGAAGAGACAGTGTGAGGGCATACCAAAGAGGAGACAGTACATGTACTGATGGTGGTTCTGGTGATGTTGTACTGTACTGATGAGGGTTGTGATGCTGTATTTCTGCATACTGCTGGTAGTTCTATTGATGTATTTTTGTGCAGCTATTGGTTCTGATCCTGTACACATGGAACAGTCCATAACTTGTAAGATTACATGATACATGGCCATGTTAATAAAGTGTTGTGCTGTCTGAGAAGAGTTACTGTTTTTATTTGTTTTAGGAAAATTAAAGGGTTAGATCAAGTTTGTGATGAAAGTCTGCAATCACTGACAGCACACCTCTGAATTCTCATCGTGCGCATGTGCACTGCATGCGGTCAGGATTCTCTGGTGCTAGTGGTGAGAGCAGGAAGTCTTGAAACCACAATTATGCGAATTGCATACACATGATCACATGCCGACTAGACATGCATGGCCTCATTCTATACAAATTACTTGAGTGAGGCTGGTCACGTTTAGTTGGAATGTGGCCAGAAGTATGAAAATCTCATACTTGCACGCACATGACCTTTCAGGATTCTCCTGTACTGGAGGAAAGGTGAAAGTGTGCAGTGCATGCGCTGCGAGTATTCAGAAGTCTGCAGTCACCTAGAGTTCTTCCGACTTTAATCACAAACCTGGACAACCCTTTTAATTATACAATTAAGTACTGTAGCATGCCCAATCCTAACAGCGTGTAATATACTCAATGTCAGGATTCAGCTCTGCTAGCTGGGTCCAGCAGACACCACATGACCACTCGTATGTGATTTTCATACTTACGGTTATGTGACAACTAGCCTTTAATCCTGCTTCTCTTTATGAAATGGAGCTGTAGTTTTTGACTGAAATTGAGAGAATTAGGAAGAGTAGCTAGTCACGTGACTGTCAAAAAGCAAATCGTATATGAGCGGTCACATGACTACTATTCAAACTGCATGAGCGGTGTGTGTGGGGGGCGCCAAACTGAATTCCTGCTCCGGGTGCCGGAAAACAGATCTGCCTCTGTGCTAAGCTTGCAGATATGGTCAGAAGGTTCTGTAAGACATTGCACTATAGATCAGATATTCTTCCAGAAACAAACCGCCTGGAAGCCTCCTTGTCAGATTTATGCTTAAGAACTAATTATATTTTACTTTAAATATTTCTAATAAAGAAAATAATCAATACAGTAATTATAATCCATAATATTCCAATATGTTATATTACTTGTGATACGTCTGATATAGTCTAGCTTTATTAAATCATGTTTTGTTTCTGTAAAGGAAATCGAGGCTGAGCCTGCAGATATTGTTAGAAAGTTCTGTACCATGTTATTCTATAGATAAAATGTACTCACAGAAACCAGGCGTCTGGAGGTCTCCTGCAACAGACTTATCCTTGAGAACTAAGAATTGTAATGTTTAATCTGAACATGCATGGAAACTTTGTTACTGTGAGCCAGAACTTTGGTTTAGATACTGCACTCTTCTGTAACAGAGTAGGTCCCTCTCTCATTCATAGGGGTCCTGTATACACAATTTATGTCTCATCTCCATCTCTGAACTGTAACTATTATTCAAAATACATTTTTCTCTCATTCTAATCACCTGTGAATATGGATGTTTTGCTTGGAATACAGATTTCCATGTCATTTCATGATATTGTCTGGGCGTGCGTGGAAACTCCATGCAGGAGAGAAATTTACATTTAAATATTTCATCCTTTTGCAAGAAGGCAGACCCACTGCTCATTCATAGAGGTTTCTGTAGAAGTGTTTTTATATCTTAGCCTTATCTATACCTTTTTTAATTGTAAGTTTATTCTAAATTAACCTCCATTTTATTCAATTACCTATGAAGACCTGGTTTGTCCAGAAGTCTGCACCGACTTCTGCTCTCAAGCTCATCCAGTGGCCGGTATCATTATGGTATGGCATCCAGCGGCCAGTATCGTTATGGTATGGCATCCAGCGGCCAGTATCGTTATGGTATGGCATCCAGCGGCCAGTATCGTTATGGTATGGCATCCAGCGGCCAGTATCGTTATGGTATGGCATCCAGCGGCCAGTATCGTTATGGTATGGCATCCAGCGGCCAGTATCGTTATGGTATGGCATCCAGCGGCCAGTATCATTATGGTATGGCATCCAGTGGCCAGTATCATTATGGTATGGCATCCAGTGGCCAGTATCATTATGGTATGGCATCCAGTGGCCAGTATCATTATGGTATGGCATCCAGTGGCCAGTATCATTATGGTATGGCATCCAGTGGCCAGTATCATTATGGTATGGCATCCAGTGGCCAGTATCATTATGGTATGGCATCCAGTGGCCAGTATCATTATGGTATGGCATCCAGTGGCCAGTATCATTATGGTATGGCATCCAGTGGCCAGTATCATTATGGTATGGCATCCAGTGGCCAGTATCATTATGGTATGGCATCCAGTGGCCAGTATCATTATGGCATGGCATCCAGTGGCCAGTATCATTATGGTATGGCATCCAGTGGCCAGTATCATTATGGTATGGCATCCAGTGGCCAGTATCATTATTATACACACTATAATCCTCCCAATTGGCATCAAGATAACAGAACAGTAGTGTTGCGCAGACGTGCTTGGATAAGGTGTCATCTGAGCATGCTCGGGTGCTAACAGATTATCTTTTGCGTGCTCTAATAATATGTTCACACCGCCGCGGCTCCACACAAACTGGCAAGCCCTGCATGTATTGCGGCGGTCTAACAGCCGTGAGACATGCAGCCGCGGTGACGCAAACATATTTTTCAAGCACGCCGAAGATACTCTTAGCACCCGAGAATACTCGGATAACGCCTTATCGGAGCACGTTAGCTTATCACTACAGAACAGATCTGAACAGTGCTCAGGATTCTCCTCACCTAGCACCCTGCCGAGAATAATAAATGCCTGTAGCCAATTTCCAAAAGTCCCTCCTACATTGCTCACCCTCCACCTCCCTATGCTTTTTCCCTGCTCCCACATTTCAGTGACGAAACACTCAAGAGGCAGTAAAGTAGATATAGCTGCAGTTTTCCTTTTCCAAATATTTTTAACTTCCATTTTTTAAATGAGGCCCTAATGGTCCTTGAAAGCATACACACACGCTCCCAAGTCAGACTTTGTTGCAGACGGACAAGCCTATTTTTGGTAACAGTCTCTGCTGCCACTGGCCAAGTCCCAACACATCCTTCTGCATCATCAACCCTAACAGACCATGCTGCTACAGGCCCCTCACACTGTGGTCCCAACTGCAACACCCGGTGGCCTAAAAGATGTACCCAGGTTACCGTACGTGAGGTGTGAAAGCGTGTAACTGGCATGTCTCACCGGAGGTCATCACCACAACCCACTAATGGTCCATCCTAACTGACTCTGGGCATTTTGAGGACCTGATGCAAAGTATCTTCTGGATTAACGACCTCTGATGAAGTCTGCAATAATGAAAAATAATAATAATAAAGTAAACGCTGCATTGCACCGAATGACCAGCAGGTGGCAACGAAGTCACAACATTAACTAGCCCCCTATTGTAGAAAACCTAAACACCATCAGGAGGTGCTGAGGCTTCATGAGAACGCGCCACCCCCAAACTTAAAAGGCTTTTCCACTATTCAGACAACTTCTCAATCACTGTTTCCCCTGAGTAAAATAATAACTATTCTACTCTGTGCCATTCCAGCAGTGTCAGCACTGGCTCTCCCGGGGTCCGCGATCCCTGCGGCCAATCAGAGGTGTCTTCACTCTCTCGTACTTTGGAGGAATTGACCGCTGCAGCTGCTCTCCCACTTCCTCCAGATGTCAATGATGTCTGTAGGAGAGGAAAGTGAAGCCAGCGCTGAATGTCACGCCAAAGATGGCTGCCCTCCTATTATATAAATCTCACTATAACTCCACCAGCAGCCTATCACATTCCTAGTTCCACATCCAACCTCCATATCAAACCCTGTAATAAACCCTTCATTACCTGGTCTTGTCAGGACCTCAATAAACCCAGCCTTTTTGAGGCCTAGTTCTGTACGGCCATTAATAATGCACTGGTGTAAATAATGTGTGTGAGGTAAATGGTGTGGAAAACCGGATTGTAATCAAGCAATGATTTCTTCAATTGGACTGCAATGTCCTGAACCATACGACTTGTACCAGTCATGTGACTTATGCTGCCCCAGGACTACAGCCATATTGGCCAAAGCTGTGATATCACAGAGGCACATACCAGCATGTGGAAGCATGGCGACATAGCGATGACATCACAATGGCAGGTGACGGAATGTGGAATCTATGACAGCGATGACATCACAATGGCAGGTGCCGGAATGTGGAATCTATGACAGCGATGACATCACAATGGCAGGTGCCGGAATGTGGAATCTATGACAACGATGACATCACAATGGCAGGTGCCGGAATGTGGAATCTATGACATAGCGATGACATCACAATGGCAGGCGCCTATATACACACGGGAGACACACGGGAGCTCACAAACCACAAGGAAGGCAAGAAGAATCGATTGGAGAATAGGGACAGGAGAAAGCCAAGAAGAACAGAATAACCCGCTTCTTAGCCTTCACTGAGCCATGACGAGACTGAGCGGATGGAAGCGGAGGAGGAGACCCAGGACCCCGTCACATCCACCTGACTGATGAGAAAGGGGAGAAATTATGTAGATTATGTAGCAGCATTACAACTATTCTCGTTACCCATAGCAACCAGTCAGAGCTCAGCTTTTATTAAAGGGGTATTCCCATCTCCAAAATCCTCTACCAATATGTAGTAGGTGTAATAATAATAATATTAGATATCCATGCTTACAACCACCAGTTATCTAGTTGCTAGTGGTCGTAACCATGGATACCTAAGGTCCTGCAATGCCTGCACATGAGGGAAGAGACAGCGAAGCAGAAAAACTATTCTACATTTCTAATTGAGGTTTTTTCTATTATTATTACACCTACTACATATTGGGATAGGATCTTGGAGATGGGAATACCCTTTTAATCTCTGATTGCTATGGGTAACTAGGAGAGTTTGTTGTTCAGCTTTGATAAGGGATGACAGATTTTACTAGACTAAGTGGATATCATTGGTGCAACCAGAGCAGCTGCACAGGGGGCTAATAGGTTAGGGGGTCACTCACCTTCATTTTGTTGATTCTGTGTATTGCTGTAGCAGTGCTGTGCGCGTATATTGATGCCGTGGGGCAGGGGCGTACATAGAAATCATCGGGGCCCATAGCAGAAGTTTGAGTTGAGGTCTCTCCCTTCAAAAGAAATGAATAAAAAAATTATATTTGTCAGTGTCACAACTTTCCAGCCTTTACATAGTAATTTTCCCCCTGCTGAAGTCCTAGATTCCCCTCTCATTGCCACCATAACGTATGATGCCAACAAAAGTGCCCCCCAAACACAGTATGATACCCCCCATGGTGAATTCCTCTACCTTAGCCTCCACATGTACAGTAGGGTCATCAAACTATGCCCCCCCTCAACTTCCAAGGCAAAGTAAGGTGACCACAACACAGCAATCCCCCAACTGTGACCCCCACACAGCCCTCCATGTAGAGTAATGGGCCTACATACAGTGTAATGGCCCCACACTGTATAATAGTCTGCACTAGCCCTCCAAACAGTATGATGGACACCACATAGGTCAGAGTAATATTCAGCTCACCCTTGAAGGATTCCCAGTGGGTTCCATATAACGAAGCACAGGATCCAGTCTCTGCCAGATGTAGAAGCAAGGTGCATCCAAATCCAGTACAAAAAAAGTCTTTATAAGAACGATTGAAACAATGGCATTGTTGTGACACACCATTTAGGTGTAGTTGGGGGTTTGGAAGGTGCACAAAATATGAGTCTAAGAACATGCAGAGTGTTTGAAACGCGTTCGGTGTTGCACATTTTCTACACCTTCCAAACCCCCAACTACAGCTAAATGGTGTCACAACAATCCATTTGTTTTTTTACTGGAGCTGGATATTCACTTCAATCCAAGCATGATGGACCCCACACAAACCTTAACACTGTATAATTGCTTGCATACTGTATAATGGCCCCACACAACCCTTCAAATATTATAATGGCCCCCCATAGTATAACACGCCACCATAATCCTCCATACAATAAAATACTCACTATAGTGCTCCACAGAGCATAATTCACTTCCCCATGGTCCTCCTCACAGAATAATACACTCCCCATGGTCCTCCACACAGTAATATGCACCCGCCCATAGGGTAAAACTCAACCCCCCCGCCCATAAGATAAAACTCAACCCCCCCCTCCATAGGGTGAAATACAACCCCCCCATAGGGTGAAACGCAAACCCCCGCCCATAGGGTAAAACACAACCCCACCCCCCATAGGGTAAAACGCAGCCCACAGTTTTCCAGTATTATGGGCACCACGTACTCACTGATTTTTTTTAAGAAAAATACAATACTCACCGCTCCTTGTTCCCCCACTGCTTCAGTCTCTGCAGCGCATATACTCACCTCAGCAGCTACACTATCTGACACAGCATGGAGTGCGATGAAGTGTCATCATCGTGCCCGCTGTGTCAGATGCAGGAGGGAGGGAGCATTAAATGCTGCCGTTCAGTCAATACCATGGTTAATCACTAACAGGGGCATTTAAGTGTCCTGGTAGCTACTTCACTCATGTACCTCTTCCCATCGCCCCATAGAAGTGATTGCCGAAGATTTACCATGGCAGTCAGGGGCCTTAAAGAAGGATTCAATCACTGCCATCTTAGTACTCCTATAAAGCTTGGCTTCACAAGAGAATGTCAATTAAACTACATGCATATACTGCAATAATACAAAATTACAAAATATAGTATAAGGGGTTAAATGATCACATAAGTCCACTAAGTTAACTTAAAAATAAAGTAAAAATTGAAAAAGTTTTGAAAAATATGAACGTTTAAATTATACTTCAACCGTTATGTTAAAATACCCCCCAAAACATAAAATGAAATGCTCTTCTTCACAAAAAAAACACAATCAAAAGCAATGACATTTAATGCAACCCAAAAAGGTATCAAAAACGGATCAATTCACTTGTATTGAGAGAGGCTGAACACATCCAGTCGGCACGTGATAGCGTGTATGCAAATTGCAATCTTGCGGCGCCAGTACTAGAGAAATTCTGTCCGCTCGCACACTGTGCACTTTAAGGAGCCACAAGTCTGACTGCAGATGGCGCCCCAAACCTGGGCAAACCTTTTAATATACCCCAAAATTGTATCAATAAAAGCTACGCAAAATCACACCCTCACAAAGGTCCATCAACAGAAAAA
Organism: Phyllobates terribilis; assembly: GCF_046119375.1. Classification (NCBI taxonomy): domain Eukaryota; kingdom Metazoa; phylum Chordata; class Amphibia; order Anura; family Dendrobatidae; genus Phyllobates; species Phyllobates terribilis. Next base: position 1,065,578 of record NW_027363325.1, read on the forward strand.
AAAATGTAAAAGGTCTCAGAATATGGTGACCCAAACCAATTTCTTTAGTGTTGTTACATAGTTGTTTAACCACCGTGGGAGATAAAACACCTTGAGTTTGGTATTGCGGTTATCTCAATGACCTGGAGAATTATATTATAATCTAAAAACAAATCCTTAAAAGACAATAGTGGAATTGCTTTTATCTCATTATTTCATCCCAACACAGATTTTGTTTCTCTCCACATTTCAGACCTATGATAAATATATAGTTGTATAGTTTGTTTTTATCTTAGTGGTGAAAACTTTTTATTTTGTTTCATTTTGCAACAAAGAAAATAACTCGTTTCCCACTATTTCCTGTGGCCAAATATTTTCCTATTGGTAAAGCAAAATGAGGATTTAGTTTGTGTGAGTGAAGCTCATGTTTTTATTGACAAAAGTTTGGGGAACATAGAAGATTTTGATTCTTTTTTAAAATCATTATTTGGGTATGTTATATGGTTATTAAAGGGGTAAATACTTGTTATGGTGCTAATATTATGGGTTCAATAATTTAACGTTTTATATGGCGATTGGATTAAATGATACTTCCGCGTTTTAAATTTTTATACCTTTGAAATCAGATCGGGGCCCGTCTGCCCACCAGGGACAGGTGATCGGGGCCCGTCTGCCCACCAGGGACAGGTGATCGGGGCCCGTCTGCCCACCAGGGACAGGTGATCGGGGCCCGTCTGCCCACCAGGGACAGGTGATCGGGGCCCGTCTGCCCACCAGGGACAGGTGATCGGGGCCCGTCTGCCCACCAGGGACAGGTGATCGGGGCCCGTCTGCCCACCAGGGACAGGTGATCGGGGCCCGTCTGCCCACCAGGGACAGGTGATCGGGGCCCGTCTGCCCACCAGGGACAGGTGATCGGGGCCCGTCTGCCCACCAGGGACAGGTGATCGGGGCCCGTCTGCCCACCAGGGACAGGTGATCGGGGCCCGTCTGCCCACCAGGGACAGGTGATCGGGGCCCGTCTGCCCACCAGGGACAGGTGATCGGGGCCCGTCTGCCCACCAGGGACAGGTGATCGGGGCCCGTCTGCCCACCAGGGACAGGTGATCGGGGCCCGTCTGCCCACCAGGGACAGGTGATCGGGGCCCGTCTGCCCACCAGGGACAGGTGATCGGGGCCCGTCTGCCCACCAGGGACAGGTGATCGGGGCCCGTCTGCCCACCAGGGACAGGTGATCGGGGCCCGTCTGCCCACCAGGGACAGGTGATCGGGGCCCGTCTGCCCACCAGGGACAGGTGATCGGGGCCCGTCTGCCCACCAGGGACAGGTGATCGGGGCCCGTCTGCCCACCAGGGACAGGTGATCGGGGCCCGTCTGCCCACCAGGGACAGGTGATCGGGGCCCGTCTGCCCACCAGGGACAGGTGATCGGGGCCCGTCTGCCCACCAGGGACAGGTGATCGGGGCCCGTCTGCCCACCAGGGACAGGTGATCGGGGCCCGTCTGCCCACCAGGGACAGGTGATCGGGGCCCGTCTGCCCACCAGGGACAGGTGATCGGGGCCCGTCTGCCCACCAGGGACAGGTGATCGGGGCCCGTCTGCCCACCAGGGACAGGTGATCGGGGCCCGTCTGCCCACCAGGGACAGGTGATCGGGGCCCGTCTGCCCACCAGGGACAGGTGATCGGGGCCCGTCTGCCCACCAGGGACAGGTGATCGGGGCCCGTCTGCCCACCAGGGACAGGTGATCGGGGCCCGTCTGCCCACCAGGGACAGGTGATCGGGGCCCGTCTGCCCACCAGGGACAGGTGATCGGGGCCCGTCTGCCCACCAGGGACAGGTGATCGGGGCCCGTCTGCCCACCAGGGACAGGTGATCGGGGCCCGTCTGCCCACCAGGGACAGGTGATCGGGGCCCGTCTGCCCACCAGGGACAGGTGATCGGGGCCCGTCTGCCCACCAGGGACAGGTGATCGGGGCCCGTCTGCCCACCAGGGACAGGTGATCGGGGCCCGTCTGCCCACCAGGGACAGGTGATCGGGGCCCGTCTGCCCACCAGGGACAGGTGATCGGGGCCCGTCTGCCCACCAGGGACAGGTGATCGGGGCCCGTCTGCCCACCAGGGACAGGTGATCGGGGCCCGTCTGCCCACCAGGGACAGGTGATCGGGGCCCGTCTGCCCACCAGGGACAGGTGATCGGGGCCCGTCTGCCCACCAGGGACAGGTGATCGGGGCCCGTCTGCCCACCAGGGACAGGTGATCGGGGCCCGTCTGCCCACCAGGGACAGGTGATCGGGGCCCGTCTGCCCACCAGGGACAGGTGATCGGGGCCCGTCTGCCCACCAGGGACAGGTGATCGGGGCCCGTCTGCCCACCAGGGACAGGTGATCGGGGCCCGTCTGCCCACCAGGGACAGGTGATCGGGGCCCGTCTGCCCACCAGGGACAGGTGATCGGGGCCCGTCTGCCCACCAGGGACAGGTGATCGGGGCCCGTCTGCCCACCAGGGACAGGTGATCGGGGCCCGTCTGCCCACCAGGGACAGGTGATCGGGGCCCGTCTGCCCACCAGGGACAGGTGATCGGGGCCCGTCTGCCCACCAGGGACAGGTGATCGGGGCCCGTCTGCCCACCAGGGACAGGTGATCGGGGCCCGTCTGCCCACCAGGGACAGGTGATCGGGGCCCGTCTGCCCACCAGGGACAGGTGATCGGGGCCCGTCTGCCCACCAGGGACAGGTGATCGGGGCCCGTCTGCCCACCAGGGACAGGTGATCGGGGCCCGTCTGCCCACCAGGGACAGGTGATCGGGGCCCGTCTGCCCACCAGGGACAGGTGATCGGGGCCCGTCTGCCCACCAGGGACAGGTGATCGGGGCCCGTCTGCCCACCAGGGACAGGTGATCGGGGCCCGTCTGCCCACCAGGGACAGGTGATCGGGGCCCGTCTGCCCACCAGGGACAGGTGATCGGGGCCCGTCTGCCCACCAGGGACAGGTGATCGGGGCCCGTCTGCCCACCAGGGACAGGTGATCGGGGCCCGTCTGCCCACCAGGGACAGGTGATCGGGGCCCGTCTGCCCACCAGGGACAGGTGATCGGGGCCCGTCTGCCCACCAGGGACAGGTGATCGGGGCCCGTCTGCCCACCAGGGACAGGTGATCGGGGCCCGTCTGCCCACCAGGGACAGGTGATCGGGGCCCGTCTGCCCACCAGGGACAGGTGATCGGGGCCCGTCTGCCCACCAGGGACAGGTGATCGGGGCCCGTCTGCCCACCAGGGACAGGTGATCGGGGCCCGTCTGCCCACCAGGGACAGGTGATCGGGGCCCGTCTGCCCACCAGGGACAGGTGATCGGGGCCCGTCTGCCCACCAGGGACAGGTGATCGGGGCCCGTCTGCCCACCAGGGACAGGTGATCGGGGCCCGTCTGCCCACCAGGGACAGGTGATCGGGGCCCGTCTGCCCACCAGGGACAGGTGATCGGGGCCCGTCTGCCCACCAGGGACAGGTGATCGGGGCCCGTCTGCCCACCAGGGACAGGTGATCGGGGCCCGTCTGCCCACCAGGGACAGGTGATCGGGGCCCGTCTGCCCACCAGGGACAGGTGATCGGGGCCCGTCTGCCCACCAGGGACAGGTGATCGGGGCCCGTCTGCCCACCAGGGACAGGTGATCGGGGCCCGTCTGCCCACCAGGGACAGGTGATCGGGGCCCGTCTGCCCACCAGGGACAGGTGATCGGGGCCCGTCTGCCCACCAGGGACAGGTGATCGGGGCCCGTCTGCCCACCAGGGACAGGTGATCGGGGCCCGTCTGCCCACCAGGGACAGGTGATCGGGGCCCGTCTGCCCACCAGGGACAGGTGATCGGGGCCCGTCTGCCCACCAGGGACAGGTGATCGGGGCCCGTCTGCCCACCAGGGACAGGTGATCGGGGCCCGTCTGCCCACCAGGGACAGGTGATCGGGGCCCGTCTGCCCACCAGGGACAGGTGATCGGGGCCCGTCTGCCCACCAGGGACAGGTGATCGGGGCCCGTCTGCCCACCAGGGACAGGTGATCGGGGCCCGTCTGCCCACCAGGGACAGGTGATCGGGGCCCGTCTGCCCACCAGGGACAGGTGATCGGGGCCCGTCTGCCCACCAGGGACAGGTGATCGGGGCCCGTCTGCCCACCAGGGACAGGTGATCGGGGCCCGTCTGCCCACCAGGGACAGGTGATCGGGGCCCGTCTGCCCACCAGGGACAGGTGATCGGGGCCCGTCTGCCCACCAGGGACAGGTGATCGGGGCCCGTCTGCCCACCAGGGACAGGTGATCGGGGCCCGTCTGCCCACCAGGGACAGGTGATCGGGGCCCGTCTGCCCACCAGGGACAGGTGATCGGGGCCCGTCTGCCCACCAGGGACAGGTGATCGGGGCCCGTCTGCCCACCAGGGACAGGTGATCGGGGCCCGTCTGCCCACCAGGGACAGGTGATCGGGGCCCGTCTGCCCACCAGGGACAGGTGATCGGGGCCCGTCTGCCCACCAGGGACAGGTGATCGGGGCCCGTCTGCCCACCAGGGACAGGTGATCGGGGCCCGTCTGCCCACCAGGGACAGGTGATCGGGGCCCGTCTGCCCACCAGGGACAGGTGATCGGGGCCCGTCTGCCCACCAGGGACAGGTGATCGGGGCCCGTCTGCCCACCAGGGACAGGTGATCGGGGCCCGTCTGCCCACCAGGGACAGGTGATCGGGGCCCGTCTGCCCACCAGGGACAGGTGATCGGGGCCCGTCTGCCCACCAGGGACAGGTGATCGGGGCCCGTCTGCCCACCAGGGACAGGTGATCGGGGCCCGTCTGCCCACCAGGGACAGGTGATCGGGGCCCGTCTGCCCACCAGGGACAGGTGATCGGGGCCCGTCTGCCCACCAGGGACAGGTGATCGGGGCCCGTCTGCCCACCAGGGACAGGTGATCGGGGCCCGTCTGCCCACCAGGGACAGGTGATCGGGGCCCGTCTGCCCACCAGGGACAGGTGATCGGGGCCCGTCTGCCCACCAGGGACAGGTGATCGGGGCCCGTCTGCCCACCAGGGACAGGTGATCGGGGCCCGTCTGCCCACCAGGGACAGGTGATCGGGGCCCGTCTGCCCACCAGGGACAGGTGATCGGGGCCCGTCTGCCCACCAGGGACAGGTGATCGGGGCCCGTCTGCCCACCAGGGACAGGTGATCGGGGCCCGTCTGCCCACCAGGGACAGGTGATCGGGGCCCGTCTGCCCACCAGGGACAGGTGATCGGGGCCCGTCTGCCCACCAGGGACAGGTGATCGGGGCCCGTCTGCCCACCAGGGACAGGTGATCGGGGCCCGTCTGCCCACCAGGGACAGGTGATCGGGGCCCGTCTGCCCACCAGGGACAGGTGATCGGGGCCCGTCTGCCCACCAGGGACAGGTGATCGGGGCCCGTCTGCCCACCAGGGACAGGTGATCGGGGCCCGTCTGCCCACCAGGGACAGGTGATCGGGGCCCGTCTGCCCACCAGGGACAGGTGATCGGGGCCCGTCTGCCCACCAGGGACAGGTGATCGGGGCCCGTCTGCCCACCAGGGACAGGTGATCGGGGCCCGTCTGCCCACCAGGGACAGGTGATCGGGGCCCGTCTGCCCACCAGGGACAGGTGATCGGGGCCCGTCTGCCCACCAGGGACAGGTGATCGGGGCCCGTCTGCCCACCAGGGACAGGTGATCGGGGCCCGTCTGCCCACCAGGGACAGGTGATCGGGGCCCGTCTGCCCACCAGGGACAGGTGATCGGGGCCCGTCTGCCCACCAGGGACAGGTGATCGGGGCCCGTCTGCCCACCAGGGACAGGTGATCGGGGCCCGTCTGCCCACCAGGGACAGGTGATCGGGGCCCGTCTGCCCACCAGGGACAGGTGATCGGGGCCCGTCTGCCCACCAGGGACAGGTGATCGGGGCCCGTCTGCCCACCAGGGACAGGTGATCGGGGCCCGTCTGCCCACCAGGGACAGGTGATCGGGGCCCGTCTGCCCACCAGGGACAGGTGATCGGGGCCCGTCTGCCCACCAGGGACAGGTGATCGGGGCCCGTCTGCCCACCAGGGACAGGTGATCGGGGCCCGTCTGCCCACCAGGGACAGGTGATCGGGGCCCGTCTGCCCACCAGGGACAGGTGATCGGGGCCCGTCTGCCCACCAGGGACAGGTGATCGGGGCCCGTCTGCCCACCAGGGACAGGTGATCGGGGCCCGTCTGCCCACCAGGGACAGGTGATCGGGGCCCGTCTGCCCACCAGGGACAGGTGATCGGGGCCCGTCTGCCCACCAGGGACAGGTGATCGGGGCCCGTCTGCCCACCAGGGACAGGTGATCGGGGCCCGTCTGCCCACCAGGGACAGGTGATCGGGGCCCGTCTGCCCACCAGGGACAGGTGATCGGGGCCCGTCTGCCCACCAGGGACAGGTGATCGGGGCCCGTCTGCCCACCAGGGACAGGTGATCGGGGCCCGTCTGCCCACCAGGGACAGGTGATCGGGGCCCGTCTGCCCACCAGGGACAGGTGATCGGGGCCCGTCTGCCCACCAGGGACAGGTGATCGGGGCCCGTCTGCCCACCAGGGACAGGTGATCGGGGCCCGTCTGCCCACCAGGGACAGGTGATCGGGGCCCGTCTGCCCACCAGGGACAGGTGATCGGGGCCCGTCTGCCCACCAGGGACAGGTGATCGGGGCCCGTCTGCCCACCAGGGACAGGTGATCGGGGCCCGTCTGCCCACCAGGGACAGGTGATCGGGGCCCGTCTGCCCACCAGGGACAGGTGATCGGGGCCCGTCTGCCCACCAGGGACAGGTGATCGGGGCCCGTCTGCCCACCAGGGACAGGTGATCGGGGCCCGTCTGCCCACCAGGGACAGGTGATCGGGGCCCGTCTGCCCACCAGGGACAGGTGATCGGGGCCCGTCTGCCCACCAGGGACAGGTGATCGGGGCCCGTCTGCCCACCAGGGACAGGTGATCGGGGCCCGTCTGCCCACCAGGGACAGGTGATCGGGGCCCGTCTGCCCACCAGGGACAGGTGATCGGGGCCCGTCTGCCCACCAGGGACAGGTGATCGGGGCCCGTCTGCCCACCAGGGACAGGTGATCGGGGCCCGTCTGCCCACCAGGGACAGGTGATCGGGGCCCGTCTGCCCACCAGGGACAGGTGATCGGGGCCCGTCTGCCCACCAGGGACAGGTGATCGGGGCCCGTCTGCCCACCAGGGACAGGTGATCGGGGCCCGTCTGCCCACCAGGGACAGGTGATCGGGGCCCGTCTGCCCACCAGGGACAGGTGATCGGGGCCCGTCTGCCCACCAGGGACAGGTGATCGGGGCCCGTCTGCCCACCAGGGACAGGTGATCGGGGCCCGTCTGCCCACCAGGGACAGGTGATCGGGGCCCGTCTGCCCACCAGGGACAGGTGATCGGGGCCCGTCTGCCCACCAGGGACAGGTGATCGGGGCCCGTCTGCCCACCAGGGACAGGTGATCGGGGCCCGTCTGCCCACCAGGGACAGGTGATCGGGGCCCGTCTGCCCACCAGGGACAGGTGATCGGGGCCCGTCTGCCCACCAGGGACAGGTGATCGGGGCCCGTCTGCCCACCAGGGACAGGTGATCGGGGCCCGTCTGCCCACCAGGGACAGGTGATCGGGGCCCGTCTGCCCACCAGGGACAGGTGATCGGGGCCCGTCTGCCCACCAGGGACAGGTGATCGGGGCCCGTCTGCCCACCAGGGACAGGTGATCGGGGCCCGTCTGCCCACCAGGGACAGGTGATCGGGGCCCGTCTGCCCACCAGGGACAGGTGATCGGGGCCCGTCTGCCCACCAGGGACAGGTGATCGGGGCCCGTCTGCCCACCAGGGACAGGTGATCGGGGCCCGTCTGCCCACCAGGGACAGGTGATCGGGGCCCGTCTGCCCACCAGGGACAGGTGATCGGGGCCCGTCTGCCCACCAGGGAC